>NW_017731591.1:1178137-1238412 GCF_001890085.2 Hipposideros armiger
TATCCAGCAGCTTGCTAAGCTCCACGTGATTACAGGCCCACCAACCCACGGGGTCCGTATGCATTTGGCTAAATCACCCATTAGTTCAGTGGGAGGGAATACCAACAAAGCAGCTGTTAAACATTTTAACTGAGTCTGTGTTTGACTTGTCCATTGGTCAAGACTGGTCAAAACGTTGCTCAGTGAAAAATCTGGGGGGGCCCTTGTGCTAATGGGGCCAGTCCGTGGGAGAGCACTTTCCAGAAAACTGGCAGGTGAAGACGCGGGGACTAGAAGGCACGAGGGGACGCAGAGCCGGGTACCTGGAAGTGACTCAGGTCTTACGTGTGAGCCTCCACCTCTGCCTTCTTATTAACGGGCTCATGGATGTGCCTGCCACGACATCCCGATGCGAGCAGGGTCCCACTTCTCTGTCCTGCGGGCTGAGCACGGCGGCAGTGTCACGGGAGGGCGACCTGGGACGCTTCTGCCTCAAGATGGAACAATGTAGTGGCATCCTTGACACACGCCACTCACTTGCTTTTCCCACAGACAAGCACTGACTCTGACGGGCACGCGCTGCGCTGGCAACTCGGGCAGCTTCTTGCCCGTTCTTGGAGCTCACACCTTTTACTCCTCACAAAAGCAAACTTCCTGGGAGATAATCCTCAATATATGATCACCATAACTTCTTACGTAATTCAGTAATATTCTTTTTCTTTTTTGTGGGGGATTAAATCTGTTGTAAACTTCTTAAACTTTTGTCACCTTTCTAATTTAAAGTGACAAGTTTAATGCTAATGCAATTGATAGGGGTGAGCGAGTGGTCACCGGGCAGCCTGATCAGACTACCTAATGTAGTTAAAATATGCAGGTTCATTGCAATTTTGACAGAAAACAGTTTTCTGCGGGGCTTCATCTCTCCCTGGGTGATATTAAAAGCCAGGACCGTTGTAAGCACCACATTTCTTTTCATGAAAGTTGGGAGACCTCAGCAAACTAAACTTCAAGTTAAAAAAATATATACAAAATTCTAAGTATCTTGAAATTTTACCTGTTTTGAACGGAAGATTTGATGGTCAAGCATGTTACAAACAAGCCAGCAGGCCCAACATGGAGTCACTTATGCTAAGCTCCCCTGCCCCGACCAGAGTTTTAGTTACAGACCCTGCTCTCCCAGCCCGTCAGGAATGCCCTGGTCGGCACTGAATAGGCCCTGCCACCCTGCAGGAAGGTGACCTGGCCGTGACTAACCTGCTTTTGCTCAGGTGCGTTCCTGGTGCTCCCACCCTCTGCCTCTGACAGCCTCTCGTTGTGCACCTCTCCTGAGCTCTCCCTGTTGGATGATTGTATCATATACTGTCCAGTCTGAATCAATATTTGCTCAAGTAAACTCTTAAAAAATGTAATGTGCCTCAGTTTACCTTCGGACAGTTCTGTTGTCAGAAGAGAGAACCAACAAAGACCCCCGGTGGCCCAAGGAACAATGACCAGCCAGGCATAGGGGCCTGCAAGGCCCCACCAGCTGGCTGCCCCGCTGCCTCTGGAGGCCGTGGGAAGTCCCTCTCGGACCCCAGCTCTGCAGCGTTTGGGTTCTGAGCTTCCAGACTCAGTGTGAACAGCTCCTTGGAGCTCCTTTCTATCTGATGGATCAGATCCTGCCCGATTCAAATAGATTTTTGCTCAAATAAACTCTTAAAATCCTTAGTATGTCTCACTTTATCTTTGAACATGTACAATACTGCAGTTTAAAGACCTTTGTCCATTTTGTTTCCACGATCAATCGACAAGTTACAGCTGGTAAGAACCCGCTTTTTCCACTTAGCCCTGGTCCGCTAAGGCCAGTCAAGTGGACATTTTGAGCAGTTACTTAGTGATGCAGGGAGAGGCAGTGGGGGTGGGGAACACTGTGCAAACCAGCGCGGCTCACTGAAGGACCCGAGGTCGCGTGCACTGCAGTGACCTTGGGGGCCCCGGAGCTCTAAGTGGCCTGCGTGCGGAAAACACATCTGTTAGTGTTTGCTTTTCACAAGCGGCTCCTCTTTTTTGACTGTTTGCTTTTTTATTCCTATCAGGTGCTCCTTGTCCCCCATCCTCTATGTATGGAACCGTGTTCCCGCTTGTCCTCCTTGCAAATTTATACAAAAAAGAAAAGGCAGCACCTCCTCTGGGTACATCCCAGGGCTCACAGCAGGACTGGCTATATAATTTGTGGGGCACAGTGCAAAATAAAAACGTGGGCCCCTTGGTGAAAAATTAATAATTTCAAGTCATCTGCTCAGCTCCCTGCAGATGAATGCAGGATTTGGTGAGGCCACAAAGAACAGCAACAGAGCCACAGGTAGGGGGTTCGTACCACTATATTATGCTCACCATGACGGCTGGTCGAGACACGAGAAGCAAACATCCGTCAGCACCCCAACAAGGGGTCTTCCTGCCACCACAGCCTCGCTGGCGGCCAGTCAAGGCACAGGAAGTAGGATGTGCAGGATCTGCACCATTCAGGACACCCCTGCTTGCTAACGAAGCCGAAGCCAAAGCCACGGCAGGTATGTGCAAAACAATAGTAGTTAAGGGCCAACTGGTTACAGCTGATGGCCATCTAATACCCAACCGAGCCAGTACCTTCTCACGTGAGGCCGAGAGCCTGGAAACTGCCCCCTGGCCCTTCCCCAACACTGTTGAATGAAGTCTGGGACCCTGTAGGTCTGGGCCCGGGCGGCCGCCCAGGCTCCAACGCCCATGAAGCCGGCCCTGACTCACGGTGTGGTCAGTGGAGGAAAAGCTAGACTTCCAGCCGCATCTGCCCTCTCAGGGCCTGACGTCCTCGTTCAGGAAGAGTGCGGGTCCCGCTTAACCAGGCATGGTGGATTCCGGCATCAAGAGGAATTTCATAAAAATGTGTTCTAGGATGGTATTAGCTCCAATTCGTATTTTCGGCTGGAGTAGTTTTCTGGGTTCTCACCCTGGATTTTTGAGCCTGCCCAAGTCCCCAGAGCACCCCTAGATGTAGGGGGGTAAGCGGGTACGTAGCTGGAAGAGCACCCAGCTATGCACCCAGTAAAAGTATGGACGGTTTCCTCATTTGCGTCCCATTCTCACTGCTTAGTCGTTGGGGGAGGGGGCAGTGTGTGCAAGTGGGTTAGACTTAGGAAGTCAGGTGTGAATGTGAATCCAGACGACATCGCTTTCTGGTTAAAACATTTGGCCAAATTACTTAAATCATTAAGTCCCTCATCTGCCAAGTGGGGGAAACATTTGCAATGTAGAATGAGTCACATATACCTCCACGAGGCCATTCACTAAATAACGTCTCTGATTGTGGTAAAACAAACTCAGCTTACATCTCTCAATGACAAAGAATGTCTATTAACAACTATTAGTTTTGGTTCAGGGTGTCTCCCGTTGCCACAAATGATGTCTTGCAAATTTGAAATAGAATCTCCAAAGTAACTGAATTAAGACCCTTTTTAAGGAGAGAAGGGTTATGAAATCAAACAGTGAGATAATATCAAACCTAAAAATGGCATGAAGAGTTTACTGAATACTCCCGTACCAGAAGCTCACATGAGGATTTAATCAGCCGTGTGTGTGTGTGTGTGTGTGTGTGTGTGTGTGTGTTTCATAGAAGGACAATTGTCTTTTATAATTGTGCTTTCATTTAGAAGACCAATTATTTAAATATTTATCACAAAGGAAATTAGAAGACTTGCCATGGACAAACAATACAAAGGTAAATAATGAGGCCGCTACGGAGAGAAAGCAAATCATTTAATCTGGAAAAACTTGAGAGTTAGCCAGTTAAAATATTTGCATTGTGCAAAATGATTTTCCTAGCAGTGGGAGCTAGAAGGTCTCAAAACAATTTCACATTTCATCTCGTCTCCTAATACATTCTGTTTTGATGAGAGGCCAAAAATTCCTGTGGTATCAAAAGATATAAATATCAACGGATAAGTTTTTGCCAGAAAAACACATTTTCAGTATAGAAAACATGTCATATTGGATACAGGACAGGATGTCGATCCAAATAGGCCTTGTTAAAATTCCACCTCCCAACATTAAATAATATTTCTGAAATTTGGCAAGTCGTTTGACCTCCCTGACCCTGGGTTCTTCATTCTTAAAATGAGGGTGATAATGCCAACTTTACGAGAATTGAATTCAGAATGGAGGACAATGTCTGTGAGTGACCTTCCTACGTAAGTCTTGCTCATAAATGGTAGCTATTGGGATCTATTAACATCAATGCTAAGTTCAGAACATATTTTGTTTTTATGTTTCTGTTTGATCTTCCAAAGGGGTTACTAGCTCTCTGTGGATGGGTGCCAGCGTAAAACTCGTTTGTTTCCTGCCAAACCGTCAGCACCACACTGACCAGCTAACAGCCACTTAGTAAAGCACTTTTCGGGAAGGCGACTTCTATTCCACAGGGAAGCGTTCTTCTCTAGGGCAGGAGTTGAAAACCTGAGCCTAAGGACCAAGCCTGAAGGTGGCCTGGAATGTGTTCAGATGCCATGAAGAGCCAGCTGGCTCCTTTGATCCAGACCTGCATGGTTGGCATGTAACTCTCAAACAAACAGCCTTCATTTCACCAAGATACACCATCTCCTGGTTTTGTAAACTCAGAGCCTTCCTCACATTTGACAGAGTCCAAGATTCAAAGTTGTATTTTCCTCTTAGTTCTAAGATGAAAAGGTGCACAACTGTGATGCTACCGAGTCCCTGGAGGCCTGTCCTGGTGTTCGGGGCCATGTGGATTGTCAGGGACGGGAGGCCATGCCCCATCCAAAGGGACAGCTACACTTCCTCCTTGGCCAGCTAGCAACAGTGAGACGTGGGCCCAGTATTGCTAGATGATCTTAATTTTCAGGATAATATAGGATTTCACTTTTTGGTAAATTTTTCTTCATTGGAAACAAGTTAATTTTATTTTAATATGACTCCTAACATTGTTCAGACAAAACCAAACATTTCTTGAACTGGTTCTACCCAGTAGGTCTATAACCAAACCTCTTGAAGACCTGACTCCATGGCCAGCATGTTGGGCTGGTTGGTGGTCCCACCATTTCCATCTAGGATGGAGTAGCAGTGAAGAAATTAGGATACACGTTCTTCTTTCTGGATGTAAACACTAGCATGCATAATGGTCAATTCCTAACTGTATCCATAAAAAATAATTTATGATTATTGAAGAGCTGAAAAAGGTGGGAGGCCTGATTCCTACCAACCACGCTTCCCATCACCAAGTCCTCTGTTCTCTTCATCACAGGCTTCGCTATAGACAACCCTCATCTTCAAAATTAGGAACAGGTGCAAACTGGAACGGGAGTCAGAGTTCAGTACACGTTAAATTCTGGTCATACTTTTGGCCTATTGTCCTAATTAGTCTAAGTACCCGGGTTTCTATTATTACTATGAACTGGTTGATATTCTTCAAAATAGTAATGAGCAATGCACTCTTCAGGCGTCTTCTAATGGCGAGGGATGAAGAAGACTTCTTGTTTTCCTCCTGCCAAATGGAGGTGTCCTGTAAGGTATGTGCTGAGGTAAAGGAGATAGGAATGGGCCTCGGGGGCCAGGGAATCACGTTTCATAGCTAAAAAAGGTAGTCTTCCATCTGATATGTCTCTAGAAACCTTTAAAGTAGAAGATTTGATTGTTCCCTTGGAACGCAGGGTGACAGGCCTGAGGGGACAGAACGACTGAAGCTAAATAGTACAGAAAAGTGGCGGGATTACCTTTTCAGGGGACTGCCCTTTTGTCTCTTTAATTTTGGTCATTTAAACCTGTAATTTGTATTTTATCTAGATTATGTTATTATTTCAAAATGCCTTTCCAAAATCAAATGTATTTATAGCCCTGCACATTGAAGTCCCGAGAAGGCTTTCAAAGGTATATTTTTCCATAAATTGCATTTCTTATGATGGATTTGGCTTTTATTCTGGGAGAGTTTTTATTCCTAAAAGGTGTTATAAAAAATAAATGAGTTGATTTATAAAAAAAGCAATGCATATTTATTTTTTTCTGGTAATGTTTATTTTTCCTCCATCCCTCCATGAGTAATATATTGGATCAATTCTTCACATACACCACTTCAATTTTAATTTGTTGAACAGTATTATCCATAAATAGTAAAATAAATAATTGCATGTTAAAAAGTTGACTCTAAAATGCACCTAATTTTCAGCATGACTTGGTGTTTATCATCTAGAATATTTGATCCTCCAAAACACTCATATATATTTGAAGGCTTTATAGCATTTCTATTACTATGCCTAGAAACAATATATTATAAGGGACCTTAAACTATCCTAGAAACCATTAAACCATCCTCACTAAACTCTTAAATTAACACATTTAAACTCATACAATTTACATGAAATTTTAGGGGCTATGAATTAAAATATAAAGAACCAGTTGTGATGGTGTTGCATAAAATGGATGTTTGACACTGTAGATAATTTAAAAAAAAGAAAGAAAGAGAGAAAGAAAACCTTCAAAATGGACCAAACGCTGTTTCTTTACCTATGGATTTTTAAAAGCCAATTGCTTTTCAATATTCAGCAGTAAGAGATGGCTACTATAAAGAGTTGCCTTTCCCCTTCAAAGGAAGCCCTGCGGAAACCCATGTCACTTCTGCATGGAAGTTGAAAAAGAAACCGTGGATAGAAACTCAACATTGACTACGTTAATCCATAAGGATGTGGCATGGAGAGTCTGGAGGTGCAGAGGGCATTCTCGGCCCTCCGTCTCCTGCTCAGGCCCGGAGAACACAGCCCACAGCCTCAGCACTCTGACCTCTGTCTCTCCTCTTCATAGATATGGCTGAAATCTCAGAGGAATTTACAGGAAAGCAGGTCAAGTTCAAGCTTCAGGGACTTGCACAGGCCACCTCCAAGACCCTGAGTGGCCCGAGTATTTTTTATTCATGTTCTTACATCTTTTCCTTAAGAGAAGCCTCCCAAGTGGCATTGGCTCCTAGATGCATCACTGGTTGAAGACATTCTCCTAGGTTTTCTCCAGCTCCACAATGCAATACCATTGCGTGAGGGCTCAGTGGTTGTCTATCATGTGACTGTTGCATGGATGCAGCCATGACAGTGCAACTAGACACTCACGAAAGAGGACTTCCAGAACTGCTTCAGAAAGTGGCAAGAACGATGGGATAAGTGTGTTCGAAGTAAGGGGGAGTATTTTGAGGGAGATTAATGACAATGTGTCTTTTACTGTAATATATATTTAAAATTTAAACATTCACTGTACTTTTTGATCACACCTTGTAGACTTGCCTCTGATAACTCTTTGGAAATGAAAGCTCCTACACCTAGTTCAAAGACACATTTTCGTAGTCTTTAGTGCTCTTTATTTTCAATTACCAGAGAGTATAACATGCTTGAAGACAGCATAAATAAATATTTAAAAAGGGTATAAGTGAAATCTTTTTGGGGAGTGGGAGAATTTTGAAAGTAACTTTTGTGAGAAAATATTTTAAGAAAAACAAAAAGGCAAATCTATCCAATGGTCTTTAGAATGTGAGCTCTGAATGTCCAATAGGACTGGTAGGAAAATATGAAATTTGAGTCATCGGGTGAATTTCTATTAGTTAATTATCATGAGGGGCCAGACTCCTTGAACCCTTCCCTTTCATAGGTCAGCCAACAACCTTTGCTTCTGTGGCCACATTTTAAGACGTGAAGTATCTATTCATCTGAGGCTTAGTATTGACCATCCATTCTCATAAGCAGCTCTTTATGATTGTAATTTTCTTTCAACCATCTTTACATTTTCATCTCAGCCTTGTTGGCTCTCGGTGCAGATACTGAGCATTCAACAACAACAACAACAAAAGGAAACAGGGTGTGGCAGTCAGGCCATCCATTTACATGAACTATTTTATAAACATGCTGTTGACACACACTACCCTTCCTTTCATCTTGGTTTTCTGGATGCCTGCATTAACATTTGCCCTTGCTTTCTTGAGGAGTGTTTTGTTGAGGATATAGAGGAATGCACACAAAATGGCAAGTGCTATTATTATTGATTTTCTTAAACGAAAGCTTAGAGATTTGAAGACATTCTCTCAGGGTATCTATCAGAAAATTAGCCTTAGGAAAGAGGCTAAAGTGGTTTATAAAATTATTTGAAAGAATCACCTTGGGAAGTTACTTCTATGAAAATAAGCTTCTGTTGCTAGAGGGCCATCCATTAGCTCTAAGGCTGGCAGATTAGTTAGTTGTTATCTTTGATGATGTGGCAAACATAAGCTCAAAGTTATGGGATCAGTTCTGATGTTAACGAGTTAGTTTCACATTGTTGCAGGGCATGCCCATCCAGGACCCCAGGAGCTATGCGAGGGCGCTCGGATGTTCATCACGGGTCCATTTCCAACATCAGGATCTGCTTTTGTCTACATGTCAGCGATGCCGGTGAGTAATGCTGGGCATACAGCAAATGACGGTGCAGCTGTTACAAGAAGCTCTTATTTATATCATTTTGAACAACAATATAATTCTTAAAATTCTTGGAGAAGTAACGCTCAAAATTAAAGACATAATTTCCAAATTATAACATGCTCCTTTCCAACGCCCCTCAAAATTCAACATCTGCCAAATTGTATCTTCTCCCAGGGCTTCTAATTCCCTTATTTCTTATTCTAGCCAATCTAATACCATATATATTTTTAAATGTAGCATGAATATTATTGCCAAGTATTTATTCAGCTGTACATATTCCTTGTTTACCTTTTCAATATCATTCCTTGTGGCCAAGGTTACTGTTCTTATTGATGCAAATGACTTGCCATTTGATCAACAAGCTGTGTGAGTTACTGTGAAAGAAAATGATGACCAAACCTTCTGGGTTGTATTTGTTACTTTCCTGTCCACCCTTTTCTGGATATACACAAAATAGCCCATTTTACTTAGCACTGACTTTCCCTCGTGCCTGAGGAAGTAGTAAACTCTCCATGAGAAGCATAAAGTCGCATAGCTACATATTTGTATAGAAACAGGAAAACAAACTATAATAAAAACTATAAATTTGGATACTTGTTAAATAGCTGGGGAGTATATTTGGTGCTGTGATAGCTATTAAATTCATTTTAATATCCATTATAATTGAGAATAGTAGCAAAGCAATCATTATGAATAGTGAAACAAACAGAAACTAAAAAGAAATTGCTGTTCATTATATTTTGTGGCTTTTTCCAGTACCAGAGAATTCTCCCCTACTGTGATAATAGTATGAAAATCAATGTAAACTGTAAAATATGAGCCATTTTGAAAATATTTTCATAATTGTTTCATTACATAAAACCTCATTTCCAAAAATACCTAAAAATGAGATAATACTATAGTTCAGTTAATGAAACTGGACCTTCCAAGGATATGCAATTTATTATATATTTCCTAAGTTCTAGGGACACCAAGATTAATGAAATGTGTCTTATTTCAAGAGGCTATGAGCTAATGACAGAGAAAAACACTTAGCAGAGATGTGTAGGAGCTATGAGAGCAGGACAGAGGAAGACGGGCCAGGAAGACGTAGGAGGGACCAAAAAATCCACAGTGCTCCCCTCCCCCCACCAACTGCAAGGAGCATGAGTTTGATTTTTCTTTCTCAGTCAAAAATGTGACTCTTTCCCTCCAAATATTTACCATGTATGTCTCCTCCCTTCCCGTCTGATCCTTTTTCTTTGAAAGAGGAGTTCACAAAAGAAGAGTGCATATCATATACACACAGAGGGCACCAAAAACATGTGTACACATTTTCAGAAAGGAAAAACTGTATTAAAATTGTAATACTCAATATATACCGATAATAAAAGATGAATACAAGTCACATTTGACTTCTGCAATTACAAGAGGTGCTCAAAGTGGTTCCCATCAGCGTCCAGACACTTCTGATGACAACGAACTACTGCTTGAGCAATGTTGACCAAAGTGTCACTTATATAAATTTTTGGCACCCCCAGTATATATCTATATCTACATATCTATATCTATAGCTATGTATCTATCTATTCCCTCTGTTGGATCCTGCATAAGTGATCAATTTTTCAATAAAGTATCTAGAAAACAGTCATTTCCTTGGTTTAATTGATGGCCTGCTAGCACAAGTTTCATGGCTGCAGAAAACTTCTAATTTCGTATGCAGAACCCGTTGCCTATGGTCTGGCTGAATGGACTCGATCCGAGACCTGCCTGCTTTCGGAACAGGGTAATTGAGTCTGTAGACCTGCTTTCCATGATTGGCTAGGCTGCCAGTTTATTCTCTTTCTGAGGCATCTATTGATTAGTATTAAAATTAGCATTCGTGGCAACTCCAAGAAAACCAGCTCTCTTAAAAGATGTAGGCTTTGTCCATGTTTGTCTACTACATGAAGGAAATAATTTTATAGGACACCCAAGTGTCCTAACATGTTGATAACACAGTGATACCTTCCATGTAAAATTCTTTAGCTGGTTCATGGATAAATAACACTAAGCCCCGAGAATCAGTGTTATGCTAGCATTGTTTTGAAATAATGTCGAAACTGTAATTGCGCTAAAGAATGGCTTATAGTAGTATTATCATGTAGGTTTTTTTTTTTAACATAATTGTAGATTATCGTGTGGCAGATTTGGTTAGTATTCAAAATTATTTATTCCCCTCCATCTGCCTCCATGGTGTGAGTCTACTTCCTGGCCTCTTTGGGTTTGGCAAAGTCACACACTTTGGCCAGTGGGGTGTTAGCAGGTGTGACATGTGATGCAAGCAAAGGCTTGACACATGCTTATGCAATGGGGTTTAAACACGCTTGTTTCTGCCATTCTCGGTGAAGAGTTTCCCCTGAAAGTTGTAAAGTCTCCTTAAAATGGGGTCTCAGATGCAAGGATGTGGAGAAAAGGGAACCCTTGTACACTGTTGGTGGGGAGGCAAATTGGCACAGCCACTATGAAAAAAAAAGGATGAAGTTCTCTTCAACAATTTAAAAATAGAACTGCCGTACGCCCCAGCATTTGCCCTTCTGAGTACATACCCAAAGAAGGTTAAGTTACTACCTTGAAGAAATGTCTGTGTTTGCATGTTCATTGCAGCATTAGTCAGGATAGAATCACCTAAATGCCCATGGACATGTGAATGGATAAGTAAATTGTGGTATCTATTTATCTATCTATAATTGATCTATCTACACATCTATCTATCCATCTATCTATCTACTATCTATACTGAAATATGAGTGTATACGAGTATATATATATATATGTTTAAGTTTATATATATATATGAGTATATATATATGTTTAACTTATATATAAGTTTATATTATACATAAATAATGGACTATTATTCAACATTAAAAAAGAGAGAGGTATCATGCCATTGGCTGCAACATGGAAAACCCTGGAGGACATTATGCTAAGAGCAATAAGACAGACGCAGGAAAAAACCTGCGTGGTCTCACATATATGTGCAATCTAAACCAGACCAAAGGGCAGAACAGCAGCTGCCACTGAGGAGGGCGAAGCTGATCAGAGGGCCCAACGCCGTAGCTACCTGGCCCGAGTAAGTTTAGAGGTCCAGGTGCGGCCTGGTGACTGGGGCGCACAGGATCCTGGGGACTTGCTAGGTGAGTAGACTCCCGGCGCTGTCATCACAAACACCACGAAGGTGACTGCGTGGGGAGACATGTTATGTAGCCTGACTGTAGTAATCACGTCACTGTGTTGACGTACATCATCATGTGCATACCCTAAATATATAAAATTTTGATTAAAAATAAAATAAACCCTTAGAAAATAAATAACTAGAGGATTGAATGGGTTTGTTCAACTGCTGCTGGAGTGAAGATTTAAAAGGTTGTCTCTCAAGGGGTGGGGCAGGAAAGGGGTCGGGGAAGCGCGGCATTGACTACATGGGGCAGAGGTAACCCCCTGGCCTGCAGACCCCAGAGAAAAATGCCGCTTATTGATGAGTGCCATGGATACGACCGGGCTGCTGTTAGCCGCAGGAGTTGGCTTGTATGCACAGCTCATGCCAAAATTTATAGGGAAGATGGTGTAAAGTAGAGGCCAACTGTTGCCTGGGCAAATCGCCATAAGTGAGAATTCCTTAATTACTTGAGTATAATATAAATCAGTAAAGGCTATTAAACCCACGATGTAAATTTGTCAGAGAGAGCAGGATAAAATCACCTGACATGAATAAATACAAAAGACATTCAGTGACGGTGACACGGCTCCCACACACGAGACACGTCTCACCCCAGGTGAGTTTCCTCTAACCCTATGGACCTGGCTAAACTCTTCTTCTTACTATGTCACCATATACACTTGCTAGTCACTCGAAATGAATTGGAGACCAGTGCACCCTTACCTAATAGAAGCGAACTAGATTTGTGCCCAAATTATTATACTAAAACATGCAGAGATTTTTTTTCAAGCCCGTAACTAATCATTAAAACATAGAAGCATGATCTTCTTTTCACCATCATAAAGCATCAAAGGCTTTTTTCACATGGTGCTGTAATTCATAATCAGTAAAAATTATGCAGAATGTTGAAAGTTGAAGTATGCTTTCGAAAATGAAATTGGTCCTCTACTCCCATTAACGAGTGCTTTGAAATATGTATGGAAATAGTTCTCCTCATTTTCAATAATTCTTCTTGTTCATTACGGCATTTGAAGGGGTATGGGGAGGGAAGTAAAAATACCATTTTGCAGGCACAAAAGTTTTATCTAGTAGCAGATGGTAAGACTGTGAAGAAACTGCTCCTCACACAAAGCTTATGGAAATTGGTCTCTTTTTGTTATAGTCACACATCATTTTGTTCTAGAATCAGGGGTCAGGGCAACACTTGCCATATGTTACCACCGGTATATATCTGCCTCTTGTTGGTAGGTGCTACATTTAGAGGAACTGGATGTGAGTCAAAGCAGGCTGTAAGTTTTACAAGCCATGACCCTATTATATTTTACCACTGCCCAATAATGAATTATAGAGAGAGCTTGAATGTGTTTTTCTTTTTAATTTGACATAAAGCTTAATCAGATTTAAATGCTTTGTGGAACCAATAAACTGTATTATATTTTTATATGCAACCTAAGTGTTCTTCCTGAATACAAAAGGAAAATATGTCTGTGCTTGTCTGTGCTTGTGTGTGTGTATGTGCGTGCGCACCTGAGTGTGTGTTGATGTGGGGGTGGGGAAGTCATGGAGGGAAGGGTAGGATGCAAGTTAGCAGGAGAGGAAGAATCCTTGATAGCCCCTCTGTGGTACTTAAAAAATATGCCCATAAATTCGTGGATATGCTTCCCTTCTAATGTTGGAGGCTAATTTCCCTTTGCCTGAATGTAGGCTGGATTTTCTGACTTATCACTAATGAATGGAGTGAGACAAAAATGATGCTATGTAACTTCCAAGGGCAGATCATTGAAAGCATGGCTTCTCCTGGCTCTCTGTTGGGTCATTTGCATTAGGGGAAGACAGCTGCCATGCTGTGAGGTACCTCAAGCACCCCTGTGTGGTCTCCATGTGGAGAGAAGGTGAGGCCTCCTGCCACCAGCCGTGTCAGCGAGTCACCCCGAGAGCAGCTGCTTCGGCCCGTTACGGCGTCAGGTGACTACAGCTCTTACGCATGTAGCTAGACCTCATGAGATACATACTCTGAGCCAGAAACGCCCAGCTAAGCCACTCTCACACTCCTGGCTCATTTTCCTTGTGAGCGTTTACAAACATTTGTTGTTACTTTAAGCCACTAAGTCTTGAGTAATTTGTTACTCAGCCATAGGTTGCTAATATGCATACAATCACTATAAAACTTTTGTGAAACTTGTATAAAGTCCACCTTAGTTTAAATTTAAATGGTTAATTACATAATACGAATATGTATACTTTTCCCACATAGGCAGTTAATCCGCCCCAATCAATTGCATGTAGCTTTTCTGTGAAAATGGTCTGTTATGAGCCTGATGTTGTTAAGGCTGTCTTCCTAAAAGCCTCTGGAGCTCAAGTTCAATATAGTTGACTGAGCATATGACTTAAGTCCCTCTCCAAATTATAGTAAATGACAAAAAGAGGAGTTAAAAAATAAAAGTCATCATTATACCTGAGAATATGAGAGTGCAATTTTATGACATAGACCCAGAAGTTTAATAAAATTCTGTAAAGATACATGATTCATGTTACAAAAATAGCAACAGAAAAAAAGAAGGAATACTGGAAAAATATGTACTATAAATTGTCAAAATAAAAAAGATCAATAGAAATACTGAAAGAGTAAATGAACAGAATTCCTTATAACTCAAGGACAAACAACAAAGAGAGAGATGCAAAGTTGAGAGATAGAGAGTTTAATTCAAAGGAAAAATTGTGACAACAGAGAAGACAATTTTTAAAAATTGAGAAAAAATACAAAAACTTGGGGGAAAAAATTGACTTTACATTGAAAAAGCCAACTAAAGGCCAAACAAGGTGAGTGTTTTAAAAGCCTCAAAGTTTGATACATCCTTGCCAAATTTCCAATAATAAAAGCTTTGAATATTTGTCAGGAAGAAAATCCTGAGGATGTATTCCACTGAAACGAAAAAGCGTTAGAAGGCAAAGTTAGATATAGGACCCAGACAATACTGCACTTAACACAGGCATTCGTTAAGATGAGATCTTAGAATGAGAGTTGTACAACATACTTAGAAAGCAATCAGTTCGAAAGAAAGCAGGAAGTCTGTTGGCTCTACAAAGAGGTTTTCAAAAACAAATGAACACACTTCCGTTGCTAAGCCCCGCCCTGCCTGTGGTCCTTGTCTGGCAGCCCGAGCTCACTAACACTTAGAACCATGACACTCAGGGGCTAGGGCCAGTGAACTAACTACATCATCTTTGCAACAGAGAAAAAGCAGGCCCGACTCAACTTGAAAAATGAAGAAAAAATTGTATAAATATATAATGCAGAAAATCGGTGATGAACATAAGAATTAAGATGATTAAAAGTTGTTTCTGAGAAGCAGTGCTAGTAATGAATACATGTGAGGCATTTAGCTTTTTAAAATAGCTTACTTTGTGATGTGATTTGGGTTTTTTTTGGTCTAATAGATATATTTAATTAATAGTTTTTAATTATTTATGAAATGGCACAGTAAACTTGTGACTTCTGTATCAATTTTTTTCCTAGCATTTTTTTTTTCATGAGGAGTTCTGGTTTACGAACTATTAAAAATGAAAAGGAAATGGCTCTGAAAACTAATTTATTCTTTGGTTTCCTAAAATGAAGACTATCTTGGTAACAATACACAAGGGAAAGTCATTAGTAAGGGACAGACTTCAAAGAAGTTGTCACTGGAAGAAGCAGACTGGGAGTAAGATATAATGTAGGAAATGTTTATAAAGTATAACCACAGCCATTGAAACAGATGGAGTAACAGGTGGTGAAGAACAGATGAAATATAGAATGCCGATGGCGGGGGGTGACCAGATTCAAGTTTCTGGGAGGACTTCAGCTCAGCATCTTTGAGAAAGTTGATGGCATTTGCAACTGAGGGAGAATTCTACTGGACCTGTGTTCTAGACATCGACATCAACGTGTCTAGTAAGTCAACTCTTAAAATTATTAGAAAATACATAATGTAAACTTGATTAATTGCAGCCAGTTAGCTCTTTTAGTTGAAATCAGGGGTCATAACCAATTAACAAAGGAAAACACAAAGAATGTATGAGGCTAGGGGTCCGAATCAAAGTATTAACTAACAGATGTCCAGGGAAGAGATCACTTGGACCAAAAATTAACATAGAAACCTAGGGTTTCCACAGGATCGTATGACACAGGCGGATGCCTTTCCTGAGGGAAAATGCATTTCTTCATCTGTGCTAAATCATTTTATAACTCAGTTAAGTGAGATGGAGTTTGGAGTTAACACTTCCCAGGTGCTTAACGAAATGATTGAATAAAATGAACGGTCAGGAACATAAATCCATCTACCATGGGCAGGAGGGAGATCGTTAACGAGTTTTAGGGAACTAAAGCTGACTTTGCTGTTTATTCTCCTGTTGTATGAACTCCTTGCTGTGTAACAAGCACCCAGAGCTCAGTGGCTTAAAACTACTGTAATCATATATTGTTCCTCCTGTGCCTGCGGGCTGGCTGGGGTGTGATGGGTCAGACAGGCCACGCTTTTCACAGGCAGTGACAGGGTGCCAAAGAGCAAGGGCAGGCGTGCCAGCCCTCTTCCCGCGCAGACGTGGCGCTGGCACGCTGCTCCTTCTGCCCATGTGTCACTGACCAGAGCGAGCGATGCATCCGTGGGCTAGAAAGGCACACTCCTGTAACTCGACAGCAAAACAAACAAACGCACGCCAACAATCTGATTTTTAAATGGGCAGAAGATCTGAAGAAACGTTTTTCTAAAGAAGCTATTCAAATGACCAACAGGTACATGAACAGGGCTTACCATCAGTTTTCATCAGGGAAATGCAAATCAAACCACAGTGTGGTACCACACCTCACTCCTGTCAGAATGGCTACAATAAAAAAGACAAGAAATAACAATGCTGGCGAGGATGTGGAGAAAAGGGGACCCTCGTGCACTGTTGGTGGGACTGCAGATTGGTGCAGCCACTATGGAAAACAGGATGGAGGGTCCTCAAAAAGTTAAAAATAGACCTAACTACCTTATGACCCAGTAGTTCCACTCTTGGGTTTATCTGAAGGACAGAAAATCACTATCTCAAAGAAAATCCACAGCCCCATGGTCACTGCAGTATCGTTGACAATAGCCAAGACATGGAAATAACAATGTGCCCATGGACAGAGGAATAGATAAAGAAAGCGTAACACACACACACACACACACACACACACACACACACACACACACACTGGAATATTATTCAGCCACGAAGAAGGACATCCTTCCATCTGTGACAACATGGATGGTCTTTGAGAGTATTATGCAAAGTTTAAAAAGTCAGAGAAAGGCAATGAATGTGTGATCTCTTTTATATGTTAAATCTAAAAACACCAAACTTATGGTGACACAGAGCAGATTGGTGATTGTGGGGGAGGGGGATGGGGTGATGTTGGTCAAAAATACAAACTTCCAGCTATAAGATGAATACATTCTAGAGATATAATACATAGCATTGTGACTGTAGTAACAAGACTGTATTGTACAGTCAAAAGTTGCTAGAAGAGGAGAACTTAAAAGCCCCACCTTCCTGAAGAAAAACATTGTAACTACATGAGGTGATAATGCCAGCTAACCTTATTACGGTAATTGTTCAGCAAAATATACTATCTCAAATCACTATCTTGTCCACTGTAAACTTATACAATGTTACAAGTCTGTTATATCTCAATAAAGATGGAAGAATAACTTTGATTTCATATTGCCTGAAATTTATACTATTAATTCTAATTTGTCCAGGAAATTAGAGGCAATATGATATTTAATAATATGAACACATGTAGAATTTCCCTAAGTTAGCTGATCTGGGTTTGTGTTTTCTTTTTGATGATTATAGAAAAAAAACATTAAATATATTGTTATAACTATGTTGGTTTTTACTTGAATCAAGAGTGCTTAATATGTCAGGTCTCAATAGCTCAATTCTTCAGGTCAAAGAATTGTTTTGTTGTTTTTACTTGAATTATGTAGATGATTTTCTGATGGTTAACTGGTCTTGTCCTGAAACTTCAGACAAAAATTGTTGTTTTCTGCTAAACACTTGAAGGAATCATTAGCATTACTGAACATGTTTTTACCTTTCTGTAATTTATTTTCTTCAAAGGGAAGATCAATTACTTTTTGAAAATACTGTTCACATTGTTAGAAAACTTTGAATCAATGGAGGTCTGGAAGATATAGATTCATTACTTGTTAATCTAGGTAGCATCCAAGGTAATGATAAATGCTTTCCTCAGAATAAAAATGCACACTCATTTCTTTTCTAACCTACAAATTACTTGGATAACTCAATATTTTACTGTGCTTCCAATATTTAGAAAGTAGATGATTTAAGGCAAATCCGTGAATTCATGCCTCTTGGCTTTAAATGTGGCTTCGTTATACGCATTCTCAAGAAAAATTATTACCTAATCTACAGAGATATATTTCAATCACTAAATAATATGCCAAATGCATTTACAACTGTAATTTTGTGCGTTGTGAAACACTCTAATTGCTCAGCGTTACCTCTAGTCTAGAGCTTTGCAAAATGAATCAGGGTGTAAAAGTGCTCAGAACGCAGACGGACTGCAGACAAGCAAGCAGCTGCAGGACAGAATGAACGGGGCCGTGCTTTAAGGCCACCAGGTCTTTAGGTCTTAAACCCTTAATGCTGATTATGAATTTGGTTGAGGTTGGGCTAGTGCAAGAAAATATGTGTGGAAGGGGCTGTAAAACATCATGGAGTTTTCATATTTCCTCTTATTTATCATTTCTTTCTTAGCAGTAGTTATACTAGGATGAAAACTGCTGAGATGCAGTCACTTTGTCAGAATGGTAGGAAGAGTAGCAGGGAGAAGTAATAGGTGCTCAATAAACACGCCAAACGGGTGACCACTGTAGACTGGATGTTCATGTCTCCCAAGTTCGTACATTGACATCCTAACCCCCAAGGTGATGGCGGTAGGAGGTGGGGCCAGGGAGGGGGTCAGGTCATGAGGGTGGGGCCCCCATGAATGGGATCAGTGCCCTGAGAGAGAGGCCTCAGGGCGCTCCCCCCCCCCCCCCTCATGGGAGGGCGCTGAGCAATCAGCCACCTGTGAACCAGGACAGGACTCTCACGGACACTGAATCCGCAGGCGCCTTCACCGTGGACTTCCAGCCTTGAGAACTGTGAGAAATGGATTCCGTTGTTTACAGCCACCCAGCCTGCCATGTGCTGTCACAGCAGCCTGAATGGAGCAGGAACGTGACCTTTGTAACTCTCTGTTTTACTGCATATGTGTTTAAGGGAAAGTAGGCATTTCCTGCTCCCCACACCAGTTATTTTACAGGATTGGTCTGCACCTTTGTGTATGTGTGTGCTAATCTCCTTACAAGAAAGGGCATCACGTTTGGGGAGCAGCAGAAGAAAAGTGCAGAGTAGAATCAATGGAGGTGTGTGACCCCTGAGCATGTACGTCACTGTGGACCTTTGAGAACCTCCTCCAAGTATATGCAACATCTGATGTTTCCAAAAGAATGTGCTTCAGTTCCCACGTGCGCTTCAAGGAGATGCTGTTGCAGATAGTTGGAGCCTGAGGCTCTGCTTCTGTCTTATGTATCCTGGTACCTCCAGGTTTTGCATCTGGCAACACTGGATGATATTCACTGAACGGATGCATAAATGGATGGGACAGGAGCCAGGAACTATGAATTAAAAGTTTAAGTGGGACAAAGAGATTAATATTGTGAGACAGATGGACAGGTCAGCAGGTAAAAATTAAAACCTGAGTGAAGAAAGTAAAGGGGATAAACTGGAAAACCCATTCACTCCAAAGCATAGAGGACAAAGATTTTGTTTTGTTTTGTTTTTTCAGGAGCTGGTTGGACCTGAGCTGAGCATCTAAAGGGAGGCAGAAATAGAGTGTTGGGGCCAAGAAGAAAAACACCTAGATTAGCTGTGTATAAACTGAATTGTCACCTTGAACTACAGATCCTGGCTCCTAGCCAGGAAAGAGCTAATAAAAGATCCAAAATGTATAGATCCTCACTATTTTCCAAAAAGTACCTTCATGAAATATCTCATTCATTCCTTGCAACCCCCCTGGCACAGGATTCTCTTTATGGCCAGTCCTTGCAAAGGAGCAAGTTGAGAGACAGTGAGAGGTTCATCCACCGGTGAGAATCGGGGAGCGGGGTCGGGGGCCCAGGCAGCCCTCCAGGAGCTCCACCCGCTGGAAGCCGAGTTATGGCTTCTCAGGGTTCCGGTAGAGTCTGGAGCACCCCATGCCGTGGGAGCTGTGAGTGGCAGGTCTGATGCTGCCCGAAACATGCCTCCAGCGTGAGTCAGCAGAGGCAACACGCCTGCCTCATCCGTGTGGGTGCAGGTCCCCGCGGCACCAGGCGAGATGACCCGCGCCCTGCCCCATCATGAGGCTACCTAGGGACAGTCTCCATTGTGGTCAGGGCTGCACATCAGGGCGCGATGGCCTCAAACCTGGACGGACAGTCAGTGGTTAGAGCTCCCTGGGAAAAGAACAGTCTTGCTAACCCTTTAAAACAGAGATAAAAGCCAGTTACAGCCTTCAACACTTCAGAGGGCATTGGTGTCTAGATTTAAACTGCTAAATTTAATCATTTTGTATCATCCAACTTTATAACAAAGACTTATAGGTTTTAACTACTTTAGAAAAACAGTCTGGTGACCGCAGAAAGAAAATTTCTTTTCAACATGTTATTTGCTTGAAAGAGTCCTAGCCCCCAAGGGCCTTATGTGAGGCACTCACAGACGATAAAATAAATTGGAACTGAGACACCAGACACCGTTAAGTTACACTCAGCCACCAGTAGGCAGCTTGCAGGAAAGCACCGAATTTGGGGTCACACACTGAATCCCCCGCAACAGCTACCAGCTGTAAAATAAATGCCGGATGTGCCTTATGGTCTCCGACTTTCTCTACAACCCTGATTGCATTTTTTGGATTATTTATAACTGGATTCGTGGCTTTAAAGTTAGAGGCACTCTCCTGGAGAAGATATATGAAAAAACATTGAGCATATTTTACTTGAAAATGCAATTAACATCC
This sequence comes from Hipposideros armiger, assembly GCF_001890085.2. Lineage (NCBI taxonomy): Eukaryota > Metazoa > Chordata > Mammalia > Chiroptera > Hipposideridae > Hipposideros > Hipposideros armiger. The sequence goes on from NW_017731591.1 coordinate 1,198,827, forward strand.
CAGTATAAATAAACTTATCTCATGCTTCCCAGCTTTAGATACATGTATACAGTAAGTGCTCAATACATGGTAGCTATGTATCCTGCTTTTCCTGTCCAGCTTTTAAAAAAGCAATTTGTAATTTACTTGTAAGACACCCCGCGCCGTTCTCCAAGCCCCTGGGTGAGAGCGTGCCAAGGCCCCAAGAGGGGGGCTGGGGCGCCAGGACTGTCACCTCAAGGAACCCGTTCTCTCCGCTGGACCAGCTCTGCATCCCCTGGCGCATGACCATGAACACAGGTATAAAGGGGAGGATGCTTGCTGATGATTTTACCAGAGCTAATGATGCTTTGACTTCTAATCAATTCCTTAGCACACATGCAGAAGGAAACTGAAATGGCCGGTTGGGCGTGAGGGCGGCACGTGGCCACTCTTGCGCAGGCACCTGTCTCCATGGCTCGCTCAGCAGTCTGTCCGACGTGCTCCACCCAGGCAGCATGGTCCTCTTTCCTTTGAGACTGTCTTTCCTTTTTCTACCCAGTGCTGATGAAGCCAGAGAGGGAGGCCGAGCAGTGTGAGGTAAGGACTCAAGGCTCTGGGTTCACTTTCAGGTTTTACGTTTTACTGTGTGACCTTGGGCAAGTTACTTAACCTTTCTGTGTGTCAGTATCTTCCCCTTAAAACGGGTTACCACAGTCCCTTCCATAGCAGGTCATTGTGTATTAGGATTTGTATAGTCAGGGTTTTCCACAAATGCAGAGCCTGAGGGAAGGGTTTGGGTGCAGGAGGTTTGTTCTGGGACGTGACCATAAGAAATGGGGGGCAAGGATGCAAAAGCTACTTCAAACTCATGTTTCCAGGCTGCCACCACGGTGCGCCCTGGGGTCAGCCTTGTGGCCGGCACCTGGAGGCCGGTGCAGAGTGTCCCCAGGAGCCGTCTACCGAGGATGGAGGAGGGAAGGATTTACACAAATTCGCCCTTCTGCTGGCCAACATGTGCCCCTGGGGTGTCAACTGCGAACCAGTAGGTTTGCATCCTTGTCTCGGAGTAATTCCACAGGACTCTCTCCCAATCCTGGCCCAGAAGCCCGAGACAGAAACTGGGCAGTTTGCTGTGACACATGGGTGAGAACTGTCAGATTATACCTGGGGGCTGCCACCAAGCCGCTGGAGTAAGAAAGATGACTAGGAGACATGACAGGAGCGACGTCATGGCTGGGAAAGCATGCAGAGCGTCTAGAGCCCTGGCTGCTCACAGCAAGCCCGCTGCACAGGTGAACCAGCACACCCACATACACACACACACGCACACACGCACACACACACGCACACACACACACACGCACACACACACGTACACACACGCACACACACACATGCACACACACAAGCACACACATGCGCACATGCACACACACACATGCATACATGCATACACACACATGCACGTGCACACACACACACTGAGTTGAGCTGAGACCGTATCTCTGACTATGAGCTACTTCTCAGAAAAGATTTAGATCCGTTTCACCCCACAAGCAAGGAAGCAATTTGGGCTGGCGTTTGAACTGCCTTCCTTCTTAACTCCCAGTTGCCTTGCTGGGAGTGCTGATCTTTTCCTAAGCGTTGTGGATAGTGGAGTAGCAAGCTCGGCTTTAGATCATTCATACTTTTTTTTCCTTAACCCGTAATTGAAAATGCGCTTCCTTTTGTCTTTTTTGCCTTTGATGCTTCCTCACAATATTTAAATTTTTATTTCTTATGCAGATAAAATATGTAGAAGCATCTAGGCAGAGTGTTCAGCGAGACACCTAACAATAAGTCTGCCTTTCTTATGGAAAACGGGGGAACCATATATATTCTCTGAGAACATAAGTAAATATAACGAGCATAGAACTTTTTATTAAAAAGTAGAAAGGGTTGCTAGGAAGAAAAGTAAAACTGCAAATGATCATCAACCTTTTGCCCTCAAAAATGATTACGTGGGTGTAAGAGGTCATTTTAAACACTTTACACTTGTTTGTAAGTGTGTAAGTTATTTACACATTTTCTGGAATGTCTGTACAGCATGAGTTAAACACATGCTTTACAAGATTATCAAAAGCCAAATGATCAATATACATTTTGACAGATCCTTTTTGGTTTATTGACTCTTTTGTGCATGGCCTTAGAAACCAGGGCTCTGGTTTGGCTACTGAAAATTCCAATGTAATGCGATAGGGGCCCCAGCATCAATGGCGGGTGAGGGAAAATGAAGGTCTGTCATGTCATTTTATGAAAGAATTAAGCAAGGGAGACTTAGGTGGTCAGCATGCTCGAGGCCATTACACGCGACTGCAGCATCTGTCAAGGCAGCACAGACACAAGTTTGTGGGTTGATGTGCTGTTTCACAGAAGAAGCGACAGAGACCGGTGTGTACCCCGCGATGGGCTTACCTTGCCCCCCCACCCTCCACCCCCTTCGACCACAGCAGCCATACGAATGGCCACAAGTTTAGGCATAAGTGGAGTTTGGGTCTGGTGTGAAGAGGACCTTCCTATAAATAAGGTCTGGCTGCCCTTGAACGTTTTTAGAGCATGTGTGAATCTGGTGTTAAAACTAGCAAAATTCATTGCCCGTTTTCCCTTTGCAAGTGGAAAAATTTACAGTATCTCTCCTGGGTCTCTTGAGTTATGTGGGGGTACACAAATCTCCACTTTACCGAGAGGCACACACTGACTTTATTCGTCTCCCGGGAACCAGAATCGGCACCATTGGCTGGGAGATTGGCTCATTTTAGAAAATTACACAGACTTTTGTATTTAGAATAACCCTATGTCACCTTAATTGTGACTCTTTGAACGTACTTGTTGCTTAATGTATGTCTATTTTCTGCAGCTTTTGTCACCTTAACCCTGCTGCCTGGATTTGAAGACGACAGCAGTTGAGACAAGACGCCTGACCTACCCCAGGGTCAGCGTGGAGGACCAGCGCCAACCCAGGAGACCTTCGGACCCTATTCAGACAGCGGCGACCTGGGTCACTTACAGTGGTAATACTAATGATAACTAATGAAAAGGTAGTTAATGGGTGCTTGCCTGATTTTTCATTTTATATAAGGTGGCATTTTCCAATGGATTTTCTACACTAAGACATTCAACTTATAATTATCCTTCTTCATTGCTGAGCACGGGGCAAGACGCAGGGAAAGAACACAGGGGCAGGCATTGCCCAAAAGAAGCTTCCAGCCTGATACGGATAATGAGGCAGTTTGATAAATAGCTACGTATCCAAAAGAAATGCACATATATGCTCATATGTGAACTAAATACATGTGCTCATATAGTAATTAAAATATTCATAGCAGCACTCTGCTGAGAGGCAAAGCCTGGAAACCACCCACCTGTCCATCACCAGCAGAAAGAGTTATGCAGCTGTCTCCTAGTTGCATGGTAGGGTATAAGCAGCCATGAGAAGTAATAAATTTCAGCTATGAGTAGCAACATGCTGAATCTCATCAACATAATGTCGAGTGGAAGAAGCCAGGCACAAAAGCATAGACAGAGGGTGCCAAAAAATGGATACACATTTTAAGAAAGGGAAAAACTGTATTAATTGTAATACTCAATATATACTGACAAAAAAAAAAGATGAGTACAAGTCATGTTTGACTTCTGCATTTACAAGAGGTGCTCAAAGTGGTTCCCATCAGTGTCGAGACACTTCTGATGACGGCAAACTTCTGCTTGAGCATAGAAAATATCTCTTAAAATGTGTGTACATTTTTTCTTTGGCACCCCCGGTATAATGCATGAGTCCATTTATGCAAAACTCAGGCAAAAATGTTATCTGTACCATGAGAAGCCAGGAAAAGACTTAGCGTGGAGAAGCATAGTGACTGGGCGGGACAGAAGGGACCCTCTGGGGTGCTGGTAATATAATGCTTCTGTGAACTATGCTATGGGTCCAGTTTATAAAGCATCATAAACCCTGCGTGCATGGTACATGCATTTTTATGTAGAGATGGACTTCAATTGAGTTAAAAATGGGTAGTGTCACTAAGCAGCAGAAGCTGAGAGCTTTGTGGAAGAAATCGCTCAGAAGGGCCTGAGCGACAGCCATCGGTGCCACTGCCTGAGTTTTCTTGAAGAATTGGGCAGACTCGGAGACCTGCCTGCAGATAGAGACCGTCCTGGATGGAGGGAAAGCACAGACAACAGCAGTGAGCTGGGGCGGGGCGGCCAGCAGGTGAGATGAACTCTCAGCTTTGAGAGAAGTTGGAGAAGTCCAAAGAGGGAAGTGCTCACTGAAGTTTGGCCCTAACAGTGAAAACATTTTAAATATTATGAATGAGGTTTTGACTTTTTCTCTAGGTGATGGGAGTCGATGAACACGTTTGAGTGGTGGAATTGCACAATCCTGGCTTTGAAATCTGCAATTGCACTTCGAAGGATGGATCGAAAGGCAGAGTGACCGAAGGGACACTGTTTGACCACAGGTGCAGTATATTGTGGCTCTGTGCTGTGCGACAGCCTAGCAACAGTGAATAGCAATGAAGCTTTGCCGAATGCACACCCATGTGAAGCGATAAACAGAAGAGCAAGCTTTTGCGTTAGGCCCTGTGAATTGGCGTTCTTGCTTTTTCAGGGGTTCGTCATTGCATAGCGGAATCTTTGTTTTCTGCAAGGTGATGTCACTTGATTTTGGGACTGGAGCACATGATAGGTGCTCCCACATTCTTAGGTGATATTGAGATCACTGGATCTAAATGACGTGAAGTTGAAATTGTACATAGAATGCAACAGTGACCGAGTTGTAATGCCCTTCTGCCTATGCCATCAAAATGCATTTGAAGCAAAATACCAGCTTCCCTCAGGTAAAATATTGTGCCTCTTTCTTGATGGTTATCCTAGGTAGAAGATCAACAGGCACAATTATTTTGGGATGGTTTGGTTAGGAATTGTATGCACAGTTCTGTGTTCTTTAGTAGGTTCAGTGGTAGTGAGGGCTCCATCTGTTTATCCCTAGAATCTTGACCACAAACATACTTATTAAGATTTGGATCAGTTTTTAAGGGAAGGGCATAGGATTGTGTCGAATTCTGTCATCTCTCATAGTCTTGCTTGTGACCACCAGAGAGAACTCTGGGACATTTGGTGGCAGTTGGCTATGGCCATTTGTATCTGAGGGGGGCAGGAGGGATGGGGACAGCCCCAGATCCAAGCAAGGCCATGTGGTGGGTGGAACACAGACAGTTCATTACAAAGCGTGTGGGGAGAAAGGAAGCCGGAGTCCCCTCCTACCCCCAGCTCGCGTTTGCCACTGTGACCCTACTGGGTGGCTCCTTCATTTCCTCTGTCACTCCTGACACAGTCTAGCCATAGCGGAACGAAGAAGGCAGGACGCTTAGCTGACTCCTGCATGTTAGTGAACAATTCTACTTGGTTTCCAGACTCTCATCCTCCTCTCTTCTTCGCTTGCCTGTTTCCAATCCATCCTCCACATTCTCACCAATAGGTCTTTTAAATTTTTTAATGTGACCATGCCATGTCTCTACTGATAAAATTTGATGCGACAATTTGGGAGGCATTTAACACTTTAGCTGACTTTTTGTAGGCATTAGTGGTCTGTTTCTTGAATCAATACTCACTGAGAAAAAGAAAAAGAATCTATCATTGTAGGCAAGCTCAGATATAATATGATCCTAAAAAGATTTCAGTTGAGTTTTGTCTTGCTTTGCAAATTGTGTTTTAAACTGTCCAGTGTATGTTGATGTTTTCGGTGGTCACAATGCACGAGTCACCTCTGGGCCATGCTGAAGTTTGTCGTAACTGTTGTTGCAATTTAAATGCTGATTCAGGAATAATTATTTGAGGTTGCAAAATGTGTTTTATAAAGTAATGCTGTTATTCTTGTTTCTTTATGAGGAGAAACAATTCCTTTGAATTTGAATTTATACATATGAGAGCAGAAAAGTTTACCCTGCCCAAGAAAATACATCCAGAATTTATCAAGGGAACATAGTGATTAGAAGAAATAGCAGGTTTGGTACAGGTTACTTATGGAATGAATCAGATAACTTTACCTTAACAAATTGTATCTATTTCTGAAATCTGAGATGGATATTTATTATCTGTCAATATGCCATTATTTTTTTTTAAAGATTTTATTGGGGAGTTGGGGGAGGGGATAGCATTGGAGAATTGGGAAAGGGGAACAGACAAGTTGCTGTCCTTTTGTTCTTCAGTCTAGTTGTGGAGGTCGTCGCTTCACTGGCCCATGTTGGTATTGTGATCATTGCGCTCTTCCTGCTGAGGCAGATCAGTCGCTGCAACTCACGGCAGCTCATGCTGGCTGCCGGCCACTCACAGTAGTTCACGGGAGCCCACTGCAGCTCCACTGCAGCCTACGCCGCCACCGGCAACTCATGACAGCCCAGCTCCAGGTGGAGCTGTTGTTCATCATCTTAGCTCTAGGGGGTGCAGCGTCACTGGCCCATGTGGGATCCGAACCAGCAGACCTGCTGCTCAGAGCTCGTCCTCCCAAGCCAACTCTTAAACAATGAGCCATTCAGCTGGCCCAATATGCCATATTTTTAATGGAACTTCTTGTGACATTTTAAAGAATTTTGCAACAGCCATACCCCATGCAATCTGCAAAGTCATAAACACAGGACCATTTTCAATGTGCTATTGCTTAGAATTTTAAGACAATAAAAACGCAGAATTAAATAATGTTATGTACTAGAGAACCGAGACACATCTTTAGGTCCAGATGCCAATTGGGATGTTGAAACAAAGAATAGTCTTTCCACTAATGTTTCTAATGTAGGATTTGTCTTATAAAAAGTAGTATATCCTGAATTCATATTTTTCCTTTTTCAGGACGAATTTTACTCCTTCTGTTGATATCCATCTTTTCTTTGCAAAATGATAGACAAAATCATTTTCAAGTCATGATTTCATAAGACAGGATTTTTAAAAGATAAGCAATGCAAATCTGATGCATCTTGTTTCCTTTACCTTTTTAAAAATTTTCTTTTGCCTCCACAGATTTTCTTTCTTTCACTCCCACTAAAAATATTTTTTTGTTTAAGAAGGGAAAAAAGTGCCTTGTGACGATTTGCATAATGTGTTAATGCGGGTATGCATCCAGACATCTGGATGGCATTTTAATATCTCATTCTCATTCAAGGAACTAGACCTCACACAGATGGTGGAGACAATTTTAAGAGCATTGTTGTAAACAAATAAGGCAGCCAGGAAACTAAACACACTCCAAGATCGGCTCTGCCGCCCAAGAAGCTTTTCAGTGAGATGTTTTGACTACAAGATTGTGCAGCCCTTATCAGTCTCTGACAAAGGGAGGTGCCAGCAAGCAGCTCTCCCATGCAAAGGGAAAGGAAAAAAACCCACAACACCAGCATGCTTTTGCAGTTTTGAACATTTGAAAGATTAAATATATTTTTTCACTGTTACAGCAGTCCCCCCTTATTCGCAAAAGATACATTCCAAGACCCCTGATGGATGCCTGAAACCACGGATAGTACTGAACCCTATATATACACCATGTATTTTCCTATACATACACACCTTTTCATGTAAGGGGAGCATTTTACAGTTTCTCTTTGGGATATCTGAAGGGCCAGCATCACTACTTTGGTGCTTTGGCACCGCTTTTAAGTAAAATAAAGATGGCTTGAGCACAAGCACTGTGATACCTGGACACCAGTCTGGTGACCTAGAGGGCTGCTAAGTGCTACCCAGTGGGGCGTGTACACGGCACGGAGATGCTGGACGAAGGGCTGAGTCATGTCCCAGGATGGGAACAGAGAGCAATGACGCAATTTTTCATCAGGCTGCTCAGAACGGCATGGAATTTGAAAGTTAGAAATTGTTTGTTTCTGGAAGTTTCCATTTAATATTTTCAGACCATAATATATATAAACATACATATGTACATGTATTTTAGTAAAGTAGGCATATACAATTTAACAATAATTTCATCATTTTATTTTTCTTTCTCTCCCTAAAGATACTTACAGTCAAATCTTAGACTATTATAAGCACAGGGCTCTGAAATAATTTTGCTTGGGTTTAAACTCTGAGTTTAAATCCACAATGAACTAGTCTTGTTATTTTGAGCAAGTGACTTGGTCTCTTGTTGTATGTGTTTTTGTCATCTGAGACAGTAATGGTCCCTGTCTCCTAGGGGTGATAAGAGGATTAGATGCATCAAGTACTTAGGACACGTCCACACATAGCAAGCAAGCATTTAATAATGTTGGCAGCTATTATCATTTTTAAAAAATACTACCCTTTGAATATAGTGCCATCTCTAGTGCAAAACCGGTTGACTTGTTCTCTTGTGTAGTAAGAATGGGTTTCTGGGTCTCCTGGGGGATGTGACAAGGATCAGGCTCTGGAATCAGACAGACTGTCCTTTCTTACTAACTGCATTGTCATTAAATCTCCGTCAGGGTCAGTCCTTATGTCGTGGATGGGGACAATTTCTAATTTGCTGGGTCATTTTGCCCATGAGATAATGCATACGAAATAAATGATTTTGGGGGCATCTATACAGGTTACTTGCATTGTTACTGAGATTTGCATAGCTACTTCTACCCAAAGGAATGGCCATTCAGAAACCATGTTTCTCTATAGTCTATCTCTGGTAAAAGGGAAAGGAAAAAACCCCAAATTGGCCCGATTGATTTGGGCCAATTTGAATTTGGGATTGAGTGATGTTTGTGAGTCTAGGTTTAGCTTTTAAAATAATGGTGTTTCACTTGAGAAACAATGTATCTGTCATGTTTGTTCTTGGTTATGACAAAATAAGTAAGTTTTTCAGTAGAGACAAGCAGAAAAGGAGATGGAGGAATGAAAGCTTGTCTAGAAGAGAAGAGAAAAGATGCTCAGAGTGAAACAGAGATAAGGTCAAACACAGAGTGTAATTTCCTGGGTTCCAGACAAATTCCTCTTCTAGGATTCCACGCCTCTGTCAGGTTCGTTCACACTGATTTCTTCACCCTCCTTGTAAGTGATGGATTTCTTTCACCTGTATCCACTTAGAGCAGGATTTCTAACCTCAGCATTACTGACATTTTGGGCCAGATAATCCCCTATTGGGTGGGAGGACTCTGGCGCATTATAGGATGTTCAGAAGCTTTCTGGTCTGTTACCACATGTTGGTAGCACCCCACTCCCATAGTTGTGACAACCAAAAATGTCTCCAGACGTTACCAAATAGCTCCTGTGGTCAAAATCATCCCAGGTTGAGAACCACTGACTCAGAGCATGGGTTTCTGTTTATAACTTAAAATAGAGAAATGAAATAATTTGCTTAGAGTTCAAAAATATAATATTTACATTTAATCAGGCAGTGGTTTGCAGAATAAACTGCATTAGAGGAGGTGGATGTGGGGGACAATGAGAACATGCTGAAAGGATTGTGTCAATCCGGGAGTGAATGAAGGGTGCTGTGACATGAGTACTGTGCCTGGGAATCACTAGAACAGGAATCTGGCAGAACTAGGAGTATTGGAGGTAATAGCAGTAGAAGCAGCATTGATTGGGTACTTATAATATTACTTCTCAAAAGAACCCTTTGAAATCATTGCTACCACAGTTATCCGCATTTTACAGATGAGGAAACTGAGATTTAGTGTTACCCAAAGCAGAAGCAAGACTTCAACTCATATCCATCTTACTTCAGCCCTCCCTACCGTCTCACTCCTGAAAAGGCAGGCTTTGCGTTGCAAACAATTGGTAGGAAGAGGCCATCAGAATGGCCATACTCTGTGAAAGTACGCCATCTTCCCCATATCCCATGCTTTATTTACAGAGGTAAACAAAAACAGTTCCCTTGAGAGAGGCCAAAGATGGCAGATTAAGTAAACACTAAGCCTGCTACATCCCAGGATCACACCAAAATTACAAAAAATTATAGAACAATCAACCTTGAGAATCATCTGAAGACTATCTGAACAGAACCCCTATAACTAAGGATATAAAGAAGAGGCCACATTGAGACTGGTCGGAGGGGCAGAGACGTGAAACAGGCTGACCCCAAACCTACAGATAGTGGTTGAATGCTGGGAGAGACATCTCAGTAGCTCGGGTCCTGCCTGAAGAGGGAGGGGTCCCAGTCTCATACCAGGCTCCCCGGCCCAGGGGTCCTGTTCCCATGGCACCTGCCTCAGGCCCACTACTGGTGGCAGCGGGCCTCACTTCACACCAAGGCCACCCCCACACGCCCCAGGTTCAGCACAGGCAGCAACCAACCACATATACATATAGCTTTGTGGAGCCTACCAGGTAGCCCTGGGATGGCCACAGGCAAGGCTGAAATTGGCCTGCACAGGAGCCCCTCCCAAGAGACACCAGAAACAACACACCCAGAGGCCAGCTTCACACCACACAAGAGTACTATCTGGTTAGACCCACAAGAAGCACACCCAAAAGGATGGTCTCAACAGGCAAAAGAACCTGCAGAGGCAAAGCCTCCTCTGAGAGGTCAGCCCCACACAGCAGCTCATACACTGTAGACATAGCCAATCATCACAGTCAGTAAGCTTGGGAGTCAATCCTACCCACTGATATGCCAAAAGCAATCAAGGCTCAACTACAATACACAGGAGAACACAAACAACATGTTCAAGGGCCCCTCCTAGAACACACACACACGGGAGACAGGGAGACTGTGGCACTGGACCACACAGGACACATACTATATAAGGCTACCCAGCAAAGACTGAGAGACATAGGAGGTCTACCTAATACATAGACGCAAACACAGAGAGGGAGACAGAAAGAGGACACATACCCCAAATAAAAGAACAGGAAAAACCTCCTGAAGTAGAAGTACATGAAATGGAGGCAACCTACCTATCAGAGACAGCGTTTGAAACACTAATTATAAGAATGCTTAAGGAACTTAGTGAGAATTTCAACAAAGAGATGACAAGCATGAAGAAGGACATAGAAACCATAAAAAACAACCAGACAGAAATAAAGAATACAATAACTAAAATGAAAAATACACTAGAAGGAATCAACAGCAAGTAGATAAAGCAGAGGAACAAATCAGCGATTTAGAAGACAAGGTAACAAAAACCACCCAATGGGAACACAAAAAGAAAAAATAATAAAAAAACATTGAAGATAGTTTAAGGGACCTGTGTGACAACATCAAGCATAACAATATTCATGTAATAAGAATACTAGAAGAAAAAGAGAAGGAGCAAGGAATCAACAACCTATTTGAAGAAATAATGACCGAAATCTTTTCTAACCTGGTGAAGGAAATAGACATACAAGCCCAGGAAGTCACAAACAAGGTGAACCCAAAGAGGCCCACACCAAGACACATAATAATTAAAATGGCAAAGGTTAAAGACAAAGAGAGAATTCTAAAAGCAGCAAGAGAAAGACAACTAGTTACTCACATAGGAGCTCCCATAAGACAACTAGCTGATTTCTCAACAGAAACATTGCAGACCAGAAGGGAGCGGCAGGAAATATTCAAAGTGATGAAAAACAAGGGTCTACAATGAAGGCTACTCTACCCAGCAAGGTTATCATTTATAATTGAAGGAGAGATAAAGAGCTTTCCAGACAAGAAAAAGCTAAAGGAATTCATTACTACCAAGCCAGTATCACAAGAAATGTTAAAAGGACTTATTTAAGCAGAAGAAAGGAGAAAACAAACAAAGATTAAAAGTATGTATAATAAAATGGCAATAACTACACACCTATCAATAATCACTTTAAATGTAAAAAGATTAAATACTCTAATCAAAAAACAGCTGAGTGGATAAGAAAATAATACCCATATATATGCTATCTACAAGAGACCCACCTCAAATTGTAAGACACACATAGACTAAAAGTAAAGCGGTGGAAAAAGATATTTTACACAAATGCAAATATCGGACAAAATAGACTTTAAAACAAAGACTATAATAAGAGACAAAGAAGGACGTTACATAATAATAAAGGGATCAATCCCACAAGAAGACATAACTCTAGTAAACATCTATGCACCTAAAATAGGAGCACTAAACACATAAAGCAAATATTGACCAACATAAAGGCAGAGATCAACAGTAACACAATCACAGTAGGGACTTTGACACCCCACTGACACCAACGGACAGATTCTCCAGACAGAATGTCAACATGGAAACAGCTGCCTTAAATGACATGCCACACTGAATGGATTTAATGGATATTTTTAGAGCATTTCACCCCAAAGCAGCAGAATATACTTTCTTTACAAGCACACATTGAACATTTTCCAAGATAGACCACAGGTTAGGCCACAAAACAAGTCTCAATAAATTTAAAAAGATTGAGAGCACATCCAAAATGGTGGAGTAGATAAACACTGTGTCTGCTTCATTCCATGAGCACATTAAAATTACAACTAAATTATAGAACCATCAACCTGGCGAACCACCTGAAGTCTGGTTGAACAAAACTTGTATAACAAAGGATATAAAGAAGCCACACTGAGACAGGTAGAGGCAGAGACGTGAAATGGGCCCACACCTGTGTGTGGTAGTTGAGAACCGGGAGGGATAGCTCAGCTGTGGAGGTTCCCCCTGGAGGAGCGAGAGACCCCAGCCCCACACCGGCCTCCCCAGCCCAGAGTACTGGTGCCGGGAACAGGAGCCCTACAACGCGTGGCTGTGAAAACCAGTGAGGATTCCGACCATCTGGGAGGAACAGAGGGCTGCAGGAAACACAAGCGTCCACTTCAACAGCCCAGGCACAGACTATCTTATGCCCAGGCACTCACCTTGGGCTCTGGTGGAAGGACAGTAACTCGGGGGTGTCAGAGTGAGGGCTGGAGGACAGTCACCGTTTTCCCTGTGAGGCATTCTCTTCCTTGCAGGCAGCAGGCAGGCACTGTCTTTCCTGTGTTGAGCCCAACCCCACAGGCCAAATATGAATCTGATTGGCCTGGTGAGCTCCGGAGCTCCACCTGCTGACTGAGACTCCCCTATCCTACTCCCCCAACACCAGAGGCACTTTCTGTGATAGCAGCCAGCCCCTCCCACATCGCACTCTTTCTTGGAAAACTATCCGAGTTCACAGGCCGCAGGTGGGCAGCGACAGGCCTCGGTGTGCTCTGAGACTTTTGCTGAGTAGCTCCAGGTTCAGCACCAGCACCAAGCCAGAGTCTACATTAACCTGGTGACCACAATGCTTCCCACTCCAGTGACTCCCTGAGACCCTGCCTCACCCAACTTGTGTACCCCACAAGGCTATGTCAGGGGCTGAACCTTAAGGGAGCCAGAAGGTGGCAGCAGGCTTTGGGGTGTCCTGGAATTTTGTACTCCAGGTCTGGTACTGGTGGCAGAAGTCCTTGGTTGGCAGTGTGACCTCTCCCACACACCTCCAGGGTTAGCACAGGCAGCGAACAACCACAGATCTGGTTTTTCCCAGGCCTGTCACAGGCAGTGGGTGATCTGGGCCTGCCTCAGAGCCTCTCACAAAAGGCCCCAGAACAAACGTACTTGGAGGTTGGCTTCACACCACAGCATATCACACCCAGTTAGCCCCACAAGTGGCACATGCTAAGGGTGGTCTCAACAGGCAGCAGAGCCCACTGGGGCAAGCCCCACTCAGTGGGGTCCACCATATAAATATAAATATAAATATAAATAATATAAATAATATAAATATAAATAATATAAATATAAATATAAATATAAATATATACATACATACATCATATTGGGGGTGTCAAAAAATGTACACATTTTAAGAGATGTTGTCTATGTATTACTTTTCAAAGTTGAATTTAATTACATAGCAATGTGTAGTATGACATTCATTCAAAAGATGGCGTTAATCAAATGAATGCTAGTGTCATTCATTGTATTACAATTTTAATACAGTTTTTTCCTTTCTTAACATGTGTATACATTTTTTTGGTCACAAGATGCACAGTACAGCACAGGGAATATAGTCAATGGTATTGTAATAGCTGTGTATGGTGTTAGATGAGTAGTAGACTTGAGGGGGTTATCACTTTGTGAGGGGCGTAAATGTCTAATCATTATGTTGTTTTGTACACCTGAAACTAATAATAAAATTAAATTAAAACAACAAAAATAATGCAAAACGGTTTCTCTGGAGGATGAAATGGGCGGTCCACACCTCCTCTCATGGGTGGCATTGCCACATTTCATTAATTACCGTATTTGCCGGCGTATATGACGATTTTTTGGCCCTGAAAAATATGCCTCCAAGTGGGGGGTCGTCTTATACGCCAGGTACACTTCAGATAGACTGCCCATAGTGCTTGCCCTGTGCCATAGTGGCCTCCCGATGCCCGCCCACTTCATTCCACATACCGTTCAGGCATCAGCAGCGCTGCTGGGTGTATGCTCGGCTGTTATGCGATTTTGCTGTTATGCGATTTTACCACACTCACAAAATCGCACACAGCCGACCATACACCCAGTATGATAGCGCAAAATCGCGAATCGCGATTTATGTATATGTTTGATTACATACAGCCTTGTGACAGTTTTCCTGCATGTCATAAGCATTTGAATATAAATATAAATGTTGAAATCAAATCTGATATTGTTTTACCTTTTATTTGGTGTGTGGAAGGTGTGCGGAAGAGGGAATAGTCTTATACGGCAAGTATATAACAAACTCTGTATTTTGAGTGGAAATGTTAGGGGGTCGTCTTATACGCCCAGTCGTCTTATACGCCGGCAAATACAGTAGTAAAAAGAAAGCATTCACAATGCATAATGTGCCCATTTTCCAGGGCATACTTCACATGGCTCTCTTTTCCTGAAAAATGTATTGCAAGAAGTATGATTATGATATAACAAAAATAGCCAAATCAGGGCACAAGGGAACGAAAAAGTAGTCATAAGTACTTACAACATTTTAGACATTATAAAACCTATTTCTAATAGTATTGTAATGTTTTCCATGTTATCTTGGACTTTTGAGATATTATTCCATGCCCATGAGTCACTTTCACAGCTCCAGCACGCTCATGCCTGGAGCCGATTTCCAGTGAGCTCTGTAACTAATCACCTTTTTTTTTTTTTTTGGTGGAACCTCTAAGCTGGTCACTTCTGTCCTTTTATTTTGAGATAAAACACATTTTGCTTATTTTTCTGTAACACAGAAAACACCCAGATTAAGCTCAAGTAGAAGAAATAAAAGGAGAAAAACTCAGAAATCCACTGTTTGAAGCTGGTTGGAAGATTTTCCAGATGACCTTTATCGCAATGTTGGGAAAATATAATGCCTACCTTGGAATCAGCAAAGAAATACATTATGCTCACGGCAAAATTCTAAATTTCTAACTTTAGAGGTTTATTATATATGTCAGTTGAAATGTGAGCCCAAGAGCAGGAGATAAAAAGCAGCGCTCATATATGAAGCCTGATTATGCGGCTTCTCTGAGCTTTAACTTCTCAATCTGTGAGATGAGAATAAAATATGAACCTCATAGGTTGTTAAATGAGAAATGAGATAATGTATATAAAACGCTTACACAATGCCTAGCACACAGTATGATAGATATGGTCACGTTCCTATGGTAACAGAGCTATTTACCAATCTCTGCAGTTGCCATAATGGACGTGTTGCAGAACTGGGCATGATGGTCTGTTGTAACCTCAGCCCAATACCCAATATTTATGGAAATGCCATTATTTCAGCTTTGTGGGGCATGGTGTATTTTTCTTTCCCAACACCTGTTTAGGCGATTTCTATGTAACCACTAAACGGGTCAATAATCCCCCTTTTATTGCAAAATTCCACCTACGTCATCAGTAAAGGAACATGCATACTTACACACATAAGAAATTCAGCTATGTGACACTTTAGTGTGCAATCATACTTGGGCTGTGTGAATTTTATCACATAGAGATTTCCTAGCTCAGCCATTGAGATACCGGAATTAACTCTAGATTCTAGATCTGAAAAGAGTGGTCACTGAACATTCACCAGGCAAGATATATTTCAAATGATTTTCTGTTTTTATTATTGGTCTCCCAAATTTTAATTATGCACAGGATAAATAATAGGAATAAAACAGCACGCATCAAAGCACAATATTTATGCATATTCCCTGTGAAAAACACAACTGAAAGGTTATGAATAAAGTTGACACCCATTTAAAAAGTTGTTTGAATCTGGCTGGTGCAGTTAAAGTATAGAGAAATCTATTACTGAGGGAAGAAATCCTGCTTACTTTACTACTTCTGGTATGTTTTCTTTCCAATGGAAAGAAAAACACACATATTGAAAACATGTCGCATTTATCCTTCTCTCTCTGCGTGAATGAGGCTTCCATGCTTTCTTTTCCCTTTTTTGAAAATGCCAACGAACACTTCAGAGAAGTGTGTGCTGTATTAGGAGTTGACTAGATTTCATCAAATGGCAGGTGGCTATGAATTTTGTTTCTAAAAAGAAGACCTGAGGGATATTCCATATTACAGATGCTATTCCATTTTGCTAGAAACATGCAAATCATATTTTCCTTAAAAAAATCTAGGAAACATTTCTTATTTATTCTTTTGGGAATAACAGTTCCTTGTTATTCATAATTGTAAATGCAATTCATATTTTGAAGTTTCTGTTCATGAGAAGAAGATATTTTTGGACATTTTAAGGGTATCAAGCCAGGGAAATCTAGTTTTCCTTTGTAATTCATATGTATATAACATGTTAATTGCACTAACATGGCAGCCATTTTGAATGCAGCTCTACTATTTATTTTTTGGGGGGGATAAAGGAGTTTAGGAAGTGAATTTAACCAGCAGAGCAATTAAAACTATGACACAGCAGAGGATAGACACATATGCTTGAAGAAATAATTTGCGAAGTAAATCATCATAAAATAGAATCTGTTGCCATCATCAAGTAGGAAATGTTCGAAACAAGGAAGATCTGTACCTTCAGTTAAAATGACAGTAAAATGACCAAAAAAGTAGGACTCTCCATGCAAACCTGGCTGCTTTGGCGGTGACCCCACCTTTATTCACCTGCTATGTGGTCAACCAGTGCTGACTCCACCTGAAAGACTGGGGGGGGGCACCTCTGAGTCCCCTCCAGTCCCCCAGCAACACTGGAGCTAGGACATCTGCACTCCTGAGTAAACTCTGGACGTCTCACTGGGAAAAAATCCTCGGCATATGTGGTAGAGCGTGAATCAGACAAGCGCTAAATCCCGCGACTCCTCCTACTGCCTCTAAATCGTTGGTTAACTCTGGTCACCTGTGTTCATGGCATGTGGGTGGCCTGTCTCACACACATTCTCTGCAAAGAACAGCTGCCTGGAGTTGCCAAAATAATAATTATTATCATTATTATGGTGAGACGCTGCTGCTTGAGCTCTGCCAAGGTCAGGGACACAAAGCGGGGAGAAGAACAGTGGAAAGTAAGTGGAGGCTGCAGCATGGTGTGAACTCCACCTAGGAATCCACTGTGACCAGCAGGATCGGTGCACCTTGGATGGGCTGACAGGACATTCGGTCCTTCCCCACCCAACCACCTCTCCCCCAGCCCCCAACACACACCCCTGGCAAACAAACACACAGCTGTGTGGTGCGTAACAGCTTGTTCCCATTTCATTGTTCAGCGGTTCTGGAAGGGGACTGAAGGCAGCTCTAGCCCAGAAACATTGGGAAAAATAATACCGCTTGTGATACCTCTGTGGCTTCTCAGTGACAGTTGAAGGTGACTTTCCCTGGTGCAATCCTGCCTGCCATTAGCGATTTTCCAAAATTATATCCTGTATTTTTGTGTTCAGTAGGCACAGCTGTGTCTGCTTCCAAGGGCAAACCCACCTGCTCAGCACTCTCTGTTCATTTCTACACTGAGAACTTTATTTAGAACCCAGAGTTACAGCGGAAAAAAATCAAATTGTGAGAACCAATTTTGAGAGCAATGGATTCTTGAATTCTATGTTGAGCTGTGAAAAGGGCAAATTCATTTACTTTCAATGGAAGAAATAGCAGTGGGGCAGATGGGATGTCTGTCTACCTGTGTGAGCTGTGTGTTCATTTGTTTCTGAATTTAGTTTTAAAAAATCCAGAGTTTCCTCTACCTGGTACGTGCCAGTGGGAAGTGGCCAGTCCAAGTGTAGAGATTGGTGTGAAAATATTAACCGTGGTTCTTGGCCAGGTGACTCCCTTTCTCAAAGTCCCCATTATTTTATCTGCCAATTGTACCATCGGGGTACACAAATGCCCAGTCACTTGGAGCCCAAGTGTTGTATCGTTTGGGTGTTGGGACGTGGAGAAGAAGATGCCTACCAATTAGGAGAGCATCTCTGCCGGCAAAGTTAATTCAATACCTGAGGTAACATTGAGTGACTCGATATTTATGAGGGGCCACCATTCTCCAAAGGGTGCTCCACAGACACGGGTCCCTCAATGCGTTCCACGGGAACAGGAGGTTCTGAGGTAGGTCCACTTGGCACGCTGGGCGCACTTTCTCCCTCCTTCTGGGGAGCCGCCATTCACATTAGCATCTAAAGGCTCTGAAAAACCCTGCAGAAAAGAAAACCCCTTAACTTTGTTTAACGCAGTGTATCTAGTGTACCTCAGACTTAGCTGTCCTCACGCATCAGGTGTCTGCTCTTTGCGTCTTCAGCCTTCTCCCCACGGCTCTGTGTTCGTGGATCTGCCCTGTGTAATGTTGCGGTTCCTTCCCTCTGGCGTCTGGCTGTGCGGCCATGGCAGGTGTCCTCTGCAGGAAGCCGAGGGAAGAGAAGCCCAGGTCCTCACCCCCTGACACTGTCCTTCCAGCCGATCGCACTTCCTGCGCGGTGGCCTGCTCCACAAACGCCGCTCTCCCTCCCGGTCCTGTGAGCTCCTCCCGCATCCGGTCAGCACAGCCGTTAGGGCTCTGGCTATCCCTTTTTATTTTCCTACAACTTGCCCACAGCTTTTAAAAAAGTCACCATTTTAGATGCTCCACAAATGACCCATTTTGAGTATGTCTTCTGCTTTCTGCTGGAACCCTGAGTGACAAACATCGGATCCTTTTTATGATATTTTGATGGGTATATAAATCACTGCATTTAAAGTGAGGAAAATTCTTGTATATCCAAGTGCCTGGGACATTGTTATTTGATCTAATTTACATAGCTAACTATAATTATTCAGCCACCTCCCATGTGTAGACATATCCTAAAACCATGTCAGTAAAATACTTCTAAGTCCTGTCTGAGTTTATTGCACCATCGCCAGCTTCACTTTTGTTAATGGATCTTACTGTTTTCCAGTAATAACTTAGACAGTTGAACATGAAGTAACCATGCTATTTATCTACTTAGCCTACACATATGTATAGCAACTTCTTTTGTGTGTATAGCATTGTACTAGGTGTTGGGAATAAAAAGATAGAGATAAATTAATATGATCATGGAGTATCCCAAGGCAGCTGTATTCCCACCACCATGACAATAAACTACCAGCACCAGTACCAGACATAATAATAGCTACACACAGTTCTAAGTTCAACAAAGCATTTATGTGGTCTGAATGCCTTAACTCTATTAACTCATTCAATCTTCCCAACGACCCCATAAAAATGTACTAATATTACTGCTATTTTACAGATAAGAAAATTATGGTAAAGACAGATTAAATGAATCTGATGTTGAAGGTGACACTGCAGGTCATGATGGAGCTGTATTTTGAGTCCGTGTAGCCTGGCTGCAGAGAAGACATAATTAATCACTGATGATTAGAGGACAATAGGAGGTCTTGTCTAAGCTGAGATCCAATGGATGAAAAGATGAACAGAGAAGAGCTTTACAGAAGGAAAGGACTGTGCAAAAGTCCTCAAAACATTAAAAACAGAGCTACCCTATAATTCAGAAATCCTACTTCTGGGTAATTTATCCAGAAGAGTTGAAGTCCGGAGTTCACAGATATCAGTGCTCCCAAGTTCATGGCAGCACTCTTCACGATGGCTAAGATGTGTAAACCACCACATGTCCATCTACAGAGGAGTCGATAAAGAAAGTTAGATACACACAGATGATGGAATACTAGTCAGCCTTTAAAAATAAAGAAATTCTGCAGCATGTGACAACATGGGTGAAGCTTGAGAATAAAATGCTAAGTGAAATTAGCCAGTCACAGAAAGACAAACACTGCATGGTTCTTCCTACGTGGGGCACCTAAAATAGTCAGACTCAGAGAATCCAAGAGGGGAATCGTGGTTACCAGGGTGGGGGTGGGGGGATGAGGTGTTCCTTGTCAACAGACACAGTTTCAGTTAAGCAAATATGTAATTTCTAGAGCTCTGCTATCCAACATTGTACCTTAGTCAACAATGTAGAGTGAAAAAGCTGTGAAGAGGGTGGAACTCATGTTAAGTGTTAGCACAGTAAAGTGAGATAAATCGCCGTGATACTGCACCATCAGAAGAGAAGGTACATGGACAGGGGTCAAATTGCAGCAGCAGCGTGGTCATCCCTACGAGATCTCTCATGGGCTGATTGACCCGGCACGTAGTGACCACGACATCACGCGTTGGGGAAAGATTTCAGACCTTCCGTCTAAACCTTCGGTTGCCAACCTTCTTGTGTTAGCAACATGTTTTTAAAAACGGGATTTTATTTGATGGCACCCCTGAGATGATGAAAGTAAAAACAAATTAAGTTTAAGAATATTCTAAAAATACTTCCACAGTTTTTGAGGAATTCGTTTGTGACGTGTGAAGCCCGGAAGAACTCTTACTGTCCCGAGCATACACGGATTCTCTCGTAGGAGTTATTCTCCTCGTGTGCGTATCTGGCATGCAGGACAGCTCTCCTTAGCATCAGCACGCCTTTCCAGCGGGCCTGCTGCCTCCTTGCAGCCCTGAGTGTGCAATGTCCCACCAGAGAGACATCACTGTCCAGGCGCGTCTCCAATGCAGCCAAACTCGTTTTTTTATGTGGTGTCCGGTGGGGCGCGCTTTGGAGAACTGCTTTTTGCTTCCTTGACAGTGCTGACAAGCAGAGTAAACTAAGTGTCCCCATTTCCGGTTCAGAAAATGCCAGTGGCAGTGCTGGTCAGCTAGTGCTGGGCCCACTGGCAGAGGGCACGGCCAAAGAACCCCTCCTGAAGGCCACGGACACGGAGGACCACTGAGGGGAGGCGGGACTCTGAGGGAGCGGCTGTCCACACTCGTACCCCTTCCCACGCTCAGGGGTCAGGAGAAGCATCCAGCTGTCCCCACCCTGCTTTTCACATGGCCCTGGAGTGTGAAGAAAGGGCCAGGAGACATTAGGCTAACTCAGGTGCCAGAGGGAGTGCCGAAAGCAGCCTGCCTTTCCTCCAAGGTCACAGCAAGGACAAGGAGTTTCCCAAGAAGGGTGTGTGTCATGGAGGTGAGCGGGGGTTACAGCCATCTCCTCCCAGCCCCACAAGGCCACACCCACAAACAAAGGGACCCTGGCAACAAGGGGGTGGACCGGAAATTGCTTTGAGGGCCAGGAGCCTGTGACAGAGTTATGGCGGATCTTTGAGACAAGAGCAGAATTTTAATAATTGGATTGCATCACCGGAATAATTGCACTGGGCTGCATTTTTTCACTAAAAAAGAATGAAAAGAAAATGATGTCTGCCCAGGCAGATGGAAGCACACCCAGGATGTTATATTCAGGTTTATAACATAGCAAGACTCACATTTGCACATGTCTGCTGCCAGAGCCCTGGTGGGAACTGGCTACCCACACAAAGGTCAAAGTTTGGGAAGACGTTGGTAAGACAGCTCAGCCTGATGTGCTGCTGATGAGCAATTAAGAGCCACTGGTCTCTGGTCTTCTCGGAGGAAACAGCCGAGTGGCTTATCTGTGTATCACTCAGTGTAAAAAATTCCACTCAGACATGGTGATAAAAAACCTACCTCCCCCGCCCCAGAAACAGACATATTTCCTTTTATGTCTAATAAAATTCTCTCTTTGCTTGGGCTGCTCTGACATTTTGATGCAGGCTTGGTTTATGCTGTCTCTCAGCTACTGTTATGGTTAGCATGTATGCCTTCCTTTTATTGTAACAGCTTTCTCATATTTTGTGTTAATTCTGCTCTCTCTCTCTCTCTCTCTCTCTCGCCCAATCTATCAATTTTATTACACCAAAATCTTTTTGGATGTTTTGGTGTCTAAATAAATTTAATAATGTTCGTTAGTTTTACTTTATTTGTTGTTGATTTGTTCATTTCTTCTACTATAAATACAACTCGAAAACAGAAATTTGTAGATAGAAGTCACACATTTGTATATATATATATATACTCATATAGATTATGCAGTTATATAAATTATGTATGTGTATATGAAACTTGAATTACACACACACACACACACACACACACACACACACACCACACACGGGACTTTTAGTCAATTTCTTCTGTCTTTTTACTTTTAAAGGTGAGTGGAAAGAGCTGGCAATGATGGCACCTGAATCTGTTGTCCCAATTATAGTCTCACAACACTGCGCCCCCAACACAGTTGGAAACACCATTTATCTGCAGTTCTTCCGCTGGTGTTTTGCTCCCAGGAAGGCAGAGGAAATGAAGAGTGCACTGCCTTTAGTGTCTGCTTTTCACATTTATCACAGAGCGCTGCTTTCAGCAAACACCCCATACATGAAAAGTTTGCTTCACGTTTGACCTCAGAATTGCTTTTGGTAGGCCTGTCCTGAAAGCTCGCCCCAGAATTACACAAATGCCGTGAAAACATCTCTTCCTGCTTCTCTTCTTTCTCCCTGGTTTTTTCATTTCCACTGAAAGTATGCTTCCTCTAAAGTGCACATTTGCAAGAGGCACGCATTCCTGATGGCGGAAATAAATTTCAATGCAAATGCATATTGTTCCGTGCAGTGAAGTGACAGCTTTTGGAAATCATGTGTTCAGGCTCTCCAGGGAATCTCAGATCTATTATCGATTTCATGCTTTGTGAAACCTTTATTTCAGGGCTCCCCGCCCCTCGATTTTCAGTGGATTTCTTTAGCCTCTCAGCATTACCCATGCCTTTTGGGTCACCCAGGGGTTTGTCATAGACTCCTCCTGAGTAGACGGCATGCTAATATGTGACCATGTAATTCAATTTTTGACATATGCAAAAAAAAAAGTTGTCAAGTAGATAAGAAAGTACTGTAAATAGATATTTAAAGGAAGGGAACAGATGGTCTCTTTGTGAAGATGTTCAGATAAAGCCAAAAAATAGCGAGCAGATGGTTTGTGCGTATGGAGCAGGTGATGGTGAAACCTGAGGCTGGTGGGCAGCGTGGACAAGCTCCAACATTTCCTAAAAGACCCAAGTCCGGATTGTCAGAGGAAAGCATCGCGGACTACATGAAAACACAGACACACCACTAAAATGGGGCGCACTCTGTTTCATCTTCCCAGAAACCGCCATGTTCATTTCATTGTTCCGTCAGAAAATAAATCCAGCTCATTTTGATAAAGGATTCCATCGTGTTTCATAACCTATTTGTGGAACATTTGGCATATTTTTATTTTAAAAACTCTATTACCAGCCGTGCTTCATTGAGCAAACGTGAGCAGATGTATTTACAGCCACGTGTAGAATAATGGAGGCAGGGTTGCTAGGTGAATACTCAGGTATAACTGTTAACGTTTTTTGTAGACATCACCAAATTTCATTCGACAAATTATATTCCCACCAAGGTTATATGAAAACACCATAACTTGATTCCCTATCAAAAAT
Source organism: Hipposideros armiger (assembly GCF_001890085.2). NCBI lineage: Eukaryota > Metazoa > Chordata > Mammalia > Chiroptera > Hipposideridae > Hipposideros > Hipposideros armiger. The sequence goes on from NW_017731591.1 coordinate 1,222,510, forward strand.
GGATAAAATTCAACTTGATTTCACAAGCATTAGTTCGTAAAATACGTAAGAGCTCTTTTTTCACAACAAGTACAATTTGAATTGTTAGAAAATTCTTTCTTTATATCACAGCTGAACTCTCCCTTTAATTTGGATCCATTGGTCCTAGATCTACTGCTGGAAATCATGAACACAATGTTTCTCTTTGTTTATATAACAACACCCCCACATCTTCCAGACAACCAAGACCCCTCTCTGAAATACTCTTGTCTATAAACTTTAGCTTCTTGTATCAGTTTTAATTATAGTCACCCTTCATCATTGCAATGTCTACCCTTTTTATGCATTCTGGGTTTTTTTGTTTTTGTTTTTTTGTATAACAAACAAAAGTAATAATATTCAGAAATTATTCAGAAAAGTAGTCCCATGGAAAAAGCCAGTGTAGTTGACAGAGGCCCACACAAAGCAACTCGGCTATTGCCTGCGTCTTCTATTCTTACATGTACTCATCGAAAAGGAGCTTGAACAATACAGAACACATTTTAAGGAGTTGCACTTCTTTGTCCTAAAAACTGATCTATGTTTTCATTCATGTTACCTGGCAATTTAAGCAAGATGGTTGCCACTCAGGGCTGTGCTGTATCTCCCCCCGGAAACTTGCTGTATTAGTTACCTCCGTTGATCAAGGCCACCAGGTTTCATGGTAGTTCTACTTTATTTGACCTTGAGAGGCACGGTTTTCCTTCTTCCTACTCATCCTTTTGGCCTCTTCCTAGCTCCTGCTACCTGCCTCCCAGGATCTTTTTTGTTCATCTCCATGTCTGTCATGGTCTTTATCATGCCAGTCCACTGTAATTAATTTCTGTGGGGTTTAACGGAGAGCAGATTTATCTTCTGTTTCATTTAGATGTTCTTTGTCCCTGAGTAACACGACCCTTGAAATGATAGATTTGGTTGATTTATTTGGAAATGAGATCCAGAATTCTTTGCAGGAAATGTGCCTGATTCTAGTTTATAAAGCTCTTTTATTCAGACGATTCCACTTGTACCTAAAATAGGCAGATTTAGGTTCAGAGCACATTTTCAGGAGTGTCTGCTTTGAGTCAGGCTCCATCCCTGGGGCTTACACAGGGCATTGTTTTGTTAATAAAATTATTTAGTATGAGAGTGACTGAAACGAGAGCGGCGCTTTATATCACAGGAAGAAGAAACAACTCATTTGAAGTCTTAAACTATAAAAAAGGATATTTTACATGCACACAACGTCTTCCCATTTCAAACCGCTCGTATGTATCAGTTTAAGTGATACTAGCCACAAGATGGTGGAGTACTAATATTTTCATTTTTAAAGGAGGGAGAATTGAGTGTATCACAGATGCTGACGTCCTTGCCGCTACCCACAACCATCGAGTGGCAGAACTAGACTAGGATTCTGGTGTTTTCCTTTCTCGCTGGTTTCCAAGAAGCTGACAGGCTATTTCTTAGTTTAATTGCCTTGTCCCTGGAGTCTCTGTAATTAGTGGAGGCTGCAGTGTTTTCTAGTTAGTGGTGTACATAAGCTCACGTTGCTTTTTTTTTTTAACAAAATGAAGATTTGACTGAGTTTTTCCAGCTTCTTTGTAGTTTTCTTTAGTAAGTCAGTAAAGAGAGTACGTGTGCCTTTTTTTGCCCCAAATAATCCTATATGTATTTCCATGACATTGATTTCTTTTCACTGTTTATTTTATCACACATTCTATAAATCTTTAATGAATGAGTATAGGGCTTCTATAGTATTTAATCATTTTGTACATGGTCTCTACCTGCCCCATCTATATGTTTTGATCACCTCAAGATCTAATATTTTTATAGCATTTATGGAATATTCCTTTGGCTATAGAAACCTATTCCTGATTAAACATTCTGACTTAACACTTTGTGTATTGAAAGCAAAAATAAATATGCTGAAATACCAACCATTTTATTTCTTCTGAGATATCTTTGTCTATACCAATAGAGTCCGTGTCCTTGTGAATTCTTAGAGTCACAGCCTTTACAATTCCATTGATAGGTCCTGTTTTGGTTAAAATTTTTGCAATCTTTGAATTTCGTAGTTGGTTTTCAAGACAGGAACTGTCCTAAATTTTGCATTTCCATTGCTAAAAGGGTGCTATAGACTTTTTCCTCTTTGCTTATTTGTAGTTCTTTATGTCACTTGTTATTCATATAACCTCTGCAGACCTACATGTGACTAAAGTATGTTTATGTAAATGGTGCTGTCATTCATGATTTTAGGGAAGAGACAGTATAAATCCTTAATGTCCCCCAACCCCGCCATTATCTGGATTTTTAAAAATAATGCCTTTGAAAAGTAAACACTTGGTGAATAGGTCGAAAGTCACCTTTAATTTGTTTGTAATATCACTTCTGCAGGGCAGGGGGTGCAGTTCCACTCATTCAGGGCACTTGTCCTCAGGTGTTTCCTTTAATTATGGTTCCTACATGATAGCGTGTCCTGTTTCTTCTGATATATTTATTAACCACAAGTGGAAACATCTACTTTTGAGGTCTATCAATTTCCTTTAATGAATAAGCTACATAATTAAGCCATTTTCCCAGTTTGCCCTCCTAATATACACTTCCTATAACACAGTACTTTTTTCTGCCACATCAATTTTGCCTTTTGCAAATATCAATGATAATTTTTTCCATAATTTCTTAATTTACCACAGGCTTTATTTATTTTTGATGTTCTAGTTTTAGTGGTCATTCTTTCTTTTTTTATTTAATCATGAGTTTTTTATGTTTTTTTTTTCCAAAATAGTTCCTTCAGTGTGAATATCTTTGGCAGGCTTTGTTCATTTCTTCACTGTTTTTTGCATTAGTTGTTTTATTTGGACCTGATGTTTCCCATACTTGGTCAATAATTTTTGGAGTTTCTCACTGATACTTGTTATTTTTCCTCATTATATAATTATGTTTATATTATTCTCTTAACTTTATGTTGGAAGTGGAAAAATAGACTCCACTTATGTGACTAGTTCATGTCTTTCAACTTGAGTAGAATTTATGCTTATCAATAGCGTTTCTTCCCCACATCACTGGCAGTGGAATGAAACTAGACATCTGTGTCTTTGCGCCATCAGCATATTTCAGAATTGGCAGAGTGGTTTGATTGAAAATTTTCTAAATGTGATCACAGTACTTTATAGATTTTAATCTTTTTTTTAACAGCATAAATATGGATTACATTTGTCCTCTAATCGTGTGATTGTGGTTTAAGTAGATTTATCAGGACTTAGACAAGTCTGAGGAGACACTCAATTCTCCAGTCTTGTATAGAAGGAAGTTCAACTATTGTCAGAAAAAAACAAAAAAAACAAAAACAAAAAGAAAGTCTTCCACATTCAGCGTCATGTGCTTTGCATTCTATCTGGCTTCAAGGATTTTTTTTTATTTAAATCTTTAAAATAGAGAAATTATTTTCCCACAAAGCTACAACAAAGGGTGGTTGGGAGGATCAGATGAAATAATATATGAAACATTTTACTGCATGGCTTATCTGCTATTAGTATTATGCTTAATATAGATAATCATTATCTTACAATGAAAAACCAAAAATGCAGTGGTGGTTCTAATTTTTGAGATATGATTTTCTAAGTTTGTTATGTTCAATGATTTCTCTGATCATGAAAAGTACACATGGGTGGGAATGCTAAGGTCATCTATTCTCTTGATAGAGGACCAAGGCTTGTGTAAATTTGGGAAAACCCATCCGATGGTTATTGGCTTTCTAACCCCCTGCAAGGCAGCTATGCATTAGGCTCTTGTCATATTGCAATTTCCTCCCTAATAGCTGTTCACATTAGTTCCTCAGCCTAAAGTGGGCTTTGATTACTCTAGCTTTCCACGTGCACTGGTCAAGGGCTCAGAGATGAACTGACATGTTCCTAAATGTTCCTAAAAAGACTGTGAAAATAATTTTAAGCAAAACATCCCGCTTAGTGCCATGATTCCTCTTCTTTGTCACACCAGGCACCCATTTTGAATGATACTTCTCCCCACTTGAGTAGCCCCACAGTTTGGTAGGCTCTCTAGATACATCAATTTTAATATGGCGAAAAAAATCCCCAAATCCCTCCCTTTCCCCAAACCATTTTCCCACTCTCATCTTTAGTTTTGGGTACTCCATCTGTATCCACTCACTTTTTTCAGGTGTAAAACCTCAAAATTCCCATTGGCCACATCCTGTCTTCATTCCCACAAATCCTTTGACTCTACCGAGGAATTCTCCTCACATCTGATCCCTCTGCTCTCTGCCCTTTGTGAAGGCTTTATTGTAGGTAAACTTACCGATTACCTGGACTATGTCTGAACATCCTGATTCATCTCTCTCCTCTCTGCTGTCCGTTAACCTCCCATCCTGGGACGTTTCATTCTATCCTCTACAGCTCCCAAATTACTCTTGTATTATATGATGACATCATTTTTGTACCTTAAAAGTCTTCCAACACAAGAACATTAGCTATTAGGAAAATGCAAATTAAAGCTACAAGAACATACCTGACACATTTGTTAGAATGTGAAAGCATGTGAGAATGCCACGTGCTGGCAAGGATGTGGGATAATGGACCTGCCCACATTGCCGGTGGGAATGTGAACGGAAATGTCCATTCTGAAAAACAGCCGGCCAGTCTTTTGTAAAGGTAACCTCACACTCGCTGTGTGACACAGCAGTCACATTCCTGGCTATGTATCTCAGACAAATGAAAACGCATGTTCACACAAAAACCTGTTCACAAAAATTCACAGCTGCCCTAACCTGGAACAGCCCATTTTCCTTCAGTGGGTGCGGGGTAAGCCCGCTGGGGCACGTCGTCACGGCAGGATGCTATTCAGTCATAAACAGGGATTACTGCCACTCACATGACTTGGATACACCTCAAGGCATCATGCTAAGCGAAAAACAAGCCAATCTCCAAGTTTACTCACTGTGTGGTTCACTTATACGAAGTCTCAGTGACAAATGGTGGTGATGGAAAGATCACTGTTTGCCAGGGGTTGGGTTTTGCTGAGAGGGACATTCTGATTATTGAGGGTAACACCAGGGGCTTTATGTATAACGATGGAACAGCTCTGTGTCCTGGTTGTGGTGACGGTTACAACAATCGATGTTTGTGATGGAATTTCATACAACTATACAGCAAGGGAAGAAAAGGTGTCTGTAAAGCTGATAAAGCCTTGTCAATAGTTTTGTGAATAGTTCTGGGCCAACACTAATTTTCTGGTTTGGACAATGTCCTTTGGTTACACAGGTATACGGGGATCTCTGTACTACTTTGAAGCTTTCTCATTTTAAGGTATTTCAAAATAAACTGTTAATAAAGGGAACCAAAGGCTTCTCCTGATACCTCAAGGCCAAGAGAGATGCGATGAAAATGCTTGCCAAGGCACACAATGTAAATCCAAGCTATCTTTAAACTCCCTAAACATCATTTCTCTTTGTTCTTGCCAGCAGTTTATATCTCAAGGATGCTGTAATCCTCACAGGCATACAGGAAGTCCTCCTTCCGCTCTCTTAATGGCAAATTCTGACTTATCTTTCAATATGTGCGCAAACCCAACCCTTGTAGTCTTTCTCAGTCTCAGGTGGGGCTCCTGTCACACTCTGCTCTACTTTCCCTTGAGAACGTCTCAAACTTGCTCTGTATTTTATTTTTATGCATTGGCTTCCTACATTGGACCATGAACTCAAGGGTTGGCACAACCTATTCCAGGCTCAGTCCATTTGATACTCAACATTAGTCCAGTGAATTTATAAACACAATATGTAACTGATTTCTTAATTTAGCCCAAAATAAATAAATGTTTCCTGTGTTTTTATCAAATTGTTACCTCTAGACTTTTGTTAAGGAAAATATTACTTTCTCCACTCTCAGTGTCTACTTTGCATTGTTTCTACCGATCTTTTTTTTTTGCCATATCAGCAAAACATTAGTGCTTTTCAGATATATTTTTGAAAACACCCTTCATGGACCCAGTAACACTAACACCATCTGTGCTTTTCTACAGCTCAGGGAAGCTCTATCTAGAGTTATAGGACATTTTTGAATAGTTAGAAATCTCTACTGTTCCCCTGGAGTCCATAACATTTTATTTGCCAGATATTATGTCCATGGTACCTAATGCCTGTTGTTATGTGTTATTATAGCCACAATTTAAAAAAACATTTGTTTTATATATAAGTTCTTAGGTCAAGATATCAGGAAGTCATTTCAAATTATGTTGTTTTTATATGATAGAACCATTTTCTAGAAATGACAACAGTGACACCGTGGAAGATATATTCACTCATGTAGCACCTGGCTGTAGAAAATAAGTCTTGCCTAAAGCAAATCAGGTATGAAGTTGGCTGCCACAATTAGTACTGTTATGTTGATGCTTACTAATTCCAAACTTTTACTCCATGTAGTCTCCAAACACTTTGCCATATTCCTCCTGTCAGGAGACAACCAAGGCCTCCCCGCCTTCTGTAACTACTGTTTTACTTTACTACCCACAGAGTAAATCCAACAACACTGTTAACCAAGACAATGAACGTCACGAAGACATCGCAGCCAGATTCATGCCCTCCATCACCAGGTGTGCGTGAAGGCTCGGCTGCCTTTACACCCGTTTCGTATCCCTGCTTTGCTCACCGCACTCCAGACCTACTGGGCCTCTTTCAGCTCCTTCAACAACCTGGCTGAGCTTGTATTGGTGTTGGGGCTATAGCTGCTTTCTCTGCACAGAACACAGCTCCGGGAGCTCCTCAGGGGGCTTTTTCTGGTTATTCAGACTTTAGTTCCAATGTCACTTTCCCAGAGACACCTAGGCAAGCTCAAGTAGCCTCCTCAAGGTACCACAGCGTGCTGGCGCAAGCTCAGGTGGCTCTCTAGAGCCGATGACACACAGCTCCTTCCGATTCTGTGTACAGCAGTGTCATGCCGGAGCTTGAAGTCAGCCGTGTTGGGATTATTTACATCACAGACGATGACACACTCTGTAACCCAGGGTTTTTCTTTTTCTCCTTGGAGAGTTGGTTATTAAACATTTACCAATTCCCCTTGCCTATGCCACCTAGCAATACATAACTCTTTTAATTCTCTTTGTACTAGTTTTTACAATCGTTGATCTTTTAAAAATCTGTACTTGTATATGCCTACCTATTTCTGGTAGAATATAAGCATTATGAGAACCGAGTCGCTGCTGTCCTCCCAGTGCCTAGAACAAACTTTCCACATGACAGGTGTGCATACAATATTTACTAAATGAATGAGTCATCAGGCTGGACCTACCTGTTGCTTAGTAATGGTGATTTTACTATTGGGTCATCGGGAAAGTCATGACACATTTTTGCATTGAAAAACATAGAAAAATACCTCATGATTTTCCCGAAGACCCAATAATATTAAGCATGCATTATTTGATATTTTTCCTATAAAATAAGTATTCCTCTGTGAGACTACATGGAATAAAAGTTTGGAATTAGTAAGCATCAACATAACGCTACTAATTTTCTCAAGTAATGGTGTGTGTGTGTGTGTGTGTGTGTGTGTGTGTGTGTGTGTGTGTGTGTGTATATATGGTATATTATTGATTTCTCTCAAAGTCAAATTCTCATTTCAGGATGGCTAGTGAATCTGTGTTACTCTTACATGTCAACTTCGCTCAAAAGAGAAAACTTTAAAATCGTTAAATCATCTAAGAAATCTCTAATTCTTTCGAGTCAAGGTTAATAATTAAATGTTTAATGCCTCTTTAAGCTATTAAACTAGCAATAAAAATGCAATATTTTAACCCAATTTGCTCAATTAAAGAACAATCCCAGATGTTATTTAACATGAAGAATTGAAGTGATCTGCATTTCATTAAAGCCTGAGCACCAGAAAAAGAATTTTAACATGTTACATAAAGAAGTTCATTTAACTCTTTTTAGTAAGGGAACGTTATTTTCATTTCCCTAAAAGCATACTGATTATCATTAGATGCTAAGCATACTTAATATAAACCCCCCACATAGTTTTGTACCCGCAGTTGTTAAGTAGCTCATTATCAACTGACATTTAAATGCACATTCTATCTTTTTTGTGTTTTTTTTTTTACTGGACTTTTCCTGCTGTTTTTTCAAAAAATGTACTTGTTTTTGTCAAAATAATCATCATCTCAGTGTTAAAACCATGGCATACAAAAAAATTATTTGAAATGCAAGTTATAATTCAGTTCTGAAAATTTATGTTTAAATTAATAAAGAAATGTAAAATATTAATATTTGTTGCAGCTGTCTTAAATTTTATTTAAAATATATTTGAACATGGTAGGTAATGGAACAAAGGCCCAAGTTTCCTTTAAGCATAATGTTCATACCTCCCAATGTCTTCTGCTCTCACTAAAGGCAGAGTTAAGGTGGCATTTTTATTTTTAAAAATTGAATAATAAAACTATTTGATGATCTCAGGATTTAAAGAGAAAGAAATATTGAAAATTCCATGTCCGAGATTCTATTCTACTCTCCTTATTTCACCTTTTATATTGTTAATGACCTTCAAAGAGTGACATTGTTAGAGTGAGGACACATGATACAATGTTCTGTTACTTAGTGCCCACAGAATCAGAGCTGCAATCCAGCCTTAGAACTGTTTCTGAATCCTAAGACCGGGGTTAGCTGAAAAGTAAGACCATGGCTCAAACAGCCTTTAGTTTCATTGGTAAGCATCTGATGTAGTTGTTTACTTTTCCTTTTTAGGACCACAATTGCTAAAATGTAATTCCGACCTCATGCACCAGGAGCAATGAATTTCACTAAGAAATCATCATTTTTTATGGCAAGTCAACCATGACACACAGCTGCAAATATTCATCAAGCCCTATTTAGGAATACATGCTCATAGATACTGTAGAGAATTAAAATACAAGTCAAAGGGATCTTTACAACAGGAAAAAGGTGGTCTAGTTTAGAGGTTAAAATTTACATGGGTAATATAGAAGGGAGGAAGGAGACGATGGGTGACAGAGAGAACAAAACAGTAAGGAATATTTAGAGGACCATTATATCAATAAAGTGCAAACAGGGATTTCTAAAGTGGAAGATAGAAAAACATGACAAGCATCTGCTGACTGGAGACTACGATTTGTTTTAAAGTGAAGCTAAGTCTGTATTCTAACTTTAAAATCAGGAGCAAAGGCATGAGTAACTTTCATGGAATGTATTCATGGAATGCATTTGTGAAATATATTCCTCAATAGACCATGAACCTCTGTGTGTGGAGGACACAGAAAGGGAGAATCCGGTGACAGGAAGCCCATTGAAGGAGCTTCAGGACGTGGACTAGACCAACAGCACAGAGAGGCGATGGTGGGTGTGACAGGCATTATTAAGGAAATAACAGGAATCATCACATTTAGTGAAAGATGTGATGGGGTAGTCAAGGCAGAACAAGAGTCCAACATGGTTTTGAGCATTTGTCACTAGATGAGAATTGCCATTGGAGAGAATTTTGGGTCAAGATGGCACAACAGGTAAACACTGTGCTCATCTTCTCTCAGGACCACATCAAAATTACAACTAAACTACAAAACAATCATCACTGAGATCACCCAAAATCTTGCAGAACGAAAGCTCTACAACCACAGACATGCAGAAGAAGCCACCCTGGGACTGGTAGGAGGGACAGAACGGGGAACAGGCTGGTCCCACACCCACATGTGACCATTAAAAATCAGGAGGGATATTTTGGCTATGGAGGTCCCCCTTGAGGAGTGAGGGGTTCCATCCCCTCCCCAGCCCAGGGTTCTTGTGCTGAGGAGAGAAGTCCCCATAATTTCTGGCTGTGAAAACCAGTGGAAATTGTGACAGAGTGAGGTGAGAGGGACTACAGTCCCAGGTGCTCCTCATAAAGGACCCGCACAAGGACTTACTCACTGATGGAATCACTGGCTCCGAGCTCCAGTGCTGAGGCACCAGCTGGAAAGGTGGAAAGGATATATGGGGAGGAACTGAGTTTTCTGACTTCAGGTCGAGAGCTGGAGGGGCAGCTTCCTCCTGGATGAAGGAGCAGTCAGATGCCATTGTTTCTTGATGAGCTCTCCCCCTCCCTGCATGCAAACACAGGTGGGCGCTATATCTGTGTTTCCATCAAGCTGACTATCACCGTTCATTTGCCCCACGCTGGTGATTATGGGGCTCGGCCCCGCCCAACTTTCAGGCCACCCAAACTGTTTCCAGTGTCTTTTTTGGACAAACTGTCTGCCTTGGCTCATGCTGCAGAATTTCCTAGGGTCTCTCAAAGGCTTGTGGACCCAGACAAGCAGCATCTGACTTGAGCATGTCCCGTACCTCTGACTGAGCAGCCCTCAGCTCAGCATTAGCAGCAGCTGGCCTTACTTCACAGCTTGGCCTCTCAAGGCTCTTCCAAGCATGGCACAGAGAGTGGCCATCTGAGGATTTGTTTGTGGCTTCTGCCAACTGGTCCTGAGTGGGGCACAGACTGCGGCTGAACTTGACCTGCAATTGGTTCCCTCCCAGGCAGCCCTGGGGCTGGTGTCCCCAGCGGCCAGCTTCTAAATGAGCGGGAGCATCACCCAGCCACCTCCAAGGACGACACATCCAAGGGGAGTATTGGGCAGGCAGCAGAGTTTTGCTGAGGCATGTCCTGCTCTGTAGGGTCAGCCCCAGCACAGCAGCTCCTCCACTGTAGTCACGGCCAGTCCTCACAACTAATGAGCCCAAGGGTCAATCCCTATCACTGACATGCAAATAGTAACCAAGGCTCAACTACAAAAGGAGGACACATACATCCCACACAGGGGACACACCTGGAGTGTGCGATTCAAGTGACCAGGAAGACTGCACCACTGAACCCCACAGCACATCTACCACATAAGGCCACTCTACTAAGACCTGGAGACATAGCAGCCCTACCTAATACATAGAAACAAACACAGGGAGGCACCAAAATGGGGAGACAAAGAAACATGTCCTAAATGAAAGAAGAGAACAAAGCTCCTGAAAAAGAATTAAACAAAATGGAGACAAGCAATCTACCAGATGCAGAGTTCCAAACACTGGTTATAAGGATGTTCAATGATCTCAGGGAGAACTTCAACAGAGAGATAGGAAACATAAAAATGGAGAGAATACAATAATGGAAATTAAGAATGCATTAGAGGGAAACAACAGTAGATTAGATGAAGCAGAGGGCTGAATCAGGGATTTAGAAGATGAGGCAGCAGAAAACACCCAATTGGGACAGTAAAAAGAAAAAAGAATCCAAAAAATTGAGGAGAGTTTAACGGACCTCTGGGACAACCTCAAGTGTACTAACATTTGCATTATAGGGGTACCAGAAGGAGAAGAGAGAGAGCAAGGAATTGAAAACCTATTTGAAGAAATAATGAGAGAAAACTTCCCTAATCTGGTGAAGAAAATAGATATACAAGCCCAGGAAATGCAGAGTCCCAAACAAGACGAACCCAAAGAGGCCCACACCAAGACACATCATAAATAAAATGCTAAAGGTTAAAGACAAAGAAAGAATCTTAAAAGCTGTAAGAGAAAAGCAGTTAGTTACATATAAGAAAGCTCCCATAAGACAACCAGCTGATTTCACAGCAGAAACTTTGCAGGCCAGAAGGGATTGGCAGGAACTATTCAGAGTGATGAAAAGCAAGGACCTACAACCAAGATTACTCCACCCAGCGAAACTATCATCTAGAATCAGAGGACAAATAAGAGCTTCCCAGACAAGAAAAACTGAAGGAGTTCATCAGCACCAAACCAGTGTTACAAGGAATCTTAGAGGACTTCTTTCAGACAAATAATAATAATAATAATATAATAATAATAATAATAATAATAATAATAAGCCAATAACTACATATGTATCAACAATTACTTTCAATGTGAATAAATTAAATGCTTCAATCAAAAGATAGGGCGGCTGAAAGGGTAAGAAAATAAGAGCCTTACATATGCTGCTTACAAGAGGCTCACTTCAGGTTGAAAGACACACAGAGACTGAAAGTAAAGGAATGGAAAAGGATGTTTCATGAAAACGGAAACAAACAAACAACAACAACAAAACTGAGATACCAATACTTATACCACACAAAATCGATTTTAAAACAGACTATAACATGAGACAAAGAAGGACCTAATAATTCCACTTCTGGGTATTTATTCAAGCAAACCCAAAATGGTCCTTTGAGGGGACATACTCACCCATATGTTCATTGCAGTATTATTTACATAAGCCAAGATATGAAGACAACCTGGGTGTCCCTGAATGGATGAATGGATAAAGAAGAGGTGGTACATATATACAATGGAAAATTACTCAGCCGTATACAAGAATGACATCTTGCCATCTGAGAGAATATGGATGGACCTAGAGGGTATTGTGCTGAATGTAGTAAGTCAGACAGCGACAGAGAAATGTCACATGATTTCACCTGTAAGTAGAATTTAAAAACAAAATAAACAAATGAAACAGAAACATACTCATAGATACAGAGAATATTTTGATGGCTAACAGATGGGGTTGGGGGTAGGCTGGGAGAGGTTGGAAAGGGGACGGGATTAAGAAGTACAAATTTGTTGTTACCCAGTAGTCAGGGGGATGTAGGGTACAGCGTAGGGTCAATAATATTGTAATAACTATGTGTGGTGTCAGATGGGTTCTAGATCTATCGGGGAGATAGATGGGAGGGGTTGGGAGCAGGGTGAAAAAGGTGAAGGGATTAAGAGATACTAATAGGTAGTTACAAAATAGTCATGGGGATGTAAAGTATAGGGAATATAGTCAATCTTGTGGTAATAACTAGTATAGTGCCAGGTGGGTACTATTGAATGACTATGATGTACACCTGAAATTAATATCATATTGTATGTTAGCTATATTTTAATAAAAAAATCTTTTTTGTCCAAAGAATTATCATTGAAATACTAAACAAGTCAAAATGAAAAACTGGTGTTTAGGTGGAAAGATGAAAAGGTTTTCACATTGTAGAACTTAAGTTGTTGAAGGTACACTGCAGTGCAATGTGTTTCCCATGTCACTGGTTTTCAGATTGGGGAGTCAGCTATATCCATTTGCATTTGAATGTAACTGGTTTTTGTATAAAATTGTTTAGCAAGGGTTGTGCTTCAGGCCTACTCACCTACCACCTTGGGCAGGTTATTACAACTGCTAGACAGGTGCTTTATGTGCTTGGGATGAGCAGTTCATCAATGGCTTCCAAACTTTTGACTGCAAATCTTTATGACTAACAAAATGTGAGCATGGAAGCTCTAACACTGTATGTGCTTGTTTATAATTATATGTACATATTGGTATACTATTTACAATATGATATGAATTTTTTGCAATCCATACTGAAAATTGGATGAGATAAAAAAGGTATTAACAGAACGTTCAGCACCTAATCTCCACCACTGGGTTACTTGTGTGTGCAGCCCACTTGGGGACCACTGACTTTGGTGTGGCATTAGTCAGAGAAGTTTCTATTCATTCACTTGATTGTTACAAAGGCCAGGAAATAGAGAGGTCCCCTCATTACAGAGTCAGAGCTCACTATCAAAGAAACGTTTACCTCTGGAACAACACGAATTATTCCTTGTATGAATGAAATATATTTACTTTGTGTATTGAACAAGATTAGGTCTCCGTTAGAGTAAATCATGGCAGGATATTTTTATATATTGATACTGGAGTGGACGCTTGCCATTTTTTTTCTTCTTCAGGAAAACCGTCATTCTATGTGATTTTAGTAAGACTGTCAATAAAAGCAACCCCGCCCTTCCAGCTTTGTAAAATTTTTGGCACACAGTATGCATTCAATAAATGATAGCTATTATTACTATTGTTTTGATTATAATTACTTATTAGGATTTGTTGAGAGTCTCATTTTTACTCTATAGAATAAATGAGGGGTTGAGAAATGTTTTCTGTGAGGGGCCAGATAATCTGTTTTAGGTTTTGTGTAGGTTATGTTCTCTGTCCAACTACCTAATGCTGCCATGGTAGCACAAAGTTGACCATAGACAACACAGAAATGAATGAGTGAGGTTGTGTCCTAACAAAACTTTATTTGTGAGGCGGATTGGATATGATCTGCAGGCTGTAGATTGCCATTCCCTAGAATAAAGTATACAAAATTTGCTGAATGTCAATACGTGCAAGTGCATAGTGTTTGCGCACATAAATATGCATACATACATACCTGAAACTATTAACAATTTTCATGCATAAATAGGGTGTTTGCTTTCTGGCATTTGGAGCCAATCCCATCCTCACAGGCTAAGGGACAGAAGAATAAGTCAACATACTGGTTCTGTCCAATGTCTCTTCTGCTTTCATTGCTTGGTTCTATGTGACTCTGCTCATGTTTTGTGCTTCAGGAAGATCCGAGTAAAACTTAGATCCCCAGTAGTTCATGTCCAATGGGTCAGTTTCTTTCAGCCGCGTTAATAGAGTAATTGTAGACCCTCCTTGCCTTCCTTTACAAATTGATCTAAACTGGAGCTTTAAAGCATAATTTCTGCATCAACATAGGTTTACTGCACACTTTTTCTATGTCTTCAAAACTACATAAACACATGTAATATTCAAACATCGGTGGTTCTTTTAGTCTACAGCAAGTATCTTATCTTGGCGTGTGTTTCAGAATACTTACACATCTTAATTATAGTAGAGCCATGAGCTCTATAACCTTATTTTGTTAATTTAGAACAAAACCCCTCTTTTAGGTGGAGGTCCTCATAACAAACTCACGTGTTATCAGTAAGCATTTCCCACAGTTCTGTGCACCACCTCTGCCATATCTCTCCTCACTCTTATTTCTCAAACAGACAAAAGAACTTGGGATTTTCTTGTGGTCTCTTAGGGTCTCTTAGGGTCTCTGTTAAATGATTTATCTCACACCACTTTTGACTTACAGAAGGCAATACTTTATTATCATTTCTATCTTAATAAAAAATTAAAAAGATTATAGCACATTTTTCATGTTAAAAATATATTCTTTCTGTATACATTTTCTCTATTTATCCCTCCTTCTTTCAATGGTCTTCAAGGAATTCATTCCATTATGCATACAGACCTTTGTTATAACATTTTCCACCCAATCCTTGAAATAAATGCTTAGCAAGGCAATCTTTCAGTTGTCCCAGAAGGAGTAGGTGTCTACTTTCTGTTATCACAGACCAATCGCGGGTCTTATCCCAACCTCATTTATTAATGCTTTGTCATGGTTGCTGCTCAAAAACCTTTATCTGCAACTTTGTCTCCACAAATTAGTGTTTAATTCTCTACAAGAAAATAAAAAAACATGGGTGTATTTTGTAGCTCCAGGTAAATAAATTGATTCTCATCTCAGAAAACAATTACAGGGATGGCTTGTTTCTTTGACAGATTGCTTCTTATACGTATAGCCATCAAGAACAGGAACACAAATGAAGATGTAATTACAACTACTGCATAGTGTATTGCTTGCTTTTCTTTTTTATTATTTTCTTTTTATTCATTGCCAAATCAAACATTGTCAAACTGAGAAAATTTTATTAGTGGGGGTACAGATTAAATTTTCCATGGGAAACTAATGATGGCTGTAACTTCCTCCTTGCTCTGCACACAAAGGTGAGCTAATTTCCTCTATCCTGGAATGCGAGTCGGACCTGTGCCTGCGTCACCAGGATGATGTGGTGGAAGTCACACTGTGCCAGTTTCAGGAGGGCTCTCAGCTCTCACTTCCTCCTGCTGGCAATGAGAGTGACCAACTGCCTCATAAAAAATGACCCCCTAGAAGCGGCCATGCCATAGGGGGACCCAAGCTGTTCATGTCCTCGTGTCACTTAATAATAACCCGCTTGGAATCAAGTAGGTTGTTAATTCAGGTACTATCTTAAAAAAA
>NW_017731591.1:1239742-1241766 GCF_001890085.2 Hipposideros armiger
CAACAGAGTGGAGAAATTAGTGGAGTTAGGATAAAATGAATGAATGCACGTGAATCTGCTAGGTAGCACTTAGGTTGTAAATGCTACACAAGGGAAGGATCTCATTGTGGCATAAGTTTGAGAGACAAACAGCGATAAGGAAGTCCAATAGATTTCTTCATTGAAGGACTTCTCAGAGCCTTCGATATGCTGATCTATATTATGGTCCTTTAATAAAGGGTAGTGTTCTGCAAAGCTAGGCAGCAAATAACTGAACTTTAAGAATAGCAAAAATGTGTTTAATTCATCAGTTTAGCCCCCAGGGTCCCCATAAATCTGACACATTAATGACACTTAACATGTAACAGTTGATTGAACCGAAATAATCTCTGAGTTTCAGTTCCTGTGCTGCTACTGCTAAGTAGCTTTTTTTTCACTTGAAGTATAAAGCCCCACCATGAAGCTGTTTCTGTTATGTATCACAAACCTTTAGAAAACCTAAGAACAAAGCAAACACAAAATAAACAAATATTCAAATGCTCTGAAACTATAGCCAATCTAAGTGCTGAAATTTTTCATCTAAATTTTCCTTACAGCCTGAGATCTAAAGAGCTTGTTGTTCAAATGGGAAAGTTGTGCCCAATACAGGAGGATGACAAATACATTTAACTGTCTCACTGTTTCATCCCATCTGTTTTATTATCTCATGTTTTTTGTGTAAATTATGCTTAATATACATTTGTCCACTTTTAATGGACTTCATTCTAGAAGGGATATTGTGTTACATTTTGTTTTTAAGCTCATTCCGACTTAATTATAAATCTCTCTCTCTTGTGTTCATTACAATTGAAAATAAATGTAGAAAAATATTCTGTTTACGACTGTGGAGTACTTACATACCAGGTACCTATATTTAGTACATTTCTCATAATATCTAATTTTATTTAATTTTCCCAATATTGCATGAGATAGATATTACTATCTCTATTTTCTTAATGAAAAAAATATATAGGAACAGAAACATTAAGAAAAGTTTTCAAAGACATATAGCTACAAAATTACAGAGAGTAGAGTTGGTTTTATTCTGACTCCATATTACATACCCTTTCATAACAAATAATAGAAATTTGAAACATAAAAAAGTTCCTCTCCCCTCCTGGTTTCATTATTTTACTCTGAGATATCAAGGGAATGAAGAAAATGTCTTCTGTAGTAAAATCCCTCATCTCATCATGAATGTATACACTGTCCCAGTTTTATTCCCAAAGTGACGGATGAGCTGAAACAGACACAAGGTGAAGGATTGGAATATTAATATCTGAGGTCTCAAATGGTTTTCTCCATCCTCTGACAGTATTGAATAAGCTTAAACTAATGTTAGCATCAAGGTCTTCAAAAGGTCATTCATCGTCGGGAGAAGGGATCGATACCCCACCAGCGTCTTCCCTCTTACTTACAGCTTTAATCCACTTCTGTGTCCAATGTGTAGAACCCCAAAGAGCTAATAAACATTATTTTACAACACTGCCAATGAATTTTACATATTCATCCTTTATTGTTCCATCAGTCACTACATTGATGCTTCCGTTCATTCGACAGACGTTTAGTGAGGCCCTATCATGTGCCAGCTCTGTTGCAGGCGCCACAGTACATCAGTGAACAAGAAGGCAAAAATCCATGACTTAATAGAGTTCACATTTTGATGTGGGAAAGACGGACCAGAAATAAAGTAAATATGTTAATTATATAGCACATGAAAATGTCATAAGTATTGTGGGGGGAGGGGAGTAACTCAGAGAAGGCAGATAAGATGTTTTTGGGGACAGAGGTGGGTTTTTAATTGAGTATTCAGATCAGGACTTAATGGAATGGTGACATTTGAGCAAATGCATGAAAGAGGTGGAGAAATGAGCCGGTTGGATGTCTGAAGGGAGAGCATTCCAGGTGGAGGAAACTACACGGTGGTGGGATGTTGGAGGTGTGCCAGTGAGGAAAAGAGGACTAGAGAGATGGGAAGCCACCAAAGACATAGTGTGTCAGAGGTG
>NW_017731591.1:1242616-1244653 GCF_001890085.2 Hipposideros armiger
AAAAAAAATGCACAATGATACACACATACAACTAGTTTTGTAAGTAAAAGGTTGAAATGAACTCCCCAAGGATTGTGTTTGCTATTAAATGTTCCCTTTTCAAATGAACAGATAATTAATATGCCTGTGGTTGGATGTAAAACCTGCTTCATTATGCAAAGGCCTGGGGACTAAAACCATCCTTTTCTCTTCCAATGTATGAAAGATAAATTTAAGTTTTAACTTCCATGTTTTACTAATTATTAAGGATTAATAATATACACAGTGCATGTGAAAGCCAATCATCTAAGAGCAGTTACAGGTTCATGATAAAATTGAGAGCACGGTGCAGACACTGTTCATACACCTCCTGTCACCAGGCATTATCTCCCCCACCATCAACATCCCCTACCCGAGGGTACATTTGTTACAATTAACGAACCGACAGTGACACGTCATAATCACCCAAAGTCCACAGAGCACCTTAGAGTCTGCTCTTGGTGTGTTACATGCTATGGATTTGGACAAGTATATGACGACATGCACCCATCATTATAGTCCCTTACAGAGCACTTCCACCACCCTAAAAATCCTCTGCTCTGCCTGTTCATGCCCTTCAATTCTGAAGGATCATTTCACAAGGTTAAGAATTCTAGGTTGGTGTTTTTATTTTTCTCTCTCAGCATTTTAAATATTCCACCTCACTCACTTCCTGTTTCCATAGTTTCTGGGAACTCAAATATAATTGCTCCTGTATAGGGAAGGTGTTTCATTCCTTTGGCTTTTTTCAAGACTTTTTTTCTTTAACTTTGATTTTCTGCAGATAGAATAAGATGTACCTAGATGCATTTTTGTGTTGTTTTTCGCATTTACCCTATTAGTAATCTCTGAGCTTCCTGGATCTGTGTTTTGATGTCTGATATTAATTTAGGGAAATTATGAGTTATGATTACCTCAAATATTTCTTCTGTCCCAGTCTTTCTTATAAATGGGTATTCCCATTACATGTATGTTCAAGTTTTTGTTGTAGTTCCACGACTCCTGGATACTTTTTTTCCTTTTGTTTATCAGTTCTGGTAGTTTCCACCGAGGTGCCCATAAACTCAGAGACACTCTCCTCTGCCACGTCCAGTCTACTAGTGAACCCATCAAAGGCCATTTCATTTCTCTGACAGCGTTTTTGATCTCCAGCATTTCTTTTCTGTTCTGTGTTAGTGTTTCCATCTGTCTGTTCACATTCCCATCTGTTCTTGCACGTTATCTACTTCACCCTTTAGATCCCTTAGCATATTAGTCATAATTGTTGTAAATTCTCAGTCTGATTACTCCAACACTGCTGAATGGCTGAGTCTGGTTCCGAGGCTGGCTCAGTCTCTTCATACCATCTTTCCTGCCCGTCAGTACGCCTTGGGATGTTTTCTTGATAGCTAGCATGGTACACCAGGTAACAAGAAGTGCTGTAAACAGGTTTCTGCTTCAGTAAAGTTGTTATTCTCTGAATTCACCTGGTGTCTCTCCAATGGGGAGTTGAGGGGGAGAGTAGTTTGCCTTGTGCCCTCTTCTCTTTTATGGATCCAAGAAAACTGTTGATTTTTCAGTTTGTTTACTTAGTTTTTAACTTGTCGTTAGGATGGAGTGACAACTTCCAAGCTCCTTACATGCCAGACCAGAAAACAGAAATCTTATAACTATTATTTTAATAAGCCTCACATTATTGCCAGAAAATTCAAACACACTTTCGTGCTTTTACAGGTTACTTGTATATATTATGTAAATCCATGTTTATACGCTTTGCCCACATTTGTACAATGTTTCAGTTTCTTATTCGTTTGCCCGAGCCCTTCTATATAGGATGGTGCTCTTTTATTTTTTACACATGGTGCTGCTATCCCCCGTCAGACTACTGTTTTACCAGTCTGGTTATGCTTTCTTTCTGCATACAGTAAACACTGTAATACACTACATATTGCGGCAGTGTAGCAAATGCGCTGGTAAAATCTCTCGCTTTGTCCCTTTAGATTAGAACTTGAGGAAGGACCTCACCCAATCCCCCACTTT
>NW_017731591.1:1245693-1250501 GCF_001890085.2 Hipposideros armiger
TTTCAGTGGGCCTCTCTTTTTCTGCACCTAAGATAACATCTTAGGAATGTCAGTAATCCTTTTTCTGGACCAGAGCTGGAAACTGCAAAATTCCTCATTATCATGCTTATCTCCTGATTGCCATCTCTTTGTGTAAAAAAAGCTAACTGTTAGCTCTCCTGCACCCACCTATGTAAAAGAAGTCCCTGTCTCTCCAGTTTACTTTTATCCAATCCCAGAGGTGTCCCATCCTGTCGTCGTCTTCCCCCCCATCCCCACCCCCCGTTTTGCTCTCTCTCACCCCCTTAATCTGTCACCAGTGGATTTCATGTAACTTTTCTCCTTTGATTTTATGTATAAAATAAGGTGCAAACCACCATTTTGCGGAGCATTTTCTCAATCTGTTGAGATTTTGCTTCCCAGCAACTGTTGACAGTTTGGCCCAAATAAATTCTTATAAGTTTTCTCTTAGGTTGGATGTTTTTCGTCAACAGTGGTGATATGAATCTCCTGCACTCACGGGCATGTCCTCTTGGTCACGGATGAGCCCCTAGGTGCGGGCTTCCTCAGCACGGGGTGCGTACGCGCACCTCCTGGGCTGTGCCTGTTCTCTTCCACCCACATCCACGCACATCTTTCCTTTCCACGATGCCGTGCACGTCTTCCTTCCCTGAACCCTCAGGTCAGCGTCAGAGCTGTGCTTTCATGCTACATGCTATGATATCTCGCCCTGACGAACATGCCGTGTCACACTGTCCTATCATGTTGTTTGTCCCCAGATGGCAGAGTCTCTGTCTCTCATTTGATACTTGCATGAATATTCGGTAACCTCTGTCAACCCAAACCAAGCCCCTACTCTCAAGGAGCTTACATTCCAGCCTTAGGCTTGTCTGCCCAGATGCCCACGGAGGGCATGGCACACAAAATGCTCTCATTCAATGTCTGTGGCCTGTTTATAGCTCTGTCACCCTGTGCAGGCCAGACGGTACATTCAAATGCAGACATCTCACTTTTACAGGTATAACAAAACACTGACTGACCAGAATCATGAAGTTACTGGAAATTCATGTTGCATTAAGGGTTGTTGAAAGAAACAGTTATGCTTAATATGAAGAAAAAAAAGTTAGGTGGGAAAATGGCAGAGATGACAACCAAGTCAAATATCTCAATTATCTTTGGAAATAGGTTTACATTTTTTCTTTGTAGCCCCAGGGTCATAGAAGGAAGATGTGAGGATATTTCAAGGCAGTGTCAGTGTATTTTTCCTCCCACATACAGGGCATTAGGATGGAATGAGCCGTCCTGGGAAATATTTAACACCTACTTTTGGAGCTATTCAAACCATCAGTGAAGATGCTCTTAAATGAACTGAAGCCTTGAATGAGAATATGGTGTCTCGCAGTGGTTCTTAAGATTTTTATGTTAAAGAGTAAACTTCCCCCTACTAGAATTATTGGCAAGGATAAAAGGACTCAACATTACACTAACTCTATCATTGATAAATAGTGAATCACCATCAGAGAATACCAAGGTTTGAAAAGCATCCATAGTTGTCACTGACCTAATTTTTTTGACCCTTGATCATCCGACTATTGTTTGACTGAAATGGCTTCTTTCCTTGAGTGCAGTCTTTCAATTTTTCACAGTTGGGGTAAATAAAACGTTTTCAGAATTATCTTGCAACGTAACTGTACTTATTACCTGAAATAAGAGATACTCCAATATCCATTTCACAATGGTCTCAGCGTTCTGTTTAACAGGCACAGCCAGTAACAATATACCCTTAATTGAGACAAAAAATACAATATCACATTAGTCAAAATCTGGAATTGCAGGTACATTGCTGCTCAGGTAGGCACGTCACTCTGGTTGTAACATCTGACCTTTGATCTTAACCTGATTTTAATTGTACAATTAATGAACATATAGTCAAGTAGATACAGCTTCAGAATGGCAGCTTTGTAATTTGTATTTAAACTCTCTCAAAGTTTTTATTTATAATTGGAAAATGAAAACATCTCTCATAGCTCTGAAGTTCAAGTAGGTATTTTAGTGTTATAACCATCAGGAAAATTGAGTTTGCCCTGGAGAGTGGCCAAATCTGAGTGAGCAATTATTGTTTTAAAGTTTCTGTATTTCAGTCCCAGGGTCTGGCAGACTGCAGGCATGCTGTTCTTCTGTAGGAAATGGAAAATGCTCCTGATATGTCTCAGGGACGGAAGGCCTCCAGCTGGAGGTGCCGTGTAAATCCAAGCTGCTGAATTTACTACATAATTGAGTCTTTGTCCTGTTGTGGAGAAAACAAAGGGGTATCAGCTGAAGCCTGTGGAAGTCACAGAAATGTTGTGGCCGGTCCCCTTGAAGACCTCCGTGAATTTATCACTTCCTTCATTCATTGGGAGGGCTACCCCTGGATCCCAGTTACCTCCTGCCCAGTTTAAATCCAGAAAACAACAGCAACGGCACTTCTGCCAGTCGTCTCTCCTTCGGAGAATGGAACATGCAGCTCAGCGTGGGGGAAGGTGACAGCCTTGGCTCTGGCTTGGCTTCGAGCCTTTTGTTGAAGGCATTACTCATAATTGGACTACTTCTCAGTAATTGGACTACTTCTCTGTGCAAAATCCACAGGAGAGCGTCCCCCACGGATGGAGGAAACCTGGAGGTTGCTGGCTAGCTAGTAAATGCAAAATGAAATAGTTTTGCTGGGAGCTAAATATACATGGTTAAATGTGGGTGATTGTTATACAGCCACAGGAAGATCCAAAGGCCAGTTTATTTGCTCATGGTGTTTTGGAAAATGGAATCCTTCAGAGAGAGGGGAAGAGAAAGCACAGACTTTCAACTCAGTTGAATTTAATGAAACTAACCAGAGACTGGCAACACAGCAAAATCATGAACCTGATGAGACGAAAGATGCTCCACAATAGGTACAGGGACCCATGGTCCGTCCTCTGTTATCTGAAATGACAAGACAGCGACCCTCAAGTTAATGGAAATTATTTTCTGTAAAGTCTGTGTGGTATGGCAGCAAAACGTTTAGCTTTAAAATGTATACATGGTCACTTATCTTTTTTTTCTCAAATTATCATTAGAACACCCCAACTGTCCTGCTAGGAAATAATCCAGTCCTGTCCCTCTGTCTTTCTGTCAAACGGAGCGAGACCCTGAATTTAAACAGTGCACCATGCCGCTGTTTCTCGATGCTGCACGATGACTGTCAAGAGGCAGGTCATGACCTGCAGGCTTATCTGCTGCTACTGGGATGCCCTAGGTGGCTGAAGGCCCGGCAGAGGGGTGCCCATGAGGACGAGGCTCGAGTCCATTGCAGATCGTGCCCCCATGTGCTGCCCTTATCCCACACACTCAGCAATGGAGCAGCGAGACTGGGCTCCGAGGAGCTAGAGCACGATAACTCTGCTACCCTGAGCAGCACAGACTCCCGTGCTGAACTGAGCCAGAGCTGCGAGCCGGAAACCTGCTGAC
The DNA here is from genome assembly GCF_001890085.2 of Hipposideros armiger. Lineage (NCBI taxonomy): Eukaryota > Metazoa > Chordata > Mammalia > Chiroptera > Hipposideridae > Hipposideros > Hipposideros armiger. The sequence continues at coordinate 1,249,156 of NW_017731591.1, forward strand.
TACATGAATGTGCATTCCTCACTGCACTCCAGGGGGTGGTGCCGTTACTGTCCCGTCTCCTGTCTCCTGTAGCCGGGGTGTCTCCCTGTCTGGACCACCTTTTACTTTCCAATCAGTTATGTCTAATTTCAGGGTAATAAATGGCCAACACTTATCAAAGAGGGCAAAATGTGACATTGAAAGGCCAGATAAAAACCAGTGTCTCTGATTTAAAGACAGAAACAAACAAGCCCCTTAAAATGGGAAATGATCTATTGATTCAACAATCTAGCTAAGTTTTTATCTTCATCTGTACACATGCTTAGAAACAGCATTATATGAATTATTTTATTTTTGTTGGCATATAGTTGACATACAATATCTTATTAGTTTCAGGTGTATAACATAGTGATTTGAAATGTATACATATTATGAAATAATACCCATGATAAGTCTAGTTACCATCTGTCACCACACAAAGCAGGGTGGCCTTGGCAATGTGCCGCCAAGAACCACCATCTGTGCCCACCTAAGTTCCAGCTGCCCCGCCAAGGTGGCCCAGGTGTGATGCACCCTGAGACCCCCAGCCTGCACCCAGTCCAGCTCCGGCCAGCCTGTCCACACTGCCCAGCACATGCTGTCTACACAGGACTTGCTTCTACAAAAGAACACACCTTCAAGGTCAGGAGACACAGTTGTTTTGCCTAATTCATAGAACCACACAAGGGAAAACCCAATAAAGAGACAGATGAATATGTTACAAATGAAAGAACAACATAAAACCTCAAGGGAAAAAAAAAACTTAAAGAAATGGCGATAAGTAATTTACCTGATAAAGACTTCAAAGTAATGATTATAAGAATGCTCACTGAATTCTGGAGAAGGATGAAGAAAGACAGAGTGAACTTCAACAGAGAGAAAATATAAGAAAGAACCAATCAGAGCTCAAAAACTAAAGAACAAGAACAACAACAAAGAACCAGAAGGAATCAACAGTAGATTAGATGATGCCAAAGAAGGGCTCAGTGATCTGGAAGACAGTCATCTGGGGTGGGATGCACTGGGGATTCCTGGGCTGCCCCAGGCCAGGCCACCGAAGGCGGGGCCTCCCACTCTAGAGAGAGCGCCAGCCATTGCCCACCTGTTTGGCAGATGCTCTAGGGTTGTGAGTGCTTCTCCTTCACATACAGTCTAGATGCCCTTTGCACTGCTGTGTGTGTGTTGTTGTTGTTGTTGCTGTTATTGTTCCCCAGGGTGTGTGAGTGGACACCTGGGCCTCTCAGCCATGTCTCTTCCGGCAGCAGTTTCCCACGTCAAGTGTGGGTGCCCATTGTCATCGTGTCTCCTTCTCCTCTACCCATCTATCA
>NW_017731591.1:1252211-1252956 GCF_001890085.2 Hipposideros armiger
ATCTTCTGCTGCCAGGTATAAGAGTGAGGCAAATGCCACAATTATTTTTACCCTTCAGGAGAAACCTTCTGTGAAAATTCTGATTGCATTTCTTTTGTAAGATTCCCTCTCATATTTATTAACCTAAAGATTTGGGTCAAATCAGCCACATGTACTCTCTGTAGTTTATCAGCAGAAGGATTCTTTGAAAGATGAAATTGCAGAGGGCTGACTTCTAAAGTGCAATAGGGGGAAAAAGCCATGTAGGAAAAATGTAAAAACTGTGATTTTCTTGGGAAATGTAAAATTTTAGCAAATTAAACGTATTACATTTAAACTCATTTGTACTTAAGACTGGATTGTTTATAGATGCTTGAAAAACCTGTTGTTTGTGTGTAGAGACAAGCAAATTGAAGAATCATAATTACTCATAACAGTGTTTTGTGTTTCCTGGAATTTCAAAGTAGTAAAAAAATATCGGTGAAATCAAGCATGGAGAAAACATTGCATTATTAATAGTATTCTTAAAAGTAAATAAGGTCTTCAATGACTTTATAAATCATTTTTAGTCAACAGAATCCATCAAGCATCAATTCAGTGTATTTTAAGATGCACAGTCATTATCTCTGTATGTGATTTTCCACATCTCTCATTTTTCTTCTGTACATTTTCGTTTGAAGAAGGATGTACAATGTAGACGTGCTCTCTCTCACATGTCTCCTCTCACTTAGACAGGGTTAAATTTTTATGGTTAAATAATGGTTTG
>NW_017731591.1:1256636-1257918 GCF_001890085.2 Hipposideros armiger
CTCGGCCTCTTCCCTGCGTACGAGGAACTCACTCCCCCAGGGCAGGGCCTGTGGGCTTTCTACAGCGATAACACCAGGACCTAGCACTATGCCTTACTCACATGGGCATTAAACACACATTTTTAAAAAAATGAATGTAAACACACTTATTTTCCACTGGGATTTTACAGCCATTGATTCTCTGAACAGCCTTACTCCTCTTTTTCCATTTTGGAGAAGCAGGTATTCTTTCCCAAAATGATCCTATTTGTCCAACATTTGGTCCAAGCATTTGGACTGGCTTCTCTGCCTTCAAAAACTTTGCCCATGCAGAAAGCTTAGAGCACATCTTCCTTTGGGGAGCTACGCCGGGAGCTAACTACTAGACTATTAGATCCTTTCTTTCAAAGTCACCCTTTGAGTTGTCACCAGGATTACTTTTCTCAGTGACACGTGATTCTTTGTGTGCACATTCCCTGCCCTTGACCATGTTTAAAACTGAATTGCTTATGTCTCTTCCCTTTGAAAGCTATTATCATTTAGTTCATTTTTTTCCTTAGAGCCTTATTTGAAAATTTCTGGCTGTAACACTTTCTTGTAATTTCTATTTCTACCCCAGGTTTCTGCTTAAGCTCAGTGTTGCATTAATAAAGCTGGGCAAAGTTTCAACAGCATTTAATCTTACATTTTTAATTATTTCTCACATTTTACTGTCTTGACACATTTACTGTAATAAAGGAAAATCATTAATTCACTTAGAAATATGTGTGAAAACTATAGTTTTCTTTTGATTAATTTTCATATTTCTCATTACTTTGCTGTTAATTTATTAGGCATTCAAGAGAATGAGGGTGAAAAACGCATTATTTTCCTTTGTTCACAAAGAACTGTCTTAGAAACCAAATGGGCTGAAAGTATTTGCATTTCGCCTCTCAAGTATCAAAGGGAGGATTATGGTTCTTCATGAAGATGTTTTCTGGTCTCATCCCCATGTTTCTTCTTCACCTAAACACACCCCACCCTTCTCTACTTTCGCTGAAAAAAAATACCATAAGCTTATAAACAACAGAAATGCATTTCTCACAGTTCTGGAAGCCGGGAGGTCCAAGACCAAGGTGAGGGCGGGTTCCATGTTTGGGGGGAGGCTGCTTCCCCGTTCACAGATGGCATCTTCCGTGTCCTCACCTGCAGAAGGGACAGGGGAGCTCCCTGGGGTCTCTTTAGAAGGGCACAGATCCCACTAGTAAGGCCTCCACCTTCATAACCTATCACCTCCCAAAGGCGCCCCTTTCTTGAGACCATT
>NW_017731591.1:1260087-1261265 GCF_001890085.2 Hipposideros armiger
TTTGCTCATAAATGGATGTGATACAGAGGTTGACGGTAGCAAAAACCTTGGTGGCATTTATTAAGCTTTTTCTGCCTAGTGGGCACAGATGGCGTCACAAACAGATGGCCTTACTTCCTTAAGTGCTGAATGGACATGTCTGCAGCACCTTGGCTGGGGGCTTGGCTGCGCCTTCCTGCCCTGCGCTGCCCTGGGCCGGACTCGCTGGCATGGCCCTGCCTCTAGGTGGCGCTAGCGGAGGCCTCGCTTTCCTCCCGTCCGTGTGGTTAGACTGAGGCTGGCTCTCCTGCCCTTACCCTGCGTCCTTCCTTCTCCGGGCCTGAGAGCAGCTGCCCTCCCCACCTCACCCCCTAAACAAACCTCTCTTGAACCAGAGTCCCCAGCTTAGGCTCTGCTTCTGGAGGCGCCGACCTCAAACATAGAGACCTCAGGCTCAAACAGAATGTGCTTCAGTTCATGAGAAACGAGAAACAGAGTTTAGACATTTGAAGGCAGAGTGATTTAAATGCTTAGATTAAATAATAATAATAATAATAATAATAATAATAATAATAATAATAATAAAATAAAACATCTTTCTTGAGGATTTTAGAAAAGGCGCACTTTGGTCTGTCTATTGTGGAGAGTTCCACGTGTTGTTTTGATTCAGTTCTGGTTCAGCTCCCCCACGTACCATAAACGCATCGGACCTGAGACTGTCCCGAGTGCATCTGCGGCTGCTGCCCACCTTCGTAACATCAGACGTTTACGTTTGATAAAAACAAAATACTGCAAAGAAGTTAAAGATCATAATGGGCTGGACCGGTATGTGGTGTGGGGACGTGCTCTGGCAAGTTATTTGAAAGGAATTATAGCGACTGCAGTGTCTCTCCCTCTCCCACAATACAGGCGTGTCCCATCCCAGCCCCTCTTTTTAGACATGGTTCATTAGGGGAAAACCTGTGCCAGATTGCAGGCGCTCGAATGCAGCTTCAGCCAGTCAGGCGGGGACACTGCCGCGGGCCTCCTGGTGTCTCAGAACCCAGATTTCCATGCAGACTTGCTCACTCGTGTGTGATGCTGAGTTTCCTGGAAAGGGATCTGTGAATGACAGCAGGTTCCAAAGATTTTCCTGATCCCCAAAAGGTCAAGAACTACTGGGAAGCATGGGAAATGTGCAACATAAGATCTAAAGAAAA
>NW_017731591.1:1265925-1266848 GCF_001890085.2 Hipposideros armiger
GAGAAGTTCTGAAAAAACAAAATAATCCTGAAGTGTTTGGGTGACACCGAGAAGCTACACTCTAAAGTGCTGGAGATTCTTTGATAAATTGGTTTCTCTTTGAGAACTTGAATGAGTCTAAGGTGGCCCTCATGTTCTAGAAAAGGAGAAATGTGAAATAAGACCGCAATTATTTCTTTAGGCCTTGCTGAGATTTCTTTTTTGCTTGAGGAGGTGAGTTTTCTATAATAACGTCATGCCTTGAGTTGGATCACTGGGTAGTTCCGGGGTAATCTTGGGCTGAGGGAGAGATTTTTATGACAAGCTTTGTAATAGACTTTCAGTGTTTTCCAGAAAGAAAATTCCACAGAGGACAGAAAGTTTATATTTTTCTTTGGCTATAACACATCACAATAAAAATGATATTCTGCTGATATTTGAGAGTCATGTTTTCTACAGGAAAACTTTAAGTGGTTTGATCTATGTGACAGTGACACTGTACAGGAATGCTAACGCAAGGTGAGAAGATGGCGTTTAGGTAATATGTACATGAACAGAAAAGGGAAGTTAAGGCGAGGAGCCAGAGAGGAAACTGGCGATTACTGTCATGACCCAGTGTTTTTTTTGTTTTGTTTTGTTTTGTTTTGTTTTTCCCTGAGTCTCTTCAGTTTTACACAATTTTGGCGCTGTTTACAAGATGATTCTACTGTATAGTTCCTTCTTTTTTTATTTGAATTAAAAACATTTTAGACTGTGGATTACCTAAATTCAACAAACCTAATTCTTTACTTTGTGAAGAAAATATTGTCTGCTTTTGGTCATCCATAACCCAAGCTCCTGTGACAGTTAATGTTGTGCCAGCTTGGTAAAGCCGTGGTGTCCACACATTTTGTCAAGCACTCGTCTGAATGTCCCTGGAAAGGTATTTTTGTAGATAACATTAA
>NW_017731591.1:1267085-1282039 GCF_001890085.2 Hipposideros armiger
TCAATTCCTTAAAATTAATCTCTCACATGTGGCTGTCTCTTTTTTTCTAGAGAGCCCTGATTCACAAATCATTCTTGAAACAGAAATGGCTGCCTAGGCATTTACCTTGGGCAACTGACTGAGTGTTTTTTGCCAGTTCTGTACCAGCCACAGTTCCGGTATATTCGGAAGGCTGGCTGTGAAAGAAACATATCAGAGAGATTGAAAAAAAAGAGCTGTAATACCTATCATAATTCTACACTGAAATTTCTGGTTTCACCTGTGTGTGTATTAATATTTTCATCCACATCATTTGCCTATAGTTGACATCTGGTGACATAATAAAACATTTGAAGGGGGGATGGGTGTAAACTGAGCAAGCTGAAAACCATACTGGAGTTCTACCATTCTGGCGATGGAGTTTATAGTATTAGGATTGAACGTGAAGTATAAAAGTAATGTGAAGATTACTCCCCAGATTCTGGTTAGTTGTGAACAAAGAATAAGGTCATTTGCCTGCAGACTGTGTCACTTATCCCTTTCAGAAGAAGCCGTGCTCGGTGGGAGTCATGCCACCTAAACTGTACGCAGCAGTAAAGAGATTGTGGTAAAGAAGTCAGTCTTGGCTTTCAAGGTCCTGAGACCCTGTGCCAACCCCCTATTTACTGCAATCATTTGCATCCATCACCATGTTTGAAGTATTAGCTCTTTGAAGTTTCGGTACAATGGATTCTATGTATTCGTACAACTCGCAATGTCAAACACACACACACACAGCTGTTACAGCTTGCAATTGCCACAGAACGCTGCGTAGCCAATAGTCTCAAACTCATGAGCCTAAAGCAATAGGCATTGTTACTTCTCAGGCATCTCTGAGCGGCCTGTGGGCTGGCTGGTCTGCAGGCGTGGTCGGATGGCTTGGGGCTTACCTAGGGGGTCTCTTACTTCCAGAGGAAGGGTAGTTTGGAGTGTCCTCATCACAGAGGCAGAGGTACATGAAGAGCAGCCCAGTCATCCAGACATTTCAGGCCCCTACTGTGTCACATCTTCCAACTTCACATTGGTCAAAGCAAGTCACACAGCTGTACAGAGAGTCCAGGAGAGGAGGGGTGTTGAAAGCCACAGGACAAGGTTTGGATGTATAAATCCATCAAGGAGGGTGGGGAGTGAAGGGTTGAAAGAACCTCCCATCACAAACACACTTAAGGAATTCTAAGTGTATCTATGTCTCTCCAAGCTGAATATGTGTTTATGGATTCTTAAGGATAATTTACAAAAGCAAGAGTTTGGGTCTTTATGATTACATTGGGTTTGTTGATATGCAGGAATTCCAAGATAGCCCCAGTAAAAGAGCCATTTAGCATCTTCTGCTGACAATGAAAAGCAGCACATGTATCGTATGAAAGGCGGAGGAACTGTCACAGAGATACTGCCATGCAGAGCTCTGCGGAGTGACCATTGTCCTCCTAGCACGTGTGAGGGCTGTCTTTGATGTGAAACCCGGTCAGAGTGAATGCCCATCAAGAGACAGACTCTTCTCACAGTGCTTGGTAAGATGTACTAGAGAAAAGTCCCTTTTTATGCCCAATAATTCGATTTTACACCTCACTTTGTGGACTACACATCTGGCAAGAGCAACCAGGACTGAGAAAGAAAAGGATGTAAAACAAAAAACAAAAACAAAAACAAAACACCTTTGTAGCAAAATATCAACTGAGAGTAACTTTTGATTTCTAAAAGAATTGAAGTTGTTTTCTTTTGCATAACAGCACCTTACACATATTAAAATATTTTACAAAGTATTTTCACACATGTCTGGTTGGATATTCATATAACATCATTAATATAGACAGAGATTTGTATGCTCATTTGCATATGAAGAAATTAAAGCTCAAGTCAATGAAATTAAGACTTGATCTTTGCATACCTAATAGTTAGGGATGCATTTGACAGCAAATAAAAGATAATCCAATTCAAATTGCTTTAAACAATAAAAAGGGATTAATTGGTGCATGTAAACAGAGCCCAGAGGCGGACTGAGGTAACCCCTGGCTTACTGGGAGCTTGGTGTTTCTGCAATTGCTGCGGGTCTTGTTCCAAATACTGGTTGTATATCTTGACTGTATTCACAAGATGCCCACTGGCAGACGGGAGGCACGTGCTTTCTGATTTGCATCCACTGACTGAGCACTGAGCCTCCTGCTCAGGGAACCATCCCTGGGCCATGGGACACTGGTGATGGTCGGTGCCTGGGTCACACAGACCAGCCTCGGGGGCCATACGCCGGAGGTTATCCCAAAGCATGGCGCTCGTTTTAGTCAAGGTTTTCCCCTGCTGCTGGAGAAGAGGGTATTCACCCACACTGAATGGATAGTATAAAGAAAGGAAATCTGGGGGCTTAACTCAAGATGAGAGTGGAGGAAGAGGTTTAAAGTTCATAAATAGCAGATACAAGATTAAAATCTGGCCCTCACACTCTTCCTTCACGGACTTTTTCACACTAAAATAATGTATCTTCTATTGATGAGCACACGTTTTTGTAATGGGTTGTCTTACAAACCTACCTTCTTTCTCTGTATGTGAATAGGAAGATAGTGCCTGTTTCTTATTATTATAAAAAGAGGATAGCTCAGGGAATATTCTTATTTCTTGACCCTTTTGTTGAGATTTTCTATGAAATATCAGTTCAAGCAAAAGGTTGGCTACTTCTGAGATAGGACATTTCAATATTATCATATATTCTGATATTATTGTTTAATTGTCATTTTTGCTACTAAAATCCTTCTTCAGACTGAATGACTATTTGATTGATGCAGGTGGACAAATTCTTATATCTTTAATGGCAGCTTGAGTTGGAAAACATCAAATTATGAGTTACAGAGCCATTACCCCTGAAGGCTGTTCTTCCATGTCAGCAAATGCACATTTTGTTGGGCATAAATCACCAAAATGTTTGCGTCTACATATACGTTATATAAAGTATTGTTAATGGCGGCCATCTTTGCGCCAACATGGTTTTATGCTGGAAAACTTAAGGACACTTTCCATCCCAAAGCCTTTGGTCATTTTTCAGAGGCTCCATTAAATTTTCCAGGCAACTTAGAAGACCATTTAGTCAGTTGCTGCCTCCCGGCACCAAATGATGATTTTATGCTTTAAAGGGTTAATATCCTTAAATTGTCTGACTTAACTAAAAGGCCTAATTACACACCACACACACACAGCCTCACCATAACTTCTGCAGCTACGTTTTACTGGATGTCAGAGCAGGAGTGCTGGGGTTCCCAGGACGTATTCGAATGATCCTGATTCAGTTTTCATCACTAAAAGGGCTGCAGAGACCATGTGGTCAAGTGTCCTCACTTTACATAGATGAGAAGTGACAGCATGTGTGGGATTCCTCACCACGCTGGTATTCTGGAAGGACGGAGCCTTCGAACTCTAAGAACATGCATAACTTGAAGGGCAATTCTTTCTTTCTTTCACAGAGAAGAAAAAGTTCCCAAATTACATTTGAGGACAGAAGAATGATGAACCGTGGGTCCAGAAAAGCTGTCTAAAACGGATCATCGCTGTCCAAGAGTAACAGCATTTCACAGATCTCTACGTCTCCTTCTAAAAGATTGCATTTCATTTCCCAAGGAAAGGTGTGGTGATTGTACAGGTTACAGTTCTCAAGGCAAAAAGGCTCCAAATGTCTCCCCAAGCATCCGCAGAGCGGGGCGTGTGCGGGGCTGTAATTGGGCTGATGCAGTTTGGTTAATATTATTCCTTGCCCCCAGCATCCGCTCCTGCTGTCTTGAGGCACTGTCTTTTCCCCTCATAGATCTGACATTTTCTTTTGACCTTAACTCCTTAATGTGCCTTCATATTCTAAATGCTTCATTTTTCCTGTGTTCAAAAATGGGGTCTTTTATATAAGGACGCCTGTCATGCTGTCAGTTTGTAGTAAAATCAGCACCGTGGTCTAGACATCACGCTCCGCTGTCTGGTGACGGTCGTTCTGATAATAAGATTTAAACAATAAAGTAAGTGTTATTCCCGTGAATCTCCAAATGCATTTTTTTCGTGTCTCGCACTCTCCTTTTCTTTTTAAGCTGTAACACTCTTGCTTTTCCTATCACTAAAAATACATAAATAAAAATATATAAAACCTTTCTTCCCCAAGCCCCTATCCAGTTCCCGCCCTTCCTACTTGCTTCATATCCCACATTCTTGAAGGATTACCCAGTGTTTTGCTGCCTTTATTATAATTCATTTCTGACCCGATCAATCCACTAAAACTGGCCTCATTGCGTTAATAATGATCTTTTGTTTTTCAGATCAAATGGGTATTTTCTATCCTTAAGTTATTTCATCCCTCTAGAATAAATCACTCCTTTCTGAAACTTACACTTTAAAGAGAAAGATTTTCTTGGCCTCTCTCCTAGTCTTCGACACAGTTCCTCTCACTCCCTCCCTCTGCCCCGCAAGCCCTATAGAAGTGTTTGTATCTCACAAGTCAGTCTTTAGATGCTTAGCCTTTCTCCTGGTTTCAATGCCACCTATGCAGCTACAAGTCCCACATCCATCTGCCTGGCGCAGTGGTTCTCAGTCAGGGCGATTTTGCTCCCCTCACCCGTGACACGTATCTGGAGACATTTTTAGTTGTCACCACTGCAGGGGTGTGAGTGAGGGAGCTAGTGTGTGGAGACCATGGCTGCTGCAAGCTCCCTACAGCACAGAGGACAGCCTCCTCCAACACAGGAATGTCCACCCAGAGAGTCACCAGTGCCAAGGAGAGAAACTCTTGACTAGACCTCACCTTTCCTCAACTTCCAATTATACTCAATTGTGTAGCTGGTGTCTCTGCCACAAAGTGTTTCCCAGGGGCTGTGAACGTCACACGTCTATAAATAACTTCAACATCATTTGTGGCTGAACAGTTAATTCTCCCATAGTGCCTGGTTTTAGGTAATGAGCTTCCTTTTTTAATCCTTCCAAGTATATAACTCATTTTACAGCTGGAAAATTCTTTCTTATTTGAAATTATAATTGCAATTTCTACTGATTTCTTCTGTTCATGATAGCAACTGTAATACCCATTGTATGACCTTTCGTAAACTTTTGCTCACGATTTTTTGGGGGGTCCATTCAAACTCATTGTGGAGTACAGGTCACACATATAGATATTTATATACTGTGGTGATGTTAACCTGTTCTGGGAAAGTATTGTCCATGCCATCATTTCACTTTCAGCATGTTAATTAGGCATGTCACAATTTTCAGTGATCAGACTGACTTATACAGCTCTTTTACAAAGGAAGACTTTTTGAAAGTTGTTAATGAAGCCCAGATCACCGATCACATATGTTTGGGAACTCTCTCTCTCTCTCTCTCTCTCTCTCTCTCACACACACACACACACACACACACACACACACACACACACACTCCACAAATGCTTTCAAATCTACACACAGGTAGGTACATATACAATGTCCCCTGATGATGTAATGTACATGTAACACTGAGACCTACAGATTTAAACAGTATTTTTCAGAGGCTCCTTGGCTACACAGAATGAGGACCTGGCATGTTATCTAGGAACCTGCATTTTAAATGAGCACCTGGTGATTTCATGTGAGCTCGGGTCCGAGAACCAACTCCTCTGCCAAGGCCCAGGCCAGGCACCGCGGAGGCTCAGCCACCTTCCCAGGTGGCTGCCGCATGTACTGAGCAGATGCCACCCCTCATCCGCATAGCAGAGCTGCTGGCAGAGAGGTAGAAACGAACTCACCTGTAGGTGCTCAGGCTACCGGTTTGGACACTGGGTCTTTGGCTGCCTGTGTTCCTGAGGCCACACTGAGAATCTTCTGGCATCACCCAGACTCAAACCCTGTGGATGCTAATAACAGTGTTTGTGCTCTAGATGCCACGAAATACATCACAGTGTCCAGGGGTCACTGTAAGATTCGAAGGTAAGGACTTCCTAAGGTGTAGACGACATTTTCTAATCTGAAAGCAAATCACTTATCTGCCGAAGGTGACTTTTTTCTCAGCCCTCCCCTCTCCCTTCTCAACGCATGTCTCTATATTAACTTTATCGACTTGTGTATTTCACTGCTCCTTCTCCCTTCATTGTTATGCTTGGGGCTTCTAGGAGTGTGAGCTCATCAGTGCAGGGTGACAGCATGGGGGGTCCCTTGACTGGGAAGCTGGGGACCTCTGTTCCAGCTCTGGTTCCGACACCAACTAGCCACACCTAGCTTATGTCTACATTTACGCCCCCGCCACCACTTTTTTTTTAATGAGGAGAGTTAGAGAACATAAATCCCAAGATTTTTTTGACAGAAGCCAAGTCATGAGCGTAGGAATGGCACGCAGTAATGGATATGCCCATCCTTCTCCATATCTGACCTGGAACTTGTTAAATGTGAAGTATAAGCCAGCTTTACTACTGCATATAGACAGTACCAACCGTCCTTAAAGGGATGTCAAAAAATGCTCCTCGACACAGATGGAGGGAAGAAAGCACTAACACGAGGACTAAGTAGGAGCCCGTTCTAAACCCTCTATTTCATTCCATCTTCAAAACCATCCATGAAGATACATTGTTATTGTTGTTTACTACTGAGGAGACAAAAGTTTGGGGACAGTGAATAGCTTCCTTAAATTACATTATCACAATAGTTGGTGAATTGCTGTTTCAATCCAAGTCTGTCTGGCTTTAAGCCTAAACTTTTCCCACTAACATTGTGTGCCCACCTGGGAATAATGGTAGTGCGTTCGACTGAAAGTTTAAAGGTGTGAAAGGGAACACCGTGACAATAGCAAGTCAAGATACATAAAAGCTATGTTGGTGAAACAGGACTGAGAGATGGGAGACCTTGAATGTCAGAAAAAAGATTAAGAATTTGTTGTATTATGCATTTATGTGTATATGTGTGTATGTGTATTTATACCGTAGCCATAGTAGAAAGTATTGATGAGAAAAGGTCAACCTGTTCTAAATAAAAGTATATGAAATGAAGTCAAAGAAATATACACAGATATACATACGCACACCTGGGCTTTCTTTTTAGACAATGACAGTTTTGTGTGGGAAGGTGACAATATCAGGGGTTTATTACAGGAATATTGTTCTGGCTACATTACATGAAAAGATTTGAAGGATAAAAATTTGAGACTGGGACACCCATTAAGGGCCTCTTGAAATGACTCAGACAAGAAATAATGAGTCTAACCCAGGGTAGAAACCTCAGGACTGGAGAAGAAGGCGTGGATGGGAGACACTGAGCCATAATGTATGTATATTTCATATAATCAGTATTTATGGACAGTTTCCAAGTCAGAGTCACCTTAATGAAACCCCAGAACATCATTCTTATACACTCACACACCTTCTCAATATGAGAACTAACCAGGTTCTCCGTTCTCCTGTAGGTGCTGAATGACCAAATAAAACTCATCCAACTTGTTTAAAAAGCAAAGTTTAGGGAGGCGACTTAATTGGGCCACTGGAGACGCATCCATTTATAGTCAGAGCCTCCTCTTTTTAAAGGACAGCACAGCCAATGGGAATGCCCATACTACATTTGGGAACATGCATCTTTGAACCAGGTTACTCTAATTCCACTAATTGGTGGCCACTACCTGCATCAACGGCTACACTGCCATCCTTTCCCTGTGAGCCCCAGACACATGCGGCCACACTGCACAAGGTGTGCACATTGCCAACTAATGTCAACGCCGCTATGACTCCTGACTACATGGTGGCTGGATGATTATTGTTATCGATCCTCTTGGCTGCATCTTGTCACTATGTCACAGCTGGTTGGCAATACTGAGAACGAGCTATTACATATGCAGAACCTTTAAAGCTAAGGGAAAAAAAAGTAGAGGAAAAGAAAAAGAAACAATATTAATCACTCAATACCCTGCTGTGCTGCTTTGGTTTACAACAGATGCTGATGAGAAAGTGGAATTCATAGTTTGGTGGAGAGAGAGTGTTGGCGTTAGAGAAAAAACAAATTTATTTAAGTTTTAATGGACGGTGGATAAGTGTTTTAGATTATGTGAACGTTCAACTTATAAGTTAATTTTGGAGTGCCTACCCTAGAAATCACATCATCTAAAATCATTCTAATAAGAGTTTGGCCATGACTAAATTTACAGTTTAAGGAGAGATGTTACTCTAAATTTAGCCTCATTTTTGGATCATGAAAATTCTTAGATGGGTCATACACACCATGGTGCCAAGTAGTGCTTAATTAACTTAATGGGCCAAGACTTCATTTTGCATGATCTTTATGGGGTTTGTGAAAATATTGGGAATGGAGAGATCAGGAACACAAGTCAAGACGACGCCACCAGGTGGCGCTGAAGTACTTCCTTTTCCCGCTTGTCACTCAGTCAAATCAGAATTTATGGATGTCAGGAAGAAGCTTACCGCTGGACATTCATTTCCAGAAGGGCGACATTAAACTTCTTTAAATATATTAGGGATACTATACTAGTACTAATGATAGGAATTAGTTTGTTTAGTGAACCAGATTTCAGTACACTCAGACATTAAGAGACAAATGTTATCAAATAAGGACGAGATGAAAATGCTGTTGAGCGCTTACTCAAGGTGAGACACAGAGGTCATTAGCTCATGTTAATTACCTCAGTCCTCACAACAGGCTCAGCTGTAGGTACTGGCACCATTCCTTTTGTAGAAGAGGAAACGGAAGCTGAGAGGGTAACCAAGGTTACCTGACTGCTGAGTCATAGAGCTGGTACGCTAACCCACCACCTACTCCAAAGCCTTAATTTTTGAACGATGTGTCCATCTGCCTCTGAGATCAGCACCCTGGGTGTTGGTGAAAGTTGAGAGATTTGTTTCAGTTTTGAACAACCGATATTAAAATTGAGGGGAAACTTTGAAATTTTAGTCAACATTAAAGTTGTGTTGAATTTCCTTCCTGGTAAAAGAAAGTGACCAAAGGTGGTGGACACGTACATTTAGTAATAGACACAGAGAGACTACAGCAGTAAGTATACTGCACTCTGGGGACTGATTTGAAGAGGGCGGCCTGCCTGGAACGGCTGGACCTGAGCTTCGCAGTATCAGGGTCCCTGACCTAGCCTTTGTCCTTAAGATTATAGGATTGTCACTCTTTTATACTCTCCAACTCTGAACCATAGATAACACTGTATAATCCTCGTCCCAAGAGAGATTCCAGATCAGCAGAGGATGGAAAATACTCTTATTCAGAGGACCATCTTCTCTGTTTTGTAAAAACTCATTGGGAAGAAGAGTAATCACAAACAGACATGTGATTCCATCCGGAAGAGTCCCTTCCCATTCAGACAACGGTCTGCATCTTAATTACTTGATTCACTCCAGGAAAAGTCAGATTAATGTCCCTGCTAGAGCATCACCCAACCTGTCTAATTAATGTAAATTATAAAATGTTCAGGAGGAGTGAGAATGCAGAATGCGTTTGTTCCTGTAATTTGAGAACATCCTAATTGGGGTGTATTCTCTGAGAAAGGGCTCTTTGTGCACCATCTCTAGGAAAACTAGGAACATGTCCATGAGAAAAACAAAAGGGCATGGGCTGAAATCAAATTGGAGATGCATAGTCCTGAGCAAAGACACAGGAAATAATGGAACCCATGATGGCCTGCGGGCTGTGCTCAGATGGGATTGACTCCCCTGGTTGTCCCCTGGTGTAAGCTACAGTTAGAAGTGCAATTCCGGCCCTTGAAAATCCTGGCCTCCCTCTGACCATTAGCATGGCACTGCTTTCCACCACCACCGCCATTGCCATCACCGTCACCATCCAAGCAGTCACACACCTGTTCGTTTAAGGTGCGGTTACAGTAGCCGTTCAATAACCATTGTCCCTCTCTCCCAGTGTTAACATCCAGATTGAGAAGATAAGCGCATTCATTTTAATGTACACTTTGAGAATATGAGTTTTGCTGGTGTCCAGTATAATATTGGGAAAGGTGGTGCTCACAGAAATACAAGCCTTTTCTAATGATTGTACTCATTTATTTGACACAGATCTATTGAATATTAGCTATGTACTAAGGCACTTTGCTAGGTAGAAAAGCCACCAAGATGGACAACTGTGACCTCTAGAAGCATTGGATCTAATGGATGAGACAGGTAAGAAATCAGGAAAGAGTAATACCTGTGAAGTATGTTATGCTAGGAGTAAAAATGGGTAGCACGGGAATAAATAATCAAGGCCCCCAACGCTTATTTTCTAGAAGTGTTTAGGAGGTGGTATCCCAGGAAGATGTGATTTCTAAGTCGAGTCATCCAGAAGAATTAAGGTAACTGGGCAAAGGGTGAATGATGAGCGCATGTCAGGCTGTGAAGGCCCGGAGGTAAGAGAGTGAAGAGATCAGCCAGGAGTGGACAGGTGGTTTTTCAGCGTAGAGTCAAGACGGAGGCGGGAGAGATGTCGGAAATGAGGCTGGGGGGGTAAGCGGGGCCGAATCCGAAAAAACCTTATTTTGCTGTGAGGAGGTTAGGCTTCACCCTGTAAGTTATAAGAAGACATTAAAGAGTTTACGCAAAATGCCTTTGAACTTCAGACAGGTCCCTGCAGTTGTTGTGCGGGGAAGGAATGGGTAACAAGGTGGAGGGGTGGAGGGAACCAGGTGTCAGGCGGTGCCCATACTTCAGGGTCGAGGTTGCAGTCCGCGGACTGAGGTAGCAGCAATGGAAATGACACAGCTGGATGATATGAAGGAACATTCCAGAAATAATCTTAACTGGAGTGATTGAATACATGGTAGGGGATGTACAGGGTAGGATTCCTTTGAGACCTAATGTTTTATAATTTATTTGTAAGACAGGCTGGTGGTTTGGCATGCACCACTTCAAAGAAAAATTAATGTGACTGAGTAAAGATACTGGTAAGAAAACTGGGAATTCCAGAAATGCTGGAGGCAGCTGAAATTGTATCAACATATTTCTAATTCTCTCATCTGGGGATCACTTCTTCAGCTACTTTCAAAAACTGTGACATATTATACTTGACAATCGATAGGGAAGCAAAATTGGCTTGGCATTTTCTAAATGGCTGAACTTTGTTTCACGCACTTGGGGGAGATTCTCATTTCCGCTTCCTTAGTAGGTCTGTGGGCTCCTGTCTGAGGCCCAGTGATAACATCATTACTAACTGCTTTTCCAGCTCTGGGGAAATTAGAACAACCAAAAGGAAGGAGGCTGGTGAGAGGAAGGTACCTGACAGCAGGCACAGGAAGAAGTGACAGCTGATATTTATTCTCTTGTGCAGGCTTTTCTGAGCACTTCCTAGGTGCCCAGCCCTGGGGAGAGCCACCATCTGGGGACTCGGCAGGTGGAGATTCAGCAGGCAAAGAAGGAAGAGGAAAACCGCACAATGCAGGTGCAAGAACGCAAAAAGAGCATCATTTAGCATGTTTGTCATAATCCCATACTGCACCACCCACACAGTCAACCACAATGTTCTCAGTGACAACGAGTCTTTGAGAATAGAAGGAGGTACACTAGGTTATGGTCCATGACGAGAAGGGAGTGTAAAGTGTTTCCTAAAGCATTCCTTAAAAAATGGCTGACCTTTTGATTGGAGAAACACAGAGGGTGAAAGCTTTTTTTCTTGAACCTTTTATTTAGGTGTGGAAATTTTCATTTTTCTTCATTTTCTTCTATATATTTAATCTAAAAATATACCCCAGTCATGCAAATTCTGTCAGAATAAGGTTCATTTTTACGGAGTTCAGGAATGTTGAGATGCATTTTTCAGCTCAGTTTCCTGAGGAATGTACGGGATATTTGGGCATTTTTCGCTAGTCAGTTTTATGGAAGGAAAGTGGAGGCAGCCTCCCCATGGAAAACCCAATGGCCACAGAACTTCTCACATGAAATGGCAGAATTTCCAGAAAAGAGTCCAACTTTTCCAATTTAATGACCAAACTCCCCCCACATAAAAATGCACCTTCTGACTCTTGATTTCTTCATTTTCATCCACTGTTAACCTTTCGTGATCTGGCTCTCATCCCAGCCTCAGAACAGCTCTCTCCAACATCTCACGCGATTTCTATGAAGTGAGAGGCGGAGGATTTGGCCTTTTGGCAGCATTCAGCATGCTTTGCCATCACTTTTTCTTGAAACGCTGATAATCCTCTGCTTTTTCCTGATAATATTAGGTTGTCGGAAAAGTCATGATACACGTTTGCAACAGATGGCACTAGTTCATTTTAGGAAGTACTAGAGTCGTTCGCATCTATGTTATTTCTATGTCATTTGAGAGCTGACAGCTCTAGCTTCATTCTAAACAAAAATTGAGTGATTTGGTTGAGTTTTGGATATTTTACAGCAAGTTGAAGATAGAAGGCCAAACTGTGCGTTTTTGCCATATTTTACTCTTTTACTTCCATAAAGGGAAGAACGCGCATCAAGCTTGTGAAAAGTTGCATAAATTTTATGGTGACAATGTTCTATAGGAACGTCAGTGCCAATGATGGTTCACGAAATTCCATGCTGGTGATTTTTATCTCAATGATGCTCCTCAGTCAGGGAGGCCCACCGAGCTTGATGACAACAAAATAAAGGCATTGATCGAGTCAAACCCACGTTACATGACACAAGAGATTGCAGAAACATTGAACATCCATCATTCAAGCATTGATGACCACCTGAAGAAGCTGGGATACGTAAGCAAGCTCAATATTTGGGTTCTGCATGAACTCAAAGAAGTTCATTTGACGGCGCATATAAACATCTGCAATATACTCATTAAACATGAGGAAAATAATCGTTTTTTGAAGCGACTGATAACCGGTGATACGAAGTGGCTTGTTTACAACAATGTGGTGCACAAACGGTCTTGGTCCCAACATGATGCTTCGCCTCAAGTAGACATTCATCAAGGGAAGGTTATGCTCTCAGTGTGGTGGGATTTTAAAGGTGACATGTTTTTCGAGCTCCTACCAAGGAACCAAACAATCAATTCGAATGTGTACTGTCAGCAATTGGACAGTTGGGACAAATCGTCCAGAAATGTCTGGAGCTTGTTAATTGTCAAGGAGTTATGTTCCATCGTGACAACGGGAGACCACACACAAGTTTGATCACCCATCAAAAATGATTGGAGCTTGGATGGGATGTGTTGCCACACCCACCATACTCACCTGACCTTGCACTGTCAGACTTCCACTTGTTTCACTCTCTTCAAAACTCCTTGTGTGGTGTAATGTTCAATTCAGATGAGGCTGTAAATCAGCGCCTTGTTCAGTTTTTCGCAAATAAAGACAGGTCCTTCTATGAACGAGGAATTATGAAGCTCACTGAAAGACGGCAAAAGGTTATCAAACAAAACGGGCAATATATCATTGATTGAACTTTGTTCTTTATATAAATAAATGAGCTTTGAAAAACATGGACATAATACGCCGTGACTTTTCCGACACCCCAATAGTTATCACAGCTTTAATGGCAGGTTTGTGTGAGCAGTTGGACAGGTCCATTTCCTCCATTAGACAGACAGTTGATAAGAGAAAGGTCTTTGCATTGTGTTATTAGCACCTAAGGGCTGCCACATAGAAAGAGTTCAGTAAATATTTATGGATGACATGGATACATGACTTGCTCACCTTAGGCTGGTTTTAGGAATATGAGACGGGAGAAAAGAGTATCTTCTACCCCCTGAAATCTGAAGCCAGTGTCCATATGTTGGTTTACCAGCATTAGGAATTATCTAATAGCTACAAGATTCCATAATCTTATTAAATTTTACCTCAAAACAAGAGGTAAGCATCATGATATCAATATCTGAATTATAATCAATAATGATAGTCAAACTATTTAAAAACCGATACAGCATGCACACTGAAGGACCAGAGCAGTCACTGGCTGTAAACAATTTGTACGACCCTACTGCCACCATCCACTGAGTGTAAGCTTGCTGTGGGCTGACCTGTGCCCCTCCAGAATACTTATTTTGAAGCCTGAACCCCCATTGTGACTGTAGTAGGAGATAGGGCCCTTAGGAGGCAATTAAGGTTAAATGAGGTCACATGGGGTTCACAGCAGACATAAGAAGAGGAAGAGTGAGACAGATCTTTCACTTTCTCTCCCCATGTGTGCTTGGAAGAGACTGTCTATAAGCCAGGAAGAGAGCCCTGACCAGAAACGATCCCTACAAAACCTTGATCTTGGACTTCCAGCCTCTAGAACTGTGAGAAATAAACGTCTGTTGCTTAAGCCACCTGCCTATGGTGTTCTGTCACGGCCGCCCAAGCAGACTGTGGCAATTAATAATAACACACTTACTGTGCAGAATCAGGCACCCATGTCACCGACAGGTTGGCATGGGGCTTCTCTTAAAAAGCTTTGGGTAAGCAGATTCCATAGCTTTCGGGAACATCAGTTTAAAACTTAGGAGTCCATTGACTAGAATTCTCTCTGGATACCCCACACCAGTTCTCACAATAGTAACACGTTACTTTTTGTACTGTTGTGTCTTCTGGAAAAGCACACGTGGTTCACCTCACTTTCTAGTATAAAGCATGATCTATGACAAGCTCCCTTACTAGTTCCATAAATGGAAGAGTGTGCCACATACCAGCCACACTGTGGTCATTAAAGGATAGTTTTGTAAGATGCTCCACAAAGGTGAGGAAAAAAACATCCCCTTGATCAGGTAAGTGTGGGAAACAGGGCTTCATTGAAACCAAGTCCAGTGTGGTTATTTTATCGCTGGACTGCACGGACATTTGCACACGCCAGTGTGATCAATACATTTATCAGTAATGTTCATTGTGGGTCTCAAGTCAGAAGTTTCCAACTACACTTGATGAGGGGATTCTTGGTTCATTTAATACAAATTAAAAAGCCATGCAACTGCTGTTTGCAGGATACACAGCTTCTTCTGTAAATTCTATTTTATTTTTTAATTTTTAAAATTAAATTCATTGGGGTGACACTGGTTCGTAAAATTATATAG
>NW_017731591.1:1282661-1292235 GCF_001890085.2 Hipposideros armiger
ATTCAAGAGCCATAAATATATTTTTATATAATCGCCATTATGTGAATAATATCCTTTAAAAATTTTATAAATGAAACTATGATAGTTTTATTTTCATTTTCAATTTTACTTCAGAACCACATGCTCATGAGCCGCAGTTTGCTGACCCCTGGCTGCTCTTCCGTCTCAAAAGTTTGCCGACCCCTGATCTATACATCACATTGTGTGCTCACCACCCAGAGTCAATTCTCTTTCCATCACCATATATTTGATCGCTTTACCCTCTTCTACCACACCCTCCCCGCTTATCCTCTGGTAACCACTAAACTGTTGTCTGTGTCTATGAGTTTTTGTTTCTTTATTTGTTTGTCTTGTTCATTTGTTGCTTTCAGTTTTATATCCCACATATGAGTGAAGTCATACGGTTCTTGAATTTTTCTGTCTGAATACTTCACTTAGCATGATATTTTAAAATGAAGAGCCTTGTGCAAAGGAAAGAATCTCTGCATCAGTAGATTTCAGAGCAGAAAAAAAAATACTCTAAATATTTCACTTTTTTTTTTTCAGCTGAGACATCCTGCCACCTTTTGGCAGCTCAGCAGCTGCTCAGCTCAGGCCAGGACTCGAACCACTGTTGCTCAGAGCTCACACTCTTGAGCAAGCTCTTAACCAACTGAGCCACTTAGCCGGCCCTTAAATATTTCACGCAGAAAAAGACATCACACTTGGAATTAGATGCTGACAAATTTTTCAAAAGACAGCCAGAGTAGAAAATGGGTACGCAATGCTGCCACTAAGTCTTTAGGTTACATCCTGTGAAGCGCTCTCAGAAGTCAGAAAGGTGCTGCTCCCATTGGGACGCCACAAGAAAGTTACAGGAAACTAGTGAAGAATCACAGCACCCCTCGGCACCAAGGCGGCAGCTGCCAGACGACGTGGCATCCAGCCAGCACGGCCAGGGTGGGAGTGAACACCCAGCTTCCGCTGCTGGAGGAAGGCGCCTGCCCCCTCATGTCCTGCACACCGTCACAGGTGCACCTCACTGCAGACGCAAACGGGATGCAGAGCTCAGAGACACGGGGGGGGGGGGGGGAGTTGTGCAACCTAGCTTCCAGGCGCCCAGCTGGGAGATGTGCAATGATGAACCCCACAATTGTGGGGTTTTGCTGATTTTGTCAGTGAAACTACCTGTAAACAGGTGTTCTGAGATCTGAGTTCTGTTTTCACTCCCTTTCCTCATTCCTTCAGGGACAACAGGGGACAATCTCTTTTGTACTCGTACATGCTTGAATAATTCGTGGGCACAGAGGGGCTTCATTCATGTTTGCTGTGAGAAAAAATGAATACAAGTCCTCCAAGTTACTATGTGGCGGAAGTAAGAAGAAAGTGCAGAAACAGAAGGCAGTTACTCCATGAATGGTTCTGGTATGGAATCCGTGGGTGGGCTTGGCTTCCACGTGTGTCCCATTTGCTTCATGAATTAACTTCTTTAAAGATGACATGACGACCTGTCAGTGACCTTAGCATTACCTGCACAGTGACACTGGATGGAGCTGTACTTGCCACAAGGCCCTTATGAAGAGACTCGCACACTTGCCGCTGTGCTGATGTAAAGGCTGAGATGGAAACGCAGCAACTGGCGCAGCTCCAGGATGTTTCCCTCGCCCTCGCCCTCGCCCTCGCCAGGGGCACATCTCCCACGGGACTTGACATACTTGACATGAGGCTGTGCCTGACAGCTACTGGCCTATCAGGGGTTCCTCCTGGAACATAGCTCAGATATGCAGGTTCTCTAGGACAAAGCCAGGGGTTAAACGTGGGGCCTGAGGTCCCGGGTGAACAGTGTTAAGGCCAGTGTGTGTGTGTGTGTGTGTGTGTGTGTGTGTGTGTGTGTGTGTATGCACGCGCTTATCTCCCAGTGGACTATTTTATGGTTAGATCCAGGCAGAAGGGGAGAGTCTACTTATGACAAGCTCAGGGATTTCTTACGCAGGTGAACCTTTTAGGAAAGCAGAACATTGTTCTGAATGGATCCTCTGAGCCAACGTAAGGTCACATTCTGATTTTTTATTTTTAGGGAACATTTAACTCCCTACCTAATCTCTGAATAGCAGTATGTCCCTGGTTTCTCTCCGCCCCCCATTCAAGAAAAGAGTGCAGAGAGGTGACACACACCAAATCTCACAATAAGGTCACACACTGGATGTGACATTACCAGGCACCTGACCTGCCAGCACACCCCATACTCAATTGCCCTTTTATTGTCCGGTCTCTCACAGATGAATTTGGCACATGGGACTATCGACAATGACAGTCACACGCATGCCTGAGGGGATTCATTTCCTGCACGGTCCGCTGTCATCATCTTTTCTCTCCCTTTGCTGCTGTGACCGTGGAGCCACACGTCCCACCAGATGTGTGACCCCATAGCAGAGAGAAAAAACATGCGCACACACAATATTGTGTTTTCCCCTCTAAGATTTCAGGATGTGTCTGTTTTGGAAGCTTATACTTGCTACCCTGACAAATGGGGGGACGGCACCTTTTGTAATAAAAATCCCGTAGATGGGCTAAAATCCACTTCTCCTTTTCTCCAATTGTGGAGGCATTACCCAACAGGCGAGAGGCCTGTCTCACTGGGCGCAGGTGTCCTTGGGCCTGTGGGCTCCAGCACTCAGAAGCCTGGCACCTGGGGTCTGCTTTGTCAGGCAGGTGAAGGGCACAGGTGATGAGGATGAACCAAGAGGCCTGTTCAGTGATGTGACACAAGGGGAGGACCAGGGAGGAGGAGGCATGCACTTCAGCACTGAGCAGTGAGTCTCCGTGGCTGGAAGTCTTTGCCTTCTTCCCCATCTCCTGAAGTGGGGTTGCTGTCATGGCAGAGGCTCTTACGTTTAGTAGACTCATGAGTCACTTTGGAGATGAAACGAAGTTTACACTTACACAAAACATGCTACCGTTGGTACCCCAGCACTCCAAGAGAGCATTTCAAAAAGGGTCCCCAAAGATTTCAGGACTGCATTTACCATATTTAAAAGATGCTTACAATAATACTAAACTCCAGGATTAATGTAACAGAAATAGCAGCACAGAAGATGGACTATTTATTACTTTCTCTCTTGGGGGACTATCAGAAAAAAAAATGTTTTTAAAAACGCACTTAACCCTGGTAAGGATAACTGCTCCAGGTGTATGGATGTTTAGTGACCACTCAGGTTGTCAATACTTTGCACTCAGGGCTCAGTAGGTGCCCCTAAAATGTGACTTTTGTTAATGAAGAATTGTCCAGGAGTCTTGGCTTCATTTGGAAAGCAATATTCTTCTCTGTAGTCTTCATCTTATTTTAGGAAATCCACAGGGGGTACATCACGTTAAAGTGCAGAGCGAAAGGCATCATATCATTATTCCCCAAGTCTTTGCAAGTGTCCCCTGAAGCAGAAAATATTAAATTATAAGGTTTTGATTTCTCTACTGTTTCAAAGCACAAACCTCTGAAAGGGGAACGTTAGTACTCTTTCAGAAGGGCATAGAACCACTTTTAACTTACATGAAATGCCTTGAGTTGGTATAATTTGCTCCTCAGATCTCAAAGCACTTGGTCATATTTCACTGAACTTGACTTTTCCCTTAGGGCAAGAGAGGTAGACGAAAAAGAAATGCTTTGTGCCACTTGCTTTCTCAAGCCATTCCAGGATGAAAAAAAGACTCAGTGGGTCTTTGTGGCCATGTGATTCTTAGCAGGGGCCACTTTCTGTGCCTTCTTTTTAGGGGAATATTAGGAGTGGTCTGTACATACACAGACAGAGAGGATGGAAAATGGATGATTTTGAAGTGAGAACTATGCCTTTTCCAAGTCTACCCTTCTTGTCCAGAACGGTGTCTGAAATCTATGAGTCACAAAAGGTCAAACACTATCACACAAAGAGTGGTCTTTATTTTGGAAAATTGTGAGCATCTATGGATCTGTCAAAACATGGAGACAGTTACCAACAAATATTCACAGCACTTTTTATCCAGGTGTTCTCTGGAATGCTAATGGAGATCATTAAAATTACTACTTTATCCTCATATTTTGAAGATTAAATAAGATGAAATTTGGAAAGAGCTTAACATAGGGCATAGCACAGAGTTAACAGGCAGGACTGATAGCGGTGACAGTGGTGGAAGACATTAGTTGCACCCCATAACCTGTTTATACCTCTTTCCACATCTCTAGAGTTTCATGTATAAAAGCTGAACGTCAGGAGATGAGTTATTTCCCGCTTCCTCCCTTTTCCTTCCTGCCCTCCCTTCTTCCGTCCTTGCTTCCTTCTTTCCTTGCTCCCTTACGTCATTTAATTCATCCAGGCATTTAGTGAGTGCATATTTATAGACACTTTGGGTAAAACAAAGATCAAGCTAAACATAATTATTGGAACACGGAATTTGTATTTTAGAAGATAGAGACCATTATCAAAGCACAAATTTCACAAATGACGAATGCCAGCTGTGGTGTGTCTTACGCGCCCGAGAGCATGGCGGCCTTGGCAGGCTGTGACCTGGGCCTCTACCCACAAGAGGGCAGACCCGTCAATGCATGGAGTGCTCATCAGATGGTTTTCTACGTTCAGTGCTAAGGGACAAACGTATGGTAGTAGAAAAAGCAAACGAGCCTTTTCCCCCATGAAGTTCTTATTTCCATTTTCAGATTGGCCTCCAAGAAACTCTAAGGGTCTCCCAAGCATCTGCAAGCACCATGGGACATGTTAGGGAGTCTAAGGGTCTCCCAAGCATCTGCAAGCACCATGGGACATGTTAGGGAGGGGGCATGTCCCGAGGCTGCCTGACTCGCACACCCACTGCAACCACAATACCAGCAGTTCTCACTTTGCACAACACCAGCTGACTCAGGCATGTGCATGTGCAAATGCTGGAAAGGAGATCTTGCTTTGCACACTTGCTATGAGCTTCTGCTGCGCACAACTTTCAGCTAACGTGGCACTGTGCAAAGTGAGGACTGCCTGTGTGACCTCTTAAGTATGTTAGACAAAGAGCATATTGTTAAAAAGAAATGATTGTCAACTGTTGGTTAAGTTCTCATCTGGAAACTAGTTTTCCAGTAAAAGAACCCTTCCAAGACTGTGTAGCTCCTAAGAAGTATCCTAGTCCACCTATACTTCCTGGGCTACATAGCCCATTTTCTTGACTTTTTCTCATAAGAACCAGCTGTATCACCTCACCCTGGTCACTCCTTTGCACACACACTAGTTTGGCAAGGCCCCACTGAATGCTTGGGACTCACAAATGAGCATGAGGCACATTTGCAATGGGGCATTTATCTGTATCACCCTCCCGACTCTGTGCTCCGTCTGCGTAGCACGAAGTCTATGTAATTCTCTGCCGTGGGCGCAGCATCCTAGCACAGTAGCTGGTATCTATCATGATTGGTGCTGCATAGTTGTTTCATTCATAAATACTCCCAATGTGGTGTAAACCACCCCCCTCCCCATAATTTGGGTACCTACCTTGTAACGATCACAGCACCATAGTAGCTTTGCTGATTGCCATCTAGCATGGTTGGCTGGTTTTGTGGGTTTTTTTGTCTATTTGTCATATTAGCTACTTTTCATTTATGAAGGTCCTGAGTGAGCTGACATGAGACAGTTAAATTTTGTTGGGGAGGGATGGTGAGAACAGAAAAACAAGGAGTCAGATATGAGTGGGACCAAAAGTGGGAAAGAAGCCACTCTGGACATCACGACCCCTCTCCCATGAGCACTCTGTGCTTGGAGACTGGAAAGAACATGGAAATCAGAAATAAAACATCATTCTGAAAATGCCAGGGCACAATGCAGAAAATTTATGAGTTTATATTTTAAAAGTTTTGCATTAGAGTATTGATTTGAATGATTTGAAATTTCATACAAAATTTCGTTACCTTTCAACTTGATGAAATTCACTGAAGAAAGAAATGCTACAGGAATGGGCTATACCATAATGACTTTCCTATTCATGTGAGATTGTCAGCGCAGACAATTGGGACCTCCATTGTTATGGGGGAAAGTGCTCTGGGGTACCAAGTCTGGGCAAAGCAACTTGGCACTTGTATGACCAAGCTAAAATATTCACAATCAAATTAGAAATTATACCTCTGGGACTGTAGCCTAAAGAAATAATGAGAGGGCAGTCAAAGATTTATATACAGAATACTTTTTCATGGCATTCTTTATAAGAGTGAAAAAAGAGAACCTTAAATTTCATTAATATGGGACTGGTAATACAAAAATTATAGTTAAATCTATGTGATGGAAAATTAAACAATCATACTTCCAGAAAGGTGTAGAACAGTATTTAGACTCCATTGTATTTAACGCCCCTCCGCAAAAAAAAAAAAAAAAAGATGGGAAGGTAAAACTAAACTAATAATAATGGTTACCTACAGGAGGAAGGAAGAAAAAATAGGGTGGAAGAAACAACCTTGATTATTTGAGTTATAGGTTTAGGAACTGACAAAAGTTTTATATAATCATGTAATGTAGAGAAAAACAACCTTTATCCTCTACAGGAAATGAAACAAAAGAAACTGTGTGTAACGTTAGTGGCGTAATGGTGCGAAGAAGAATTATTTCAAGAAATTTTGAATTCTAATAATTTCTATAAGCTGTGTGGCATATATCTCAATGACAAAGATGGTAAAAAAAAAAGAACACTGTAAAATATTATCTGTAATAATATTTGTGTAATTTTGATATTATTTTCAAATTATTACCCACATATTTTGGGATAAAGCAAATATGTACTTTGCATGTCATTAGGAAACATGACTTTAATCATTAAAAGAAATAAAAATATAAAGTCAAAGAAGTTGAGTGAAAGCCCTGACATCAAACATTTGAATTGAAATGATCAGAAAGAACTCACAACATATTTTATCTTAACATGGTGTTTTCCAGATCTGTCCACGAAAAAGCCGAGCGACAAGGACCATCCCAGCATAGCGAGGAATCAGGACACCTTGGAGAGAGCGAGAGAGGGCCAAGTCCAGGTTTGGGGCAGAAAAAGTGTAAGATGAGCCTGGAACGTCTTGAACTCCCAAATGGGGAGGGAAGCCACCACCACTGTGCTACATTAAAAGGCAGTTACAGCGGTTTTTAAGAGCACAGGTCTATCCTAGAAAATACAGGGAGTGTGGAGACTAAAAATAGTATAATAAACGCAATGGATTGAAATGCACCAAAATGTAAAATATGCATGCACATTATGATACAAAAATGGTAAGGGAAAAACAATGCCCTTTTCTCACCTTTCCTATGCAAACTGTACCTCATTGTTGCCAGAGTTTCTTTATATAGAAGTAATTTGGAAAATAAAGGTAGGAGGAATGATACAATTAGATTATTACCATTTTGTACTCACTAATGAAAAATAGGATAATTAATAGCTGCTAAAACCCAAAGCAAGTATTGAAAGCTGTAGGAAGCTTTGTAGTGGACAGACCAGGTTGTCAACACCTTTTCATCTTAGGACACACACATACACACACACACACACACACACACACACACACACACACAGATGTGCCAACTGACGTGACACAGTTGGGATTATTCAGCATCACCTGCACCTATGAATTATCTAAGCCAAATATTGAACCTGAATCTCACCAACTTTAAGACCTTCTCACCAGTTTGTAGGTCACACACAGCGTAGAGCAGCATCTTAATGACAACACAGAGAAACAACCAGCACATTTCAGAATGTGAGACAGTCTTCAGAACAAATGACTGATTCCTTCAACAAATTCATGACATGAAAAACAGATAAGGGAAAGAAAGGGACCAATAATACATTGAGACTGAACAGATGTCTCAACCAAAGGATATGTGGTGGACATTTAAAAAAAAAATCCCAATCTAAACAAGCAAAATAGTAAGAACAGATTTTAAAAACAACTGTGGAAGAGGGAACATTGATCAAATGATGCTGAAAATCTTTTCAGATGCATTAAGTATGATAATGATATAATTGAGTTATAAAGTAGAATCATTATCTTTTAGGGATACAGGTAGAATTCTTTATGGATAAAATTATTGGGTTGTCGGAAAAGTCATGATGTATTTTTTCTATGTTTTTTGTTGCAAAAATGCGTCATGACTTTTCCGACAACCCAATATATAATGTCTTGGATTTGACTTAACAGACACCAACAGAGTGAGAGGATAATGATGGTGGTGCAGATGAAAAAAATTGGTCATATGTTGGTAACGGTCTAAGTTAGGTGGTGGGTATAAGTTGTTTCAGTATAATATTCTCTCTCATTTTATGTATGTTTGAAATTTTTCAAAATAGAAGTTAGAACTATTTTAAAATCATATTGACCAGCAATTAGCTCTGGGTTATAGGATTTATGAATCCTTCACTTTTATTGTTTTACTGTACTGTGAAAATTATTTTGTATGGGTATATGACTTTCATGGCCATAAAAAAAAAGATATACGAGTTTTAAGTGACCTCGAGACCAAATCTGAGCTGATATATCCTGGAGCAAATCCCCTGACACTTCTCAAGAACCACCGTATTAGATGTGGAGGGCTGCTGTAACCAACTCCCACACTCTGGGTGGCTTACAACAACAGGAATCTACCCTCTCTCAGCTCTGGAGGCCTGAGTTGGAAATCAACATGTCACGGGGGCCACGTTCCCTCTGAAACCCGTTCGGGAGAATCCTTTCTTGCCTCCTCCTAGCTTCTGGTGGTGCCCTCCATGCCTGGCTCACAGCTGTATCCTCCACTCTCTGCTTCTGTTGTCACAGAACACTCTCCTGTGTGCCTGTCTGCGTCTCTTTTATAAGGAGACCGGCCATATTGGATTATGGGCCCATCCTACCCTAGTATGACATAATCTTATAACTCATTATAACTATAATTATGTAACTGATTACATCTGCAACGACCTTATTTCCAAATTGGGTCATGCTCTGGGATTAGGACTTCAAGACATCTTTAGCAGGGAACACAATTCAACCCCTAATAATCACTAATGCCATCTGTGGACCTTGAAATAGCTGTGGTGTCCTAGGCAGATATTGGACAGGAAGGGTTCAAATTCCAGAGAAGCCCTTTATTAGTTGTGTGGCCTCAGACTTAGTTTTTTACATCATATTTTCCTTGGCTGATAATAATCTAGAGAGGACAATAATAATAATAGTTTGTCATAGGTTGGGTTTTTCTATAAACAGCCTAAGGTAGAGTTTGTGTGCTAAATCTTTTTGGGGAGGTACACCTTATGGCAGCAGGAGTGAGGGAGAAAAGGGCAGGGAAATGCATAGGGCTACATGCTCACCATGCTGGAAGACAGCATTAGTCACTTGGTCACACAGGGCCTCTTCCAGATGGACAATGTAGAGCCACCGACTCAGCCCCCTTCAGTGGGGTGAAGGGAAGACATGTTTATCTGCCAGCTTCGTTCTGTCTCCTCTTTCTCATCGGTCCTTTTAACCCCAGGAGGCCTTAATGCTCCAACTGCCCCCACATCCCATGCTGGGTTTTGTCACCAAAGTCTGCCCAGGCAGTCTGGAGAAGCCAGACCCCATGCCAGGGTAGGGATGCTTCATCTG
>NW_017731591.1:1295320-1298685 GCF_001890085.2 Hipposideros armiger
TTAGCAAACTTAAGAAGATTGAATCATCTATGAAGCACCTTTTCCAACCACAATGGTTTGAAATTTGAAATTTATAAAGAGAAGAAAACTGAAAAATTCACAAATATATGAAGATTAAACAAAAGGCTGTAGAACAACAATTGGGTCAAAGCAGAAATCAAAAGAGAAATTATAAACAATACTTTGAGACAAATGAAAATGGAATCACAACATATCTAAACTGATGGGGTATAGCAAGCAGTTCTGGGAGGGAAGTTTATAATAATAAACACTCACATTAAGAAAAAAATATATGTTAAATAAATAGCCTAATACTATATCTCAGGAACTAGGGGGAAAAAATAATAAGCCTAGAGTTAGTAAAAGGGAGTTAGTAAAAAGGAGAAAATAATAGCGATCAGAGAAGAAAAATGAAATAGAGTCTAGAAAGACAATATAAATGATGAAAAAAACTAAGACTTTGTTTTAAAGATAAATAAAATTGACAAACCTTTAGCTAGACTAGCAAAAAAAGAGATGACTCAAATAAATAAAAAGAAATGAAAGGGGAAACATTACAATTGATAACACAAAAATACTAAGGATTGTAAGAAATTGCTATAAATAATTATACACCAACAAATTATTAGAAAACCTAGAGAAAATTAATAAATTCCTAGAAACATACAACCTACCAAGACTGAATCGGGAAAAGACAGAAAACCTGAACAGACCAATTATTAGTAAGGAGAAAGAATCAGTAATTGAAAACTTCCCCGCAAATAAGTTCAGGACCAGGTGTTTTTACTGGTGATTATCTGCTAAACACTTAAAGAAGAATTAATACCAATACTTACCAAACTCTTCTGAAAATTGAAGAGGAAGGAACAATTCTAATTTTGCAAGGCCAACATTACCCTGATACCAAAGCCACACAAGGATACTACAAGAAAAGAATTACAGGCCAGTATNACAGACCAATTATTAGTAAGGAGAAAGAATCAGTAATTGAAAACTTCCCCGCAAATAAGTTCAGGACCAGGTGTTTTTACTGGTGATTATCTGCTAAACACTTAAAGAAGAATTAATACCAATACTTACCAAACTCTTCTGAAAATTGAAGAGGAAGGAACAATTCTAATTTTGCAAGGCCAACATTACCCTGATACCAAAGCCACACAAGGATACTACAAGAAAAGAATTACAGGCCAGTATACGTGATAAATATAGTTGCAAAAAATCCTCAACAAAATACTAACAAACTTAATTTAACAATACATGAAAAGGATTACACGCCATGATCAAGTAGGATTTATTCCAGCAATGTAAGGATGGTTCAGCATTTGCAAATCAGTCAATGTGATATACCACATTAACAAAATGAAGGATAAAAATTATATGATTATTTTAATGATGCAGAAAAATTATATGACAAAGCTCAACACCCTTTCATGATGTTGAAATCTCCACAATTGTGTATAGAAGACCACAACTCAACTTAATAAAGGTCATATATGACAAGCCCACAGAGAACATCATGCTCAGTGGTGAAAAGCTGAGAGCTGCTCCTCTAAGATTAGGAGCAAGACAAGTATGCCCACTCTTGTAACTTTTAATCCACATAATACTGAATGTCTTAGACAGAGTAAGTCAGACAAACTGCATATCCACATGCAAAAGATTGAAATGGAAGATATCCTTTAAATGTGAAGAAGGAATAAAGATGTTTCCAGACATACAGAAGCTGAGAGAATTTTCTAACGCACAGCCTGCATTACAGGAAATACTGAAGGAAGCTGTTTGACCTGAAACAAAAGAATATAAAACCATGAGCAGTATTATGAATAGACAGACAGAAGCAGGAAATGGCAACCCCTACACAAAATAGGACACTATACACTTAAGCATAACATACAGGGTAAAGAAGATAAAAACATTTTAAAAAAAGGANTATGATTTAAACTCAGACACTGAAGTGCTTGTAATTGAAAGACAGCTGACCCACAAAATAAATGAGCATGAAGAGAAGGGTGTCTTAGATTAACATCTGAGTCTTTGAACTACGCCTGGCACACTTTTATTTGAAGTCATTTTGTTTTATTCTTGCAATGAAAAAAACACTCCTCCATTTCCTGTACCTTCCCTTCCCCAGTCCCCGCCTCCCCCCCCAATCCTCCTAATGCTTCTTGTAGTTAAAAGTCTGGGCTTTGGGTGAAAATGATTTAAGCATTCAAATCCCAGCTTTGTAACTCAAAAGCTAAATGCAAATTGTTTAACTTCTAAAGCTTTGGCTTCTTCAGTGGTAACTAATGAGTTGCAAGAATTACATGGAATAACATCAAATGCTTAGCACTGCTCACAGTGCCCGTCTTCACCCCCTCCCCAAGCTTCGCAGGTCTCCCTCACCTCCCCAAATGACCACAGCTGACTAAGTGCCCCTCAACCTGCCCTCTAGTCTCTTGCTGTACTCTCTCCTTACACCTTAACCACAGGGGCCTTCTCAAAGGCACTTCTGCTCATTTCACACCACTCCTTGAATTGCTTCAGTGGCTTCTCATCAGAAAAAGATAAGCATCAACTCCCCAAGTTTGGCTTCACCCTTGTTTCCAGCTCCATTCCTCACCATCCCCAGTAGCCCCAGGCACACCTACGGGGTGCTCCGCTAGACCTTGCACTGGCAATGCCCTCCTCGCATGGCACGTAGCTCATTTCCGCTTGTCATCTAGGCCTTACTTGATGTTGTTTTTCTGAGCTTTCAGTGACCCCTGTGCATACCCTAATGTGACGTTTACCACATCAGTTGGGTATAGTCACAGCTCTGTTCTTCCTCTACTGTATGTCCTATAAGGTCTTTCCTCTCTAGAGCTTCAGACACAGGTGTCTAGGAGATAATCCATTAATGCTGTTGAATCGGCAAATAAATGAACTGATGGTGTTTTCAACATAATCTTTCTGTGTCTAGATAATAAAGAATGGACTAATTTGTCTACTTTGTAAGGAAAAAGCATTGGGATAACTGAAAACTGTAATAAAGTAATTTATTGAAAAATAAGGTGATGGCATGTCTTAACAAGAATTACTGTTAATATGCTCTAGGCTCTGGGCTCACCTGAAGAATGTCCCCATGGAGGTGATCAGCAAAACACAGATGTCAGGGCCTCGATAGGAGTCTTTGGGAGGTAGGACTCTGAAGCTCGCTGCTTTGGGATACAGGGCGAGGGACTGTCCAGGAGACTCACTCCTTTCTACTGGTCTGGGGTCTTGGGCGAGAAGCATCCTCAGCACTAACAAGATTACATTGATGTTCATGTGTTTTCCTGATGTTCCTGAAAGGTGTGGAACCCGGGATCTGGGTATTCCTCAACCATTGGAAGGAACCATGAAAA
>NW_017731591.1:1301810-1302716 GCF_001890085.2 Hipposideros armiger
CTGAAGAAAAAGGACTACTGTAAATATGAAATTTTCTGTTACATAAACTTAATGGTTAGCACTCAAAAAAAAATCTGGAACTGAGATATGTAACATAAAAGGAGAAGAAACAAAGGGAAAATCATAGAATACCACCACAATAAAATAACAGACAGCAACAAAAAGGCAAAGAAACAATGGACACACCGAGATACCAGAAAACAAAAGACAAAATGGATAGAGGACATACTCATATATCAATAATCACCCTAAATGTAAATTGACTGAACTTACCAATAAAAAGGTACCGAGTAGCAGATTTGATCAAAAAACAAAACCTAACCATGTGCTGCCCCCAAGAGATGCATCTCAGCTACAAGGACAAATATAGACTCAAAGTGAAGGGTGGAAATCAATACTCCAAGCAAATGGTATCCAGAGAAAATCGTGTGTAGCCATACTTATATCAGATTAAACAGACTTCAAGACAAACAAGGTAACAAGAGACAAATATGGACATTTCATAATGATAAAGGGGACAATGCAACAAGAAGACATAATACTCATTAATATATATGCCCCCAATCAGGGAGCATATATATGGGACCAAAATAGACAAAGCAACTACTAACAGAACTAAAGGGAGAAATTGACCCAAACACAATTATAGTAGGGAACCTAAATATGGCATTGACAGCTATGGATAGAAAATAAGTAAGGATATATCAGCCCTAAATGACGCATTAGACCAAATGGACATAACTGACATTTATAGAGTGCACGCACACACACACACACAGATTGAAATGGGACCCGTGTCTCACGCCATACACAAAATCAACTCAAAATGGATTAAAGACTTGAATGTGAAATCTGAAACCATACAATTCCTAGTAGAAAACACAGGGGATCGTCCCCCTGACATTG
>NW_017731591.1:1306266-1323569 GCF_001890085.2 Hipposideros armiger
GTGTCTAGGATAATGCTCATTTCCGCTGGTAGCATTGCTGCCACCACCACAGCTGGGTCTTTGTTTCTCTTTCAAATAACTAAAATTAAAGGTGCTCAGCATGGTACAGTTCAGCAGCATATCTCCAAGTTGCACACAAATTAAAGCTGCTTTTCACTTTTATTTTTAAACTTCTTTGCCAATCCGCAATGAAAAAAATAAAGAAGTCAGACAATGTGGTCCATTTACCTGCATGCTTTCCTTCTAAATATACAGCAGTTGGTTGTAAACTGTGTTATCAGGGTAATTTTATGGCAAAGAGAATGGAAAAAAAATCTGGAGAAAGAGCCAGCTTTTGTTTTCATGTAACACATTTCTCAGGCAAAGACAAGGTCAGGGTTGTTGATTAATGATGTTGAGATAATTTACTAAAACTTTTGTGGTGAGTTAGATTGGGGGCTGGAGGAAATGATGGATTGATTCCAAGATATACAGAGCATTTTCTTCTTTGTTGTAACAGCATCCATTTTAGTAAGAGAATTATACTTTGTAAAACACCAACGACCTAGTTGCATGGAATTCTGTGAAACGTGGGGATGTGGGATCCAGACTTGGTTATCTGAATTTTTCTCCCAGGATTCTGAGCCTTAAATGCAGGCATATCGGATAGAAACATGGTTGGAGCTGATTCATCCTCCCAATGAGGAGACTTTTTGTTGTGGATTGAATTATTTTCCACTCAAAAAAATATATTCAAGTCCTAATCCCCAGTAGCTGTGAAAACTTGGAAATAGTCTCCTTGTAGATGCAATCAAGTCAAGATGAGGTCATACTGAATCTGAGTGGGCAATCCAACATGAATGGGCGCAGACACCTCAGCAAGACAGCCCTGTGTGTGATGATGGGGACAGAGGCTGCTGTTAGTGGGGAGGACCAAGGAATGCCTGGGGCTGGAAGAGGCAACAAAGGGTGAGGCAGCATAGCTTTGTCTACACTTTGATTTGGACTTCCATGGAGGCTGAAGAACTCTGAGAAAATAAGTTCCTGTTGTTTTACGTCCCTCCGTTTGTGGCTGTCTGTTACGTCAGCCCGAGGAAACTAACATACCTTCCTTTTGATTCTTCTGCTTTGATCTACAGAGGTGCTCTGTTTCTGGTTCCTTTCCAAGCCTAACTCATCAATTTCTCCTTTATGGTTTGAGTGATCCCATATTCTTGCCAATAAATTCCCTTTAAACTTCAATTAGCCTGAATGCATTTCCGTGGCTTACATCAAACCATCCTGTGTAATCAGCGACATTTCTTGCTGTCATTCTAGGTTTCCATGGGCTAGTGGTGGCTGGTCAAACACAGTTTATTAAGAGAGATGACGGAAACCTAGCTGTTGGGCGCAGGGAGGGCGGCATGGACCCTTCCAGTGATATCAGATTAGAACGCCGCGTAACGGACCCACCCGAGGACTGTTGAATTATCTGCACTTGAGCAACAATACCATCTGACTTAATATTTACTATGAACCAAAGGCCCAGATTTGATCAAGTTATGTGTCAACTTCTAGATTTTTGTCTGGCAGAGATGCAAATCACTATTTTCCGGTAGAAAAGAAAAGTTAATGGTTATGGCTTCGTCTCCCTGTAGAACACTGACCAGTTTTGTATCTGATCTAACAGTCTGCTCCCACCTTCTCTGTCTAATCCCTATGTAACCCTTTTTTTAAGAATGCTCCTTTGAGTCAGCTTTGCTTTCTGCTGATTACCTCATGAATGAGGAGAATCCGTACTGCTAGATTTGTATAAAACTTGTATTTTCAACTTTTAGATAATTATACTTGGACAGGCACAGACAAGATTATTTAATACTGATAGCTCCCGATTAGCTGAATGACTACTTGGGAACATAGCTGGAAGGCAGAAGTTAGGATGGTGACGTTAAATGGAAAACATGAAAGGACTTTAGTGTGCTGAGAGAAAAGAATGATATATAAATTCTAAAAAGCCTAGCCACTCAAAAAGTATTGATTTAGAAACCAATAAGTGTCTCTTAAGGTCTAAGACAACTTTTCACTGAAGATGCGGTCATTAAGAGTTACTTTAAATATCTTCACGTCCCAACTATTTCACCCAGTTATTTGGGCAAAACTAAACCTGGACACCAAAGCAGGGAATATTAGGTAAACTCTAGAATTTGTAAAAGCAGCTGAAACATAACTGTAAGTTACATGAACCTCATAAGAAAATTAGGTAATTTTCCACAGCAAGAGCACACTTTAGTTTTCACTACATTATTGAAACTTCAATGTATAAATGGAAACAACAAAGAATGAACAAACCAAATTTCATAACAAACACAATACAGGACTAATATGGCATTTTGAAAAGACCAGACATCTCCCTGATGGAAGGGGTGTGTGTGTGTGTGTGTGAGTGAAACAGTGGTAAAAATTAGGCAAGAATGATGGATAGTAAAGGAAATAAGGATACAACCATTTCCTGAGTGTTATTATATGCCCAGCTCTGGGAGAAGTGCTTAAAAATTAAAGCTTTTAATCCTCGCCTTATGAGACGATGCATTATTATCATTCCTATTTACTGATGGAGCTCAGAGAGGTTAATTGTCTTCCCAAGGTCATGCAACATCTCATGCAGAGCCAAGATTCAAGTTCAGTTCTAACTCCCATGCTCCTGTTTTGGTTTTTCTATTAAAGGACATTGCCTCTCAAAATAAGATTGACCTTTTACAGTGGATATCTGGGAGTCTAGTTGATTCCACAAGTCGTAAGTAGAAACTATGACCTTTCTGGGATGGCACCTGGTTTGATGGAAATGTGTAGGTAACGAGTATTAAACAGTTATTTCTGGTACCATATTGCCTTTAAAATACCACGGGACTTTGGCAATGCTACTTTTTTTTTCTTTTTTAAGCCTGAATTTCCAAATCTACCAAATGAGATTATCAGACCAGATCCATAAACTCATAGCTGTGCTCCATAGTATTGATTTTGCTGTAAAGTAGTTCATTATTCTTTCAGTCAAGGAAATTTATTGAGGCATATAATATAAATACATCTGAGATGCTGTCATTCAAAAGACGGCCATGATCTCATGTGCCATTGACAAAGAACAAAAAGTTACAACTTAAACTGATACAATGCTTTATTCTCAATTAGTATTTTATTTTATATATATAGGAACAAATTTTGACTTGTTTAGAAATAGATATTTTTAGCATACATCACAAAAATAAAAACATTAAAAAAAAGATTTAAGGTAATCCTAAATTTTCTTCCCAGTGTCCAATTTTTCCAGACAACTTTTAGACTTAGAGTTTTATGTTTTTCCATATTCATCTACTAATCAACATCCACTAGTGCTTCAGAACTAATGGTAATAAAGCATTTATTAAGCGAATGGTTGATTGACATCCTGAGGTTTACTTCAAAGCCAATAATATGTTTTATTTTAATTTGACATAGGAATATACATACAAACATGTATTTGCCTGCGTCTGTGTACTTACATAATTAAACACGTGAATTTGGGTATACGTATAAGTTCTATAGCATTTCCAGGTTAGAGGCACCTGAGAGAAAACACGGAGATATCTGTCACCATGATATTCTATTCAACTCCTTCTATAGTGTCTTTCACAAAGTAGGAACTCAGAAAATGTGTATTCACACGACGCAGACCTAAAATATTTTACTCTCATTTTTATGATTTGCAAATTATTTGACTTCATATGTATAAAGAAATCCATTAACTAGAGTGAATTTTCTAGATAAACTAAAAATATATTCCTAAATGTTTACCATTCATCAGCAAGAGAAAACCAGTCAGGGTAGCAAATGGCAAGACATATGAGTGAACGCAAATTTTTTCTTAGAAAAGGTCATATAAAATTATAGGATTTCATGGAGTTCTGCAGTGTTGTTTGCTGATTTTGCCTAATTAAATGCAGATTATAAAGCAAACATCTGCTAGGCTCATTCTCACCAATCAGTTGAGTAACTAAAGGTACCAAAATTGGTCTGTTTCGTTTTTCATATAACACAGTGTTTGTTTTATTACCAGCATTTCAAAGTTGGATTTCTATTTCCATTTTATGTGCACTGTAATTTGTACATTAAAGATAAAAGTTTCAAAAAAATAATGCTCACTTTGCATTCTAGTCAATGGAAATGTAGTGCATGAAATCTTGCTTTGATTGAATACTGAGTTAGATTTCAAATTTCTAAGTGCCCCATCCACCAGCCGGTCTTCCCAAATACTCATGTGTAATTCAAGTTAAATTTGAAATAATCTACTTAAACACGTCATAGAAATAACTTTGTATGCTCTAGAACAAGCTGTTCTAAACAGGAGTACTTCAACGTGTCAAGAACATTGTTTCTCTAAACTACTGGTTCATCACCAGGAAGCCAGAGCTGTCCTCTGAGCTGCTGGGCCTGCTGTCCTATGCCCTTCAGTCCTGGGACCGTTTGCAACCATCCTTCTGATCTGACTCACACACACATGTGCGCGTGCACACTCAGTATTTTAAAGGGATGCTATAAGAATTCAATGGTCTAAGTAATGTAACATGGTGGTTAAGAATACAGATTTTGGAGCGAATTACTGTGTTCAAATCCTGTCTCAACCACTTACTAGCTGAGGGCCCTTGGGAAGTGACTAACTCCTGAGTTCCTTGGTTTCCACATCTGCAACATGGCCTAACTAATAACACCTAATACTCGGGAGTGCTTTGAGGGAAAGCTAATTTAATATTTGTAAAACATTTATAATTTACCTGTCACATAGTAAATGTCATATAAGTGTCTGTTAAATTAAAAGAAGACGAAATGCATTCCTGTCAGTAATCACATCACATGCTGGAGGGCGATGTAAATCTCTGGCTGAAAATGACATGGAATATCTACCTGTTTTTGATATTTACCTCTTCCCTTGCCCCACCTTACTTAAACCATTTTGGTTTTTATTATTACTCTCACAAAAACTTTATTACAATGCATAACCATATATAAAATACCCAAATGGCTGGTTAATTCAATGAAACATAAATCTACCCCCAATCCTACACCAGCACCCCATCTCCCCAAATGATCAAGCTCTCTTCCTTGCTGGGAATAAGTGGAATTGGTTGTATTTCACTGAGCGGGATTTAAATGTTTCAATCAATCCAATGCTATAGTAAGGCTCTGGCTTAGATATTCCTATTAAGGAATTTTTTGGAAGGCCACAGGAATAAAAATATTTACAAAGTCCTAACATGATGCCAGTGAGGGGCCA
This sequence comes from Hipposideros armiger, assembly GCF_001890085.2. Lineage (NCBI taxonomy): Eukaryota > Metazoa > Chordata > Mammalia > Chiroptera > Hipposideridae > Hipposideros > Hipposideros armiger. Next base: position 1,311,530 of record NW_017731591.1, read on the forward strand.
GACTTGTGATCACTGATGCAGCCCGAATCTGCCATCTTTACTTGTTAATTCCCTTCAACATAAACAAGACCACTATCTTTGACTCTGACACATGAAAGAAATTCACAGTAAACTTGCACAGATTTCAGGCTCAATAGGCTCCAAACAAAGGAACCCTTACATTCTATCTGTCCGTCTGTGCATTCCAATTGCAGAATTGAAACAGCTCTCATATTAGCCAGGTAACCTGACACTTGCTTCCTTTTATAAAAATAGTATTTGTTTCACACAAACATAATTTTCATCTGTTTCTGTTCTTTTTTATTATCTTATATTAAACATGCAAACATGCATGGGATTCTCTTTACAATTGTGCACATTGTTAGAATGTAAAGACAAGTTATTATTTAATAGGTTAGGCTACTGGGTTTCATCTCATGGACCTGACTGTCTGATTAGCTCCCCCTAGAGTCCGACCCTAGTTAAAGTCATGGACACAATGCAAACAGGTTTCATTGAGCCGCTCCCCCTGCAGAAGTTCAGCTGTCCCATTTTACTATCATTCTGTTCACACAATCAGTTGCAGATTAGCTGGTACAATAATTTGTGTTTCCCACGTTGCATATGCTAGAATATCAGTTTTGTGTAATGTTAAAAAGTATTATGAGAAAAATAAAGTTTGCAGTGAAACCTGAGAAACTGTGAATTAAAGCAAGAGAAATGGGATCCTTTATTGCAGGACTTCACATGCTAATAGGCACGATCAGCCTCTAAGAGGGAGATTCAGTATGCTGTGTCTTCCCGATATTTTTACCACTTTCCTTTAAACAGGCTACTTCTCAGAACTGGTGTTTGGTCACACACTGTTTGGGAATGGTTTCCTGGTACAGTTCCTATTTCTGAAAATGGAGACTACAAGAGCCACTTGTTTACGATCGCTTGAACTCTTTTACCAGTTACTCTTTCACGTTTGCAGGTAGTGGAGGGTTCAGGAGGGCAGCGCGCTTGTGTGCAACAATCCTCAGAAACAGCTACCTGCCACTTAGCTGATCCCTCCCCTGGGAAATGTAAGTACAGCTTTGAAATCCACTATTTCTGTCAACAATGTAGAAATCAATAGGACTGAGCATATTTATAAAGAAAAGGTATTATTAGCAAAATGGGCTAGGACTGCCACTGACTCTACAGAACCTCCAACTGTTACCCCAGGCTAATGGCGAGCCATGGCTGCGGTGCCTCTTAAGTGGCAGTGAAAACACAGAATGGATGCTTCTCACTTGGAATCAGGTGAGGATCCATGACAGGTGCTACAGGAGGTCAGCTCTGGGGTTGATAAGAGGGAAAGCATGTGACCACTGCAGGGCAAACACGGTAACAGATGTAACAGAGTGCATCAAATGTTGTGACAGCGTGACCCAAAGCCAGTCATCCATACCCACGGACTTAGAAAATGTCCCCACTGGGAAGAAAACTTAGAGTATTACTAGATCAAGGTACTGGCTGATCCCATGTCTGGTTCACAGATGGCTATCTGGTCACTGTCCTCTCATGGCAGAGGGGCAGGAGTTCTGTGGGGTCTCTTATGAAGGGCACTAATCCTATTCGTAAGGGCTCCAGCCTCACGACCTCATCACCTCCCAAAGATCCAGCCTCCTAACACCATCACCGTGGGGGCTTGGATTTCAACTTAGCAATTTGGAGGGGGAGGCCATTCAGTCTCTAGCATATACCAACTTGAATTCACTATGGTGGCTTTCTGAGTACTATGTGGAGGAAGCGTCCAGCCTCAGAGGTAAAGTGTGGCAGGAACAATTATCAAACGATTGTATTCAGGAGGTGGAGTTTTGACAGTGTGTGGGTCACCTACTCGCCAGTCTGGATTTAATTCAAGTATGCATTTTGCAAGGAAGTTGCTGTGAGTCACGAAAGTGGAGTGAATTGTTCAAAGTTCTACAACCTGTTAAGGACAGAGCTACAATTGAAAACCGGCATTGTATCCCAAGTCATTGTTGAAAATGGACTTGGCTGAATTTTTTTTCCTCCCTGAAACAGCCTCTCTCCTTGCCATTTAAAATCTTCAATAAGACATTCAATTACGCATCATTAGTATTCACTCCTCACAATTCAGGCTGTTGAGAATTTTCTCTTGAAACCAGACGAGTTTTTCATACAACATATTAGGATCTGAAAGTCTTCTCGGAGCCACAGGCTGAAAAAAAGTGGAAAGGTCACCCTGTCATATAGAGCAAGCCAAAGTAGAAATCGGGCATGTCGATGTATTTGGTAAAGGAGGCCAGTGGTGAAGGATGGAGACGTGTCCTTGTATAGCAAAAGAAAATGTACATATCCTAGTTTTGCTTTTACTTTTGTGCCATCTTTAAAATCTTTGGCTTTTGACCACACGATAAAAACTGAACCCTCTCCACCTTACAGCATAAGTGTACACAGGTGAGCGCTATTCAGAAAGAAGCGCTGAAAAGCTTTCTTTGTAGTGATTCTTTCCCTCTTTTATCTTTGTCTTCAGGTTTGCATTAAATAGAATGCCAATCATCTATTTATGTTTATGCAAAGTGTTGTGAATTGGGCATTTGGTGAAAGATAGTAACAGAATTGTAGGCTTTCCTCACTTACAGTGGGAAGCATGTGGACAAAAATATAAAAATATGTCCTAAGATCTAGGCGATGTCTTACATATAAAAACACAGCACTCACTAAACATTAATTGAATGTGCTTTGTGTTTTCCAATTAATTATGCCTTTTCCAGATTCCATGTAACTAGAATCTTGAATGTCCGCCATGATGGGATTGTTCTTAGTCATGAAACTGTAACTGTGGTTGTGACCTCATTAGCTCTGGCCAGTCTTTTACTGATAGTACAAATCAAGCATGGTAAAGGAAAGCAGACATAGGTCACATAAAAAATCAGAAAGTCTTGCCCATAAGACAGAGAAAAGGAGAGCTGCAAGGGACTGTTACACATTATTATAGCATAATTAATCTTCTTTCCAAATAAAGAAACAGGGGCCCAGGAGGTACAGTGATGTGTGCTAGGCACTTGGTTCAGTCTGGTGGGAATAAAGCTGAAACTCAGACTGTAAAGTTATGTCATGTTAGTGTCCTTCCCACTTACCCAATATAAATGATTTTAAAATGACAAAACCATAAAGTGGTATAAACAAATTCCATTCTTACCGGGCATTTGCATGGTGATCATTTGGATGGTCAAAAGTCAAAGGGAAGGTCATTTTTTAAAAAAAGTTTTCATTATTCTGCAAGGAATGCTCACTGGTACATCTGAACACGTCACGGAATGTAGGCTTTTTCTATTACAATTGCCGAACTAGCGGGGCGCTCGGGTTGTTAATTTTTGAAGACACTGCTATTTCCAAAGTGTTTTTATTTTCGTTATGTTTTATCGCTTACTTTTTTACACATCATGAAGATTAAGGTCTTTGTAATTTAAAAATTATGTAACAGCTGCTACAAACTACTTCTTACACTGGAACATGAAATTTATATTGGGAAAATACCTTTTACTGACTATAAAATATGTATGAGGCTCTGTCGCCCTTTGTAAAATGGAATTTCTCTCTCCTTGTGGCATAAAAGAATGGTTACTGTGCATGGGGGTTCACTGTTAAAGGAGAATTGTACTGAAACGAGTTAAGTATTGTTCTAAAGCACAAAGAATGCCTCCATCAATTGTGACACTCCGTAGTTTGGAATTATTTTTATACCATTTTATTATTTAGATCCTTATTTATAGGCTTCCTTTTGCAGCCGATCTTTTTTTGTTTGATAGAATGCATAATTCTTTATATATACATGGCAAATGCATATTTGTAATTAATTTTTGTTCTGTGTGTTTCTACATGTTTTATATACTTATGTGTTATTTGCATTACCCAGAAAAAAAATCATCGTCCTATTTTTGGGGTGTTTTATTTTAATGACAAACGACAAAAAGTAAGCTATCATGGATTTACTTTAAAAGTTGTTTCCCAGAGCATTTCACAAAAATAGAAAAAATAGTGTTTTAATCATGTTTTACTCTAACTCTTAATCATATGAGTTGGACAGAGTTATTATTCCTGTTCTCGAAATCAAGACACATGGTGGTTAAACAATTTGATCACCTGCCAATGCATCCCCAAACAGCCAAATTAATCTTCTGAAGTATTTCTCGTAAAACATCACCCATTTGCTGTAAAATCTTCAAAGTCTGTGGTGACGGTCTGTCAAATGCAGAGCAAGTTAACACCGGTCATGTTCACATTTAAAGTCCTGAGAAGGCATCCAGCTCACTCCGCAGCCCTTTCCCACTCTATTCCCTAAATATCTCTTCCCCACCCCTACCCCCACAGACCCTCACTCTGTTCTTCTACGTCCCCTTATCCAGCCCTCTCTAAAATAAACTCCAACCATCACCATCTTTCAGGATTCTTCCCACCCTTCAAATACAACTCAAATGCCGTTACTCTTTGACAGTCTGATTTCCGGTCATTTCTGTGATTAGATAACTTTTGGAGGGTGGGAGTGGTGGCCTGGGTGCTCCTGAAAATCCTTCCTCACCCCCGTATTCCAGTAAAATGCACGGGTCAGTGTCATGGTGGCGGTGCTACAGCGCCTGGGTCCCAAATGCACCCCTGACTACTGTGTGACTAAGAGTCAGTTATCTGACCTCTCATCTGTCCTTGTCTACTTGGGCGGCTAACAAAACACCACAGACTGGGTAACATATAAACAATAAATGTTTGTTTCTCACGGTTTCGGAGGCTGTAAGTCCGAGCTCAAGGAGCCAGCATGGTACAATGAGGACCCACTTCCTGGCTCATAGCTGGGGCTCCATCCTTCTGACCTGCTCACCTCCCAGAGGCCACATCTATTAAATTCAACACCTTGGGAGGTTAGGGTTTCAACATCTAAATTTGGGGGATGCAAACATGCAGGCCGTAGTAGTGGCTCAGTTTCCTGATGTAGACAAAGGCAATACTAAGAATATCTATTGCACATGTTTTAAATATACAGAGGGTGCCAAAAAATATATACACATTTTGAGAAATGAAAACTGTTATTAAAATTGCAATAATATATACCAATAACTAAAGATGAATACAAGTCCAGTTTGATTTCTGCAATTACAAGAGGTGCTCAAAGTGGTTACTATCAGCGTCCAGACACTTCTGATTATGGGTAACTACTGCTTGAGCAACACTGACCAAGGTGCCCACTTGTGTACATTTTTTTGACACTCCTGGTGTGTAATTGCAGTGCCTTGTACATAGTCGATAAGAAGTTAATGTTATATATTATTACAGAAGAATAAGATCAATATTTAATATATTAGTAATGATCTAGTATGCATTACCATCTCCTGGTTTTAAGACATAAACATCTTTGTCACTAAGTAACATTTATACACTATTTGCATTCCTATGTATTCAAACTGCTGATACAAATTTAGCATTTTAAATAGATACTGTCACATGCCAAAAGTCAAAAAATTTTAGACTCTGAGCCAAATTCTTGATCTCATACAGGAATTGAGAAAAAGTTTCTGATTTCTGACCACATTTTATCTCTGTCATCTCCCTTTCATTATGGGCATGGCAGATTGTGTCCTTAATGGCTCAGGTTTTCAGAATTTCTAGGAATTTAGTAGGGGCACGTGCAGAAATGTATACTTGTATGTGTAAGAAATACGCAGAGAGCTTTCATATTTTGTGATGTGCTTTGAGTTTTGAAATAAGACATACACCAATACAAGCCCTGACAGCTTCCTGAGAAAAGGTGCTGTGCTAGTCAGTGATAGAATTCCACCTGAGCTTGCTTGTTTGACGTGGATTATGGGTTCCACACTGGGCCCGTGGTATCCTGCACTTGGAAGAGGTCACAGGGGGTTGGGGCAGCTCATTCCATATTCTCCCTGCATGCTAGTTAGACAAAGGTTTCTCCAGTTTCTATAAACATGTTCATTTGTCCCTCAAGCTCATCAACAAGTGCGACACATGCTGGAAAATGCAAGGACCCCATTGTAAAGCAGCATCATTGGGCACGATTCTGGTGTGACTTGATAATTTGGGAAACTAATCATGGCACAACTAAAATTTAAATCACAAACAATAAGAAAGAATCATGTACCACTCTAAAAACTTCTGAGTTGAGGCTTAATTGCAAAAGGTATTTCATGAAAGGGCACCAAATGTACAAACATGATCCCACCAATTAATTAATGGAAGTTCATATAAGTAGTGATTAGTCGGTAAGCTGTGTAGTATATATAAAAACGTAAACACACTGCTAGGAATTTAGTTGATTTTTATTCAGTTACCAGAAAACATTCAAATTGGCGAAGCAGCTTCCAAAATATCTCTACCTAGAAAACTAGTGAGATAATTAAAATCCCTAACTATTTTAAAAGTAGCACATATACTTTTCTGCTTTGGACTTTTTACTTTTTCTCTTAATTACACTTTGAGCACAACTTAACGTCTGCTCCATTGATTGAAATTGTTACACTGATTTTAAATATGTGCTCATTTGATCAGAAACTATATGTAAGGTGTTTTTAGCAGCAAAACATGGCTTGGTAATAAAGTCAGTACCAAGTTTTGAGTGCCAGTTGATCCTGAAAATCACATGAGGTTTGGGTGGAATTTTCACATGTGTTTTATCATCACTGCAGTTAATCACTCTGGTTACTCTAGCGTTTCCCATGTCTATAAAAACAATTTTATAGGTTCATCAAAACAGGGCTTCCACTGCATCACACTTTCTATTGCCTACTTTCAAATACTATGTGTTCTTAAATGTAATAAAAATACCTTTGCTTTTTGAGTTCAATAATTAAGACTTTTATCTAATTCAAGGTGACCTCCCTGCAGTGTCAATGGAGAGACTAGAATGAGACTGCTGTCCTCTGTCCTCTTCGTTTGCAATGCAGCTTTTACAGCAGCTCATTGCCTAGACGGTTCAGCGCAACGAAGGGCTATTTTGCCCACTTTCCATGAAAACCTGGCCCCATTAGTTAGGCTTTATATATTTTTTTATATTTTAAAAATAATTTAAAAGGTAAAACTGGTATACATAAAAAGTCCCAGTTGGCATTTATTAAATTTCTACCAGAGATATAGACCTTAACCAAATACTTAACTCTTTCTTTTTAAATAGGAGTTAAGAAAAGAGACTTGAGGGAATTCTAAGAGGCGGATTAGGTAAGCACTATGCCTACTGCATCCCAGGATCACACCAAAATTACAAATAAATTATAGAACAATCAACCTCAATGATAACCTGAAGACTAGCTGAACAGAACCTTATATCTAAGCACATAAAGAAGAAGCCACATGAAGAATAGACTGGTAGGAAGCGGGGAATGCGCCAGCGGGCTGACCCCCAACACACGGATGGTGGCTGAACACTGGGAGGGACACTCGGTTTCAGAGGGATCTGCTGAAGAGCGAGGGTCCCCGAGCCCCAGCCCGGGGTGCCTGCGCCAGGGAGAGGCGTGCCCATGCCATCTGGCAGTGGAAATCAGCGAGGACTCTGTCTGCCCTTCCCGGTGGGGCGGGGGGTGGCTGGAAACCCAGGCCCACGTCCTGTGGAGCTGGCACACAGACTTGCTCACTCGTGGGCAATCACCTGGGTGTCTGGCAGAGGGGTGGCAGTTTGGGAGGTCCAGGGATGTACAGGGAAAGCCTGAGTTGTGTGGCTTCAGTGGAGCTGGAAGGACAGGAGCCACTGCTGTCCTGTGTGGAGCCTGACACACATGTGGCCTATAGGAAGGTGCCATCTTTTGAGTGTTGAGCCCTCCCCCGAAGGGCCAAGTCTGGGACCACATTGGTCTGGTGGAATCTGTGCTTGCGCACCACCTTGGTGACACCCTGGGTCCCCGCCCCCATGCACAGCTGGTGCTACATCACCTGGGACACTCTTCACTGCTGAGCTGATGGCCCCGCCTCACAGGCTGCAGAAGCCTGTTTGAGTGGACGAGGGCCTGTGGCAGCCCGGGAAATGTTTGCAGGTGGGCAGTGACCCAAGACCTGTGCTGCAGTATCTCCTGGGCAGCTCTAATGAACCTACAGGCCTGAGATAGACGGAGACTGGACATGATATTCTTGGGGCATTTTTGCGGGGTGGTCATGAGCCCGGCACCAGCGTGAGATCTGAGACAGCATTGGCTTTGTAGAAACTACCGACCACACCCCTTAGCTCCCTGGAACCCCTCCCCTCCCACCTACACCATTGCCAGGGGCACTCTGAGTGGCTGGGTGGCCAGTCCACCCCACAAGCTGCCGAGGCCTTTCATAGCATTAGAGAATGTGACACCCCAGGGAGATTTTTGTGGTAGACAGTGACCCAAAACCTGTGCTGTAGCCACTCTTGGGCATCTCTCGGGGATTTGCAAGCCTGAGGCAAGTGGTGGCTGGCTGCAGTGTTCTAAGGGCATTTTGGGGGAGCAGTCACAGGCCAGGCACTGCCCTGAGGCAAGCAATGGTTGGCTGCAATGTTCTCGGGATGCTGTGCGAAGTGGTCACGGCCGGGTACTGGTGTAAGAACTTAACCTGCATTAACTTTGTAAAAACCACCAGTCATGCCTTGTGACTCTCTGGAACTCCACCCTCCCAGCTAGTGCTGCAGGGTCAAAGGCACTCGGAACACTGGGCCACCAGTTTGGCCCACGCACCTAAGGAGCCGCTTTCAATGGCTGGGCTTCACGGGCAGCTGGTGGGTGGCAACAGGCCTGGGGGCCCTGGGCCTTTTGCTAAGCTGCCTCAGGCCCACTACTGGTGGCAGCGGGCCTCACTTCACACCGAGGCCACCCCCACACGCCCCAGGTTCAGCAGAGGCAGCAACGAACCATATATACATATAGCTTTGTGGATCCTACCAGGTAGCCCTGGGCTGGCCACAGGCAAGGCTGAAATTGACCTGCACAGGAGCCCCTCCCAAGAGACACCAGAAACAACACACCCGGAGGTCAGCTTCACACCACACCAGAGCACTATCTGGTTAGACCCACAAGCAGCACACCCAAACAGGGGGTCTAAACAGGCACAAGAGCTCACAGGGGCAAAGCCTCTTCTGAGGGGTCAGCCCCATACAGCAGCTCATACACTGTGGGCGTAGCCAATCCTCACAGTCAGCCAGCCTGGGAGTCAATCCCACACACTGATATGCCAAAAGCAATCAAGTCTCAACTAAACAGGAGAACACACACAGCATGCTCAAGGGGCGCTCCTGGACCACACACATAGGAGACAGGGAGACTGTGCCATTGGATCACATAGGACACAGACTACATAAGGTCACCCAGCAAAGACTGAGAGACATAGCAGATCCACTTAATACATAGAAGCAAACACAGAGAGGCAGCCAGCATGAGGAAACAAAGAAACATGTCCGAAATAAAAGAACAGGGGAAACCTCCAGAACTAGAACTAAATGAAATGGAGGCAACCAACCTACCAGAGACAGACTTTAAAACACTGGTTATAAAGATGCTTAGGGAGCTTAGTGAGAATTTCAACAAAGAGATAGCAAGCATTAAAAGGACATAAAAACCATGAAAAAGAACCAGTCAGAAGTAAAGAATACAATAACTGAAATAGAGACTACACGAGAAGGCATCAACAGCAGAGTAGAGGAGGCAGAGAACTCAATAAGCAATTTAGAAAACAAGGTAGCAGAATACACCCAAACAGAACACAAAAGAAAAAAGAATAAAAAACAATGAAGACAATTTAAGGGACCCGTGGGAAAACATCAGGCATAACAATACTCACATTATAGGGGTGCCTACCAGAAGGAGAAGAGGGGGAGCAAGAGATTAACAACATATTTGAAGAAATAATGACTGAAATCTTCCCTAACCTGGTAAAGGAAATAGACATACAAGCCTAGGAAGCACAGAGAGTCCCAAACAAGGTGAACTCAAACAGGCCCACCGAGACACATCATAATTAAAGTGGCAAAGGTAAAGAACAACGAGAGAGTCCTAAAAGTAGCAAGAGAAAGGCAACTAGTTACTTAGAAGGGAGCTCCCATAAGACAACCAGTTGATTTCACAACAGAAACTTTGTAGGCCAGAAAGGATTGGCAAGAAATATTCAAAGTGATGAAAAACATGGGCTTACAACCAAGACTATTCTACCCAGCAAGCCTTATTTAAAATTTAAGGATAGCTTCCCAGATAAGAAAAAACTAAAGGAATTCATTACTACCAAATTAGTATTACAAGAAATGTTGAAAATACTTATTTAAGCAGATAAAAGGAGAAAAAAAACAAAGGTTAAAAGTATGTATAATAAAGTGGCAATAACTATGTACTTATCAATAATCACTTTAAATGTAAATGGATAAAATGCTCCAATCAAAAGACATAAGGTAGCTGAGTGGATAAGAAAACAAGACCCATATATATGCTGTCTACAAGAGACCCACCTCAGACTGAAAGACACACACAGACTGAAAGTAAAGGGATGCAAAAAGATCTTTTGCACAAGTGGAAATGTGAAAAAAGCTGAGTAGCAACACTTACATCAAACGAATTGCACTTTAAAACAAAGACTATAATATAAGACAAAGAAGGACATTACATCATAATAAAGGGATCAATCCAACATGAAGACAACGCCCTAGTAAACATTTATGCACCTAACATAGGAGCACTAAATATATAAAGCAAATATTGACTGACATAAAGGCAGAGATCAACAGTAACACAATCATAGTAGGGACTTTGACACCCCACTGACACCAATGGACAGATCCTCCAGACAGAAAATCAACACAGAAACAGCAGCCTTATATGACATGCTACACCAGATGGATTTAATTGATATTTTTAGAGCATTTCACCCCAAAGCAGCAGAGTATACATTCTTTACAATTGCATATGGAACATTTTCCAAGATAGACAACATGCTAGACCACAAAACGAGTCTCAATCAATTTAAGAAGATTAAAAGTATATCCAAGATGATAGAGTAGGTAAACACAGTGTCTGCGTCATTCCATGAACACATTAAAATTACAACTAAATTATAGAACAATCAACCTGGAGAACCATCTGAAGCCTAGCTGAACAGAAGTTTTATAATGAAGGATATAAAGAAGAAGCCACGTTGAGACTGGTGGGAGTGGCAAAAACACAAAATGAGCTGGCCCAAAACCCGCGCATGGCGGCTGAGAACTGGGAGGAATATTTTGGCCATGGAGGTTCCGCCCAGAGGAGCGAGAGACCCAAGCCCCACACTGGCCTCCCCAACCCAGAGTACTGGTGCCGGGAAGAGCAGCTCCCACAACATGTGGCTGTGAAAAAGAATGGTTATGCCAGCCCTTTGGGTGGGACAGAAGGGGGCAGGAAACCCAGGTTTCCTCTTGAATGGCCCGTGCACACTTTCTCCTCACAGGCACTCTCACCTGGGGCTCCAGTGGTGGAACAATAACTCCTCGGATGTTGAAGTGAGGGCTGGAAGACATTCTTCATTTCCCCTGTGTGTAGGTTTCCTCTCTTGCAGCTGGCAGGCAGGGGCCATATTTCCTGTGTTGAGCCCACCCCCACAGGGCCAAATATGAATCTGATTGGTCTGGTGAGCTCTGCTCACTCTACCCTGCTGACTCACTGTGATGCAGCCCCACTCCACGTCCCCAACACCAGAGGTACTGTCTCCTGAGCAGCCAGCCTTGCCCATATTGCACTCTTTCTTGAAAAACTATCAGAGTCCACGGGCCCCAGGCAGGTGGCACCTGGGCTCAGTGTGTTCTGAGACATTTGCTGAGTAGCTCCAGGCTCAGCACTGGCACCAAACCATTAACCTATTGACCACAACTCTTCCCACTCTAGTGACTCCCTGGTACCCTGCCTCACCCAACTTGTGTAGCGCACAAGGCTTTATCAGTGGCTGAACCTTAAGGGAGCTCCCAGGTGGTAGCAGGCCTCGGGGTGTCCTGCCTTCTGCCAAACTACTCCAGAACGAGCACTGGTGGCAGCCAACTTTAGTTCACAGCGTGGCCTCTCCCAAGTGCCTCCAGATTTATCCCAGGCAGCGAATAACC
>NW_017731591.1:1325426-1326387 GCF_001890085.2 Hipposideros armiger
AAAAACTGATGGTTGCTAAGTGCGAGGGGCATCAGGGGATGGGTGAGAAGGTGAGGGATTGGGAAGTACAAATTAGTAGTCACAAAACAGTCACAGGGATGTGAAATAAAGTATGGTGAATACAGTCAGTAATATTGTAAAGACTATGTAGGGTGTCAGATAGTTACTGGATTTTTGAGGGAAAATCATTTCATAGATTATATAAATACCTAACCACTGCGCTGTATACCTGAAAATAATATAAAATAATATTTTTGTCAAATATATATATATATATATATATAGCCACTGAATATAAAGTATAGCATAGGGAATATAGTCAGCTGTAATCTCATATATACAATGTCAGAGGGGTAATAGACTTGGCGGGGTTATCACTTTGTGAGGGGTGTAAAAGTCTAATCATTATGTTGTTTTGTACACCTGAAACTAATAATTAAAAAAGGAAAAACTCCAATTATCAGTGATTATAATAGGGGGTATTATAAAGAAAGATCAAGTTTACTTTATGTTCAAACTAATTCTCATTGAGATTTTTGTAAGGCACTGTGTAAATTTTGTAATTACGCTATTTTCTTTAAGAAGAGTATGAGCTCCTAAGAAATGGTGTTTGTTATGTGTACCCTGCTTTATTCAAAGTACACATTTGCTTGTTAAGTGTGGTTTGTGCACTAGATATTAGCCCTTTTGGTATTTAGGTCACGGGTCTAAAATGATTCTTATATTCCTAGTTCCTAGTGCCCAGTAAAGAGAAAGTAAATAAATAATAATAAATGTAGACTATGAATAAAAACATATATGAAGGAAACTAAGGCTATTTGGTAGAATATTTATAAAATGTTTTAATCATATCTATTGGCAATTTCATTGATTTTCACATTTTTACTGCTCAAGATATCAAAATTCTTGTGATGGAAAAATACAGCCCTCACCTTAGTTGTGGTGACCTAATTACCAAAGT
>NW_017731591.1:1331141-1332090 GCF_001890085.2 Hipposideros armiger
CAGTTTCATGGGGAGCTTATAGCCAGGTTGCTTTTTTCCAACTGTTAGTATGCTAAGATTCACAAAAGAATTCCCTCCGAGGTCTCTCTTGCATGATTATGGTGTGGATGAGAGAGAGTTCAATAAAGTGTGGGTGCATCCCATAATGATTAAGATGCAAACATGTTTAACAAAATACATTCACATATATAGCTTTAGTTGATGCTAGGAAAGCCTTGTACGTAGGCAGATGAATTACTCCCCTAAGGTTAAGGAGTGTGATCAAGATCACACAATTGGAAAAAGAGTTGAGATGATAATTCTGCCTATTGATGGGATGCTGCATGTGTGAATAAATGAATGGCAAAATAACCAACAGCAGGTCCTCTTACAAGTGATACAGAATTGTAGCTCCCAGCCCAAAGGGTGTATACCATTTAACCCTGCACGCTCCCCCCAAACTTTCAATTGATCTTTATGTATTAGGAGGTAATCTTTTAAAGGTACGTTGTGGACAAGCCTCAATAAAACTGCTACTTTGTGAGTAACTAATGGGATGTGTCAGTTTAGATAGAAAGCACGTCTGCTAATCGGTGCAGTTTAAAACGCTCAGGTGTGTCTCTAGCTGATAAGCAGTGGCACCTGGGAGTACAGTCAGAAGGCAGTAGAAATTCTACCTGTCAGATCTAAAATATCACTGTATGTAGCGATTTGACCAAATGGGATGAAACATTCTCCTTCTTATCACTGTAGGGGAATAAAAGTCCTTGGAAATCTTTTTAATCAAGCAGTGAAAACTTGGGATTATCTACATGAACTCTCCTTCTGAATTGAATAGCATCAACAAGAATTCTCTATCATGTTGATGTCAGTTTTACTAACTGCTGCATTAGTGACTAACGCAAGTACATTTTAAGTTTAAAGGATACGCTGCTATGTTTAATTATCTTAAACATTTTGTCGCTTCTAG
>NW_017731591.1:1334570-1335620 GCF_001890085.2 Hipposideros armiger
CCTCTAATGCAGTGCTTAGCATATAGTAGGCATTCAATAAGTACTGTTAATTAATGACCTTGACCTAATTCTCTGCAAGACCTTTTAAACTGCTATCATCATCTTTTAAATGAGAACACTCATCAAAAGTGTTTTCCTCCATTTTGACAAAAGTTAAAGCCTTAGTTTGGGTTCCCTCAGAAGCAGACCCTAATTTGAATATTCAAGTGAAAGTAGATTATTGCTAGGGAAATGGGACAGTGAAGGAGCCATGTATAGATAGCCAATAGTGTGTTATTAAACCGCTGTTGATGACTGGAGCTCAATCCCATGGGGAAGACTGGAAAACAATGCATACAAACACACCAGAAATGTCCCACTTGATGGTCAGTGGACTTGGCTTATTTATATATTCCTCATCATCAGTTTAGGATTGATGTGGTGGGGGAGTGGTGATTTTCACGCCGAGTGGCCTTCTGAGAGCAGATTCTGTACAAGGATATGCAGATATTGACCACTGGAAGTCCCCTGGTACCTGTAAAAATGATGTATCTCTATAAGGGATACGGGCAAGCTATTTATAGCATCTGCTATGGTTTGCCTGAGGCTAGTTCTGCTGTGATCATGCAGATGAAGCCTTTTGCTCCCTCACCTTGGCTATTAGTTAGTTTTTTTTTATTTCTTTTTCTTTTTTACTTTTTTCTTCCCCCTTCTTTTCTTTATTATTAGTCTTTCCTTTCTTTTTCATCTTTTTGTTCCTTTTCCTTCTTTTCTTTTATCTGTTTTGTTTTTGTCATTGTTTCTCAGACTTATTTATCTGGATATTGCTTTGGTCACTGTTTTTCTGTCTTGTTTTCCTGTTTTTGTGTTTGTGTCTCTTTTATATACTTTTGTTTCTCCTGTATGATCATTGCTTATCAAGTTTCTGTGGGGGTGTATTTGTTTTTTTGGTGTTGTTGGGTTGCCTTGCTTTGTTTTTGTTTTATGAAGTGGATGTGGACCTAGCACTGGTCCAGGAGCTGAGACTACACTGAATTTGTAGAAACTACTGACCACAGCCTTTACGCACCT
>NW_017731591.1:1342715-1395314 GCF_001890085.2 Hipposideros armiger
TGCCTGGAAGTGAATATGTGTGAATCCTGATCCTTTGCCACACGCTGCTGCCTGGTAGATGGTGACAATTTGAGCTGCAAAATTGGACCCAAAGAAGGAAGCCATATATTAAAAAGGAGTAAACCAAGTGTGCACTGCTGAACTAACTATAAACTGCTCTGTGACAAAGAAAAAAAGTTTTGCCTTAAGATGCTTCTGTTTTGCCTTATTAATGCAATTGCATGGTTAATATAATAACTAAAATTGACTGCATCTTCATTATTCCATTTAAACCACATCTATAATGACACAAAATAAGATACAACAAATTATACTTATAACCCCCCATCATGAGTTTTTCAACTGCTAAATCATCTCACTACAATCAAATGATTAATTCAAGTCAATGATCATTTTTATCTCCTTTGCAACTTCCAAATTTAGCAGGCTTTGAATTAAGGATACGTCATTCTTTCTAACAGGTAAAATGATTAAAATATTTGCAGGAAAAGTCATAAAACAAGCCCTAGAGTGTGCAGCATAATTAAAAATTTATTTATCTTTCTGATTTTGAATGCTAATTTTGGTCTTATATTTTAAACCCCACATAATTGCATTTTTTTTCGGATTATAGTTTTTTACTTGGCAAAATAAACACTATTAAATTTAGGAACTATCTTTCTACAACAGGACCCCTCAAGTTCAGGACATATTCCTGGCAGGTGGTTACATGGAGTGGAGAGTTCATCTACAGAGTTTTTCCTGACTCCTGATTTGGATATGAGCAGAGATTGTTTTCTCTTAATATTATTTTTAGAACAGTTTCAGATTTACAGAAAACTTGCAAAAACAGTACAGAACGTTCTTATATGTCGCACCCAGTTTTTCCCTGTTACCAACATCCTGCATCAGGGGGGTACATTCATTACAATTAATGAACCATATGAATACATTATTATTAACTAAATTCCATAATCTATTCACATATCTGCTCTTTTTGCTTTTGTTCCAAGATCTCATCTAGTTTCACTTAGTTGTCATGTTTCCTTAGATTTTTCCAGATTGTCAGAGTTTCTCATACTTTTCTTTTTATGGATAACCTTGGCATTTTTTTTTTTGAGTACTTGTTAGGTATTTTGTTGGCTTTCCCTCTATTTTAACTTGTCTGATATTTTCCTCATGATTAATCTGGGGTTGTGGGTTTGGGGAGGAAGATCACAGAGATAAAGTGCTACTTCTGTCCTATCCTATCAAGTGTCTGGACAATCAGTATGATTTATGACATGACAGCGATCACCTGACTGAGATGCTTGTCAGGCTTCTCTGCTGTGGAGTTACCCCCACCCCACCTCCTGTTGCACACTGTACTTTTGGGGGCAGTCACATGCGCACCCACACTTAGGGAGTAGGGGAGCCATGCACCTCCTCACCAAGGGCAGTATCTATGTAATTTGAATAGAGGTTTTATGCATCTTTCTTTTATTTTTTATATTTGTCTTAATGCCCATTTCATAAGATAATGCTGTTTCTGAATATTTGATAAACACACTTTAGAAAATCGTATCTTCAGATTCACGTTTAACTGGATGGAGAGAACTGATCTAAATTTCTGTGTGATTTAATTATGAAATTACCTTTTGTGTCTAGTGTACTGGTTTAAGGAAGATACCTTAACAAAATAATTTTGACAAACATTTATTGATCGCTCACTGCATGAAAAAACCATTCTAAGTGGTCTGTGTGTAGTATTTAATTGATACTAAACTCATTATATCCCAAGGATACATGTTACTATTAATCTATCACTGGGACTCAGAGAATTAAGTAATTTCTCACGTTTCCACAATTATTAAGCAGTAGATCATCGAATTGGGTCCTGTCTTATTCAAGTGACGTTTGGTGACAGTTACAAGATTGGTATTACACATTTAAATGTTATATTAAGGTTAAAACAATTTATTCAGTGAAACTTAAAAGAACACATGTCTTCTGAAAGTTTCAGCTGTACAGAATTTATTTCAGTTTTTAGGTAATGACAGCTGCGTGGTTTAATCTGATTATCTAAACGGTACAAGGTTCAAATGGTAATCCAGCCATGTAACAGTGGTCATTTGAAAATATACCCAGATTTAGATTTAGAAAATTGCAAATATACTGGGTGAGTCATGCCCTCTACAAAAAAAGAAAAAAAGAAAAGAGTTCTTCCCCTCAGTATGCCCTGTAAGAGGAATTTCAACAATTCTTAATTGCGAGTGAGAGAAGGTAGGTAAGTTTTTTGTTGTTTTGTTTTGTTTTATTCCATTGCTGGAATGTGAACAGTATTTCATAGCCAATTAAAAGCTTTCCATTTGTGATCTCTTGGAATGTACAAGTGTTTTCTATTTTTGCTGAATTACTCATGCAAGAATATAAATGCATAGCCACGTTCACAAGCAGCTGAGAAATTTAACGGTGCTATCATGGTAGGCGTAGGAGCCTGGAAGCACCTTTGCATGTATGAAACTTAACAGCCATAAAAATTTTAATCTGAATTAAATGTGCTTAAAAACTGGCACTAAAGAATTAACAGCACCCCAGTCATGCGTACAAGTTTTCAAACACAGTGATGCTGATTAGAAATGCCCTCACTTCAAAGACAGCAAAGAGATGGACGTGTAAGTTTGTGCTTTAACAGAAATCGTAATGATGCATTTGATAGGTATTGCATATAGAAAATAAATTAAGGACCATTCTGCCATCATTTCATTTTTTATAAGAAGAGTTCCCTTTGGCTAAATTTCATGTTAATAATGGTTCTCATTTATGTCACTCAGGCAATTCCCATTGCTCTAAAATAAAACTTAGATAAATTCACTGGACTGCCTACGTTGACATACATATTGTAAGTAAGCCTGAAAATTCTGGAGAAGCTTAAATGGCTTTAACGAGGTTGTTATCAGCACATACATTAGGATCACACTGCTTTATCATTTTAAAATGTTAGAGCGAGATAACAGGTCACTGATAGAATTAAAAGTCAGGTATCTAACATGTATATTCTCAACTGAATTGACAGATACAGATCTCAGCAATGGCTCATTGAGAGGTTACAAAGTTTAGGAGATAATAGTTCCCTAATATGATTGTTAAAAAAGAAGTCAAAACAATCTATAATATCTAACACAATCCTGGTGAAACACAAACTGGGGCAGCTGTTTCCCTTAATATGACACCAACACTGAGTGCGCGAAGCATATGGCTTTTGTGCTGCAAATTCTCTCCTATCTTTTTTATTGTTGCTGTTGAAACCATCGTTTAAAAAGGATCAGTTTAGTTTCACAGATAAAATGCAGGCATTTTATCCTTTTGGTGGAGTTTGGTTTTTGAAGATTATGATGCCGTAACTGTCAAATTTCACATTTAAAATCTAATCCCAAATTGCCAAACCTGTAGAGTTAAGGCTTTGATTGTATAATATGAATGATTCAATTCAACTTCTAAAATTACACTCTAAGTATTAAAGCAAATCAAAAGTCAAAATTTGATGCACCTAACTATTTAAGAGATAGGCATTGGTTAAACAGCCACGGGATATCTAGTCAATGAAACGCATGTGGCCACGGAGAGTTTGCTGCGGTGGGAGAGCACAGAACCACACGGAAGAATGTTCCCACTGTGCTTTAGGTGAAATTGGAGTCTATTAAATATTCCCAATTTCAAAAGGAAATAGTTGAACACACGGATATATAGACAGGTAGGCGAGGTAAATAGGTGACGCAAGGGAAGGAGAGCAAGAGACAAAAGGGTTGAAGAAAACAGAATAATAACAATAGTATTATTCTTGATTTATTTTGTGTTTTTGGCATTTTTTTCAAAAATTCATAAGTTGTGCTGGTACGCATTAAGGACAAAACATGCTCTAGTTATTAAAAGTATTAGGACTCTTTAGAGTCATCCCATGTCTGCTCCCTTTTTTTGAAAAACCTGAAATGCAGAGGGAGGTGACTTACATCGAGGATGGAAGTGTCCAAGCAGGAGCCTTCACCAGCTGGCTGAGCCCGGTTTCCAAGGCCACGACCTCCCTAAGAACTCCAGGCCCGTTCCCAGCCACGCCCCGACAGCTTTCCCCAGCCACGCCCCCACAGCATTCCCCAGCCACGCCCCACAGCTTTCCCCAGCCACGCCCCCACAGCATTCCCCAGCCACGCCCCACAGCTTTCCCCAGCCACGCCCCCACAGCTTTCCCCAGCCACATGGAGATACTGACGCTGTTCCTCACACATGCGCACCTTATGCCTTCCTTG
Source organism: Hipposideros armiger (assembly GCF_001890085.2). NCBI lineage: Eukaryota > Metazoa > Chordata > Mammalia > Chiroptera > Hipposideridae > Hipposideros > Hipposideros armiger. Next base: position 1,346,978 of record NW_017731591.1, read on the forward strand.
TACTGTTCACCCCGCTGTGAATTCCCCTTGTCTCTAACTAGAACGCTACGCATTTTTCAGTGTCTATGTTCCAGGAAACATTGTATGAAGCCTTTTAGGGCTCTACCAGTAAAGCCAGTATCTCTGCGTTATTTTATTTGAATCTTTCTTGTTTACTCATCACTTTTCATTTTTAGTTTCCCTATAGTATGCTTGCTCTCTGAAATATTCAAATTATCTTTCACGTTCCCTTTTTAATCCATAATCTATTTTAAGTGCTTTCCATATAGAAATTATTCATTAATGATTTGGTCACTGGATGTAAAAGGTAGACATCTCAAGCTGAAAAGAATCATTGAGCATTTTTGTAGTTTTTATATGTCGTCAGTCATCTGCACATTCTTCCTAAATTTTTCTAAGCATTTTATTAAAAGTCTGTCATATTTATATTAGTTTTTTTAACCATATTTGTACTTATTTAAATGTTTTGCCTCAACAATCCCTTTTAATAAAACCCCTAACTTTACCTTAAGTGTATTATTCTTAGCTACTTATTAGATGATCCTTATTTCAAAATTATTGACTTATAAACATATAGTAGGAGACAACCAATATTACTGAATAGATTGAATGACCCATGTCTGTCAAGTGGTTGCCACAGCTGAGAGCCTGGTTCTGGACGAGATTTTATGTACGCAGAGCGCATGTGACAGTGTAGATGGAGGAGGGTGCTTGGGATTTTTTTGAAGACGTTATTATCTGTACTCTGTCCTACGTTCAGACAAGTCACTCCTAAGAGTCTCAGTAGAAGGCAAAGATTATTTCTCTCTTTAGAAATTGAAAACAGCATGTATCTACTTTTCATCCTCCCTTGAAACTCAGGAGAGGTCAGTCAGTGAGATGCCTCCGACTAGGTATTTAAATTGAGAGGTGATAATGCAAAAAGAAAATAAAAAGACACTGAGACTCTCCTGCAGGGCAGGCCTAGCAGCATAAACAATGGGCCGCGGGAGTGGTCAGCAGTGTGTCCTGGTGCAGCAGCTTGGCTTTTGGGAATGGAACAGCTCCAGGGGACAGCTGTGGTGTCGTCACTGAACTGGCTTTCTGGAAAGATTTTTATTATGGTCGTCCCAGCCCCCTAGCCTTTCTTGTTTCCGCCCATTTTTGAGTCCAGCTCTCTGGCCTTCCTGACCGTACTCTAAGCTACTCAATCCCCACTCAGTAGAGTCTCTTTAGGCAGTGCTGCCGGAGCCCAGCCCTGTGGTGGGCCGAGGGCTCTCGCTGGTACAGCCCTCCCTTGGCACAGCTAATGCACACCCGTGTATTTGCTTCTTGGCGTTTCCTTCCCTCCTCTTGGCAGGTAAGAATTATTCGTTTGGTGTTTCATATTTACTATTCCTTTTATGTCATAATTTGAACTCTCTTCTAAATCATCACCAGGACCTTCTTGTGTCTCTTCAATAGTGGAGGAGCAAAACTTAGCACCTCACAGAGCCTGGAGGTTTAAAATCAGCTAACATCACAAATTCAAAGCCTAACTCTACTAATTAGTAGTTGTGTGACTTTTAGCAAGTCAGGGAGCTTTTCCGTAGTAAATCTGTAAATTGGGCACAATATTACCAAGTTTAGGGGATTGTTATTAGAATCAAATGAGAGAATGCTAGCAAATGCTGTACTACAGTACTTGCACATAGTAGGCATTCAATACAGCACATAGTAATCATTTTAGTAATTATATAGTCTCAACATTGCCTGTGACCTGTAAGTATTATTTGTGTTTTCTTGGTGTGAAATACCAATCTCTGCAGTCAAATTTCAACTGGAATCATATTTTTCTTGCTTTCATTGTCTCAAAACTATGCCTGTGGACTCAGCTCTTGCTTGTAAAGTGATATTCACTCAGGCCTTCACATCTAGTGACGAGATGGGTGAGCGAATAAGGATCTGACAAAACCACCAGAGTGTGTTAAGTAGGGACTAAGTTAAGTTCTAAGGGTTTTATGGTTAAACGAGTAACGTTTTACTGCTGCTCATTTAAGAAGGATTTTAGATGGGCCCCAACATGGGCGACTGCAGGCAGCTAATGACAAGGAAGAAGTGACTGTGAAAAAAACCAGCTGCACCAAACTGTAAGCCCCTCTGAATCAACAGGTCACATTGGGGCACAAAAGGGTAAGCCCAGCCAAGGGTGGCATAGGGCAGCTTCCTCAGAGTCTGTTTCTCGAGACAGTACCATTCAAAATACCAATGATGTTTTATTAACAAAAATGACTGTATAATGAGTTATATGCCATAATCCCTGCTTATTGGACTACTTGAGTTCTTACCTTGAATATTAGTTATTAGAGATTCAGCAAAGTCACAGAGAAAAAAACCTGTCTCATTTTTCTAAACCTTTATTTCTTCCAAACTACTTGAACATAATTTTAAAAAATTAGTTTGATTTGTTTCTAGAGAACACTTTGTGATGATCCAAGTTACGCAATTGACGTGACTCAATAATGACAAATAAACCTGGGAAAGTTGACCAATTGTGCAGACTCACAAAAAATGGTCTAAATATGGGGTCTGTTGATGACTGACATGGAAGAGGGATTCTAACAGCAATATAGTCCGTGAATCCTGGATGCTTTAGTGCTTCTGGGAGAATGTGACATATTGTTAGCACACAATGTCAGGACACCAGGGGTCATCCAAGGACAATGTTCTGAATAATGGGCAAAATTAAGGGAAGGCAAAACAGCTTTTCTCACCCTTGTTGAAATGCTTCTAGTCACTACTTGTCTTATACCTTGGGATGTCATGATGCTTGTAAGGGACTGTGCAAGGGAAAAAGGGGATATTAAAATCTTTGTTCAAAATACATCTTTGAGTTAGACAATAATACCTCATGTTGCTCTAGACTAAATTCTATCGATAATCTTTTCTAAGGGTCTAAATCTCAGTGTCCTGTCTTCTTTAAGTTACTCCATGGTCTTAAAGAGCCACCGGTATGCAGCTGAAGTCTTGGCACAGAATGTAGTCAATGTGAGAGAGCTTCCAAATAATCAAGTGGAATTATCCAATACAAGTTATAAGATTTGGACTCGGGAGTAAGGGAGGGGGGGAGAGAGAGAGATAGCAGGGCTAAAAATATATATTTTGGAGTCATCTGCATAGAGTGAAAGTCATCTCTTTATATGAAAAATAGAGAATTTCTCCCAAAAGGGGAGTATAGAGAGAGGAGATTAATGCTATATAAAACCTCACAGAACACCCACAATGGAGTTTCAAAAAAGAAGAATCACCAGCAATGGAAATTGAGACAAAACGATGTAAGAATGAAGAGGATACATCCAGTGGGGAATTTCAAGGGAATGGAAATCAAATAAGGTCTAGGAAGTACAGGAGGCAAAAAAAAAATCATTGAAGTCAGCAATAGGAAAATGTAGGAGGTGAAATAATGGGGCCCCAGAGACGTGCATATCATAATCTTTGACACCTGTGCTAGGTTACCTGCCTTAGCAAAGGGGAATTAAGGTAGCAGATGGAATTAGGGTACCTGATCAGCTGACTTTAAAAGGAGGTTTTTCTGAATTGTCTAAGCAGGACCCATGTCATCCCAAGGCTCCTTTACATATGGAATGGGGAGGCAGAGGAGTGAGCATCAGGGTGAAGCGCTGTGAGAAGGCCCGTCTGGCCATCTCTGGCTTTGAAGACGGAAAGTGGCCCTAAGCGAAGGATGTAGTTATCCTCTAGAGGCTGGAAAGACAAGAAAACTGATCTTCCAGAAAGGACCACAGCCCTTCTGGCACCTTAATTTTAGTTCAGTGAGACCCGTTTTGAACTCGTGATCTCCAGAACTATAAGATAATATGTTTGTATTGTTTTAAGCCACTAAGTTTGTATCAATTTGTTATAGCAGTAATATGAGATGAATGCAGATCGCTATTATGTACATGAATCTACAGTTTCAGTAAAACGAATAGAAACCTAGTCCAGTGTCTGAAAAATGAGAAATAGAAGTAGCAGGTATATCCCAGATTTCAGCAAATTAGGCAGCAGAATAAGGGAGAGAAGTCACATGATCATGTCTGAGAAATTGTTACTTGGGGAAAAGTTCAAATGGATCTGATTAAGTAGAAATACATTGCTTGAGAAAGGTGCTCCATTATATTTAGTTTCTTCTTTACAAGTAATCAGAACATTTTTTTAAGAAGATCATATGGACATTATTGTCAAAGCAAAGAAATGAAAATCTCCCAAACTAATGGATGCAATATGCAATCTAGAAACTCACAGAAAGATGTTTTATTTACTATAAAGAATAAGAAAATGCCATTTCCAACTTATATGAAACAAATACTGCCAATTAAAAATGAGGTGAAAATAAACACAAAAATTCTGGCAACTTCATAAAAAATTTTCGATATTACATATTAAAAGAAAAAAACATATGATGTTGACACATTAGGTTCATTTATAGAGAAAACAAATATAAGTATGTTCAATCAAGGCACATTCAGAACAAAATAGAAGACTGGAAAATTGTCAATTAAATCAGAGTATATATAAGGTTTGCATGAGAAAGTCTTGGAACATTTAAGGGTAAATGCTACTATGGAGATACTGAGCTACATTTTTATGCAAAACCAATTTCATGTGAAAACACAAAAATGATGAAAAAAACAAAATCATTTCTTCACATCGATTCGACTAAAAATATGTTCAAAGCTAAGAATGCAGTTTTAAAAGAAATCTGTATAAATCAAGATAAAGGAACTCAATTGTCAAATGAAGGATTAAGACCAGACGACCCACCAAGTCCCACCACAATTTTAGTGCTGGACATGTAAGCAAGCATTATCTGTAAAAAGCATTCTGTGACCAAGTGTTTGGAAAATATTAAGCTTTGCTTCATGACTTCTCAAACCCTTTAGCACATGAATCTCTAAGGAAATATTCCTAAATACAGGGTTTTCCCAGATATTTTTTGACAACTGAAAGCATTTCTCTCTGAGAACCACAAAATACCAGTATACAACATATTAAACTGTTCTCCATACATTAAGTCAGAGTCCTAAAACAGAAGTGAAAACTAAAAATAACCATTTTGACATATTTCTTTGTAAGTCTCCGCTTTTCGTAGATCTTTTGGATTATAATGGACTGTTAACTCCGTTCTTCCACGTCCCACCAGGACGCTCACCACCCTGATTGTCTGTTAGCTGCACTGCGGTCTCTTCTGTCTGACAGAGCCCTCCCTGGCTGTTGATTCAGCTCTTTGGGCATTGAGAGCAGCTCGTCTCCATAGTCCCAGTCGCGTGTTTGTCAAGTTACTCTTTACGTGCATGACCATCCTTCAGCCTTCTTTGCTTTTAAACAACTGTCAGAACTCCTACAGTTCTTTCTTATTTTAGGATCAATCATACCATGAATTTGCTACCACTTAAGAAGTCGCTCACGTTCATGTCTTACCTCAGACTTCAGAGCTTGGAGGCAGGCACTCGTCTCTCCATTTTCACAAGAGAAAACCAAGGAATACAGACTCCACAGCTGGTACATGATGGAGTCAAGATTGGAATCCTGATTTGCTTGTCTCCAAAACTTGTGTTTTAATGTTACTGTGCCAATTCCTTGCCCTTAGTTCCCCATCACGAAACTTCATAACTACCGAAGAGTTTCACCAGATTTCCACAAATCGGCCCTGGGCAAGTAGAAAAGGTTGTCACTTAAGAGAATAGAGGTCAGGCACTAGAGACCCGAGGAAGCCTTCTGAAGGCAATCACCAGACCCAGCATCAGAGCTGAGAGGTACTTACTCATGTTGCAAGGTGCTTCCTGGCTCTGGAACCCAACATCAGATCTCTCAACATGGCCAGCATCTCCCCGCAGAAACCCTCGCCTTGGCCACTGTCACTGTCCCAGCATTCCCTTCAGAGGTTCACCCCTTACCGGAAGAACCTGCCCTCACACCTGTGAGAAATTTCTTGCCTCTCTTTGAACTATGTGCTCTCAACCAGCATCAGCTTTCTTGCCACTGGCCTCTCCAGAGGCCAGAAAAAGTGATTCCTCTGAGGAAAGGAGCCTCCTCCTGCTCTGTGCTATTGTTCCCGATGTCCTCCTCTCCTCCCGAACGATGCTCCCTGTCACTCATGTGACCTCAGCCCACCGTACTCAGGTAAAGATGGTCACCTCTGCTTGTATTTCATTTAGAGTATATACTTCTGGTTTTCACGGGGCCAGGAGCTGTAGGAAGCTCCTCTTATCACTGGGCAAAATAATCCCAGATTTTTTTTTTAACGTGACAATGTCATCCTTAATTTTCCCTATTAAGAAAAACAAACGTGTTCATGGGCTTAATGAGGATGAGAGGGTTCCACTTACTGTCTTTTGGGAGGCTGTATTAAAATGCCGGGGCCTGATTCCACAGCTTTGCGAAGGTGTTGTGCATCAGTGTTGTTAAAACGCACCCTGGGTGGGTCATTGCATTTTTCATCTGGGAATGAGAACTGCTGTTCTAGGCAACAGTTCTCAGGTCGGTGCTGCTAGTGGGATCACCACATGTGCCGGTTTGCCTGGCGAAAGTCCTGCTGTAATTATCCTGCTATAGTGCTTCTTTCTTCTCTCAACATCTCCACTTTGGACGGCAACTTTTATGGCTATCCTATTCATAAGAATCACCTGGATAGCCCATTAAGCATTCAGGTTATCTGTTCCCACGTCCAAGGACTAAGTTTCGGTAGGTCTGATGTAAAGGCAGGGAATCTGCATTAAAGCAAACACCACAACTCCTAGGGGATTCTAATACAGGCGGTCCGCACACTACATTTGTTTAAAAAAAAACAACACATTATTTTTTAGAGCAGTTTTAGGTTCACAGCAAAATTGAGAAAAAGATACAGAGAGTTTCCATATACCTCTACCCCCATCATGCAGCCTCCCACCATCACCATCCCCCCATCAGAGTATATGTTACAATTGATGAAACTCCACAAACACATCGTTACCACCCAGAGGCCATAGGTTACCTTAGGGTTCACTGTTGGTGTTGTACATTCTATGAGTTTGAACAAATGTCTAATGACATGAATTCATTATTATAGTATCACACAGAGTAGTTTCACGGTCCTAAAAATCCTCTGTGCTATGCCCGTTCATCACTCCCTCCCCTCAACCTCTGGAAATCACTGATTTTTTTTTACTGTGTCCATGGTTTTGTTTTTGTACCAGAACATCATATGGTTGGAATAATATAGCATGTAGCCTTTTCAGACTGGCTTCTTGCACTTAGTAGTGTGCATTGAAAGTTCCTCCATGTCTTTTCATGGCTTGGTAGCTCCTTTCTTTTTAGCGCTGAGTAATATTCCATTGTCTGAATGTGTCATAGTTTATTTATCCATTCACCTACTGAAGGACATCTTGATTGCTTCCAAGTTTTGACAATAATGAATAAAGCTGCTATAAACTATGGTGTGTAGGCTTTTGTGTGGACATATGTTTTCAGCAACTTTGGGTAAATATCAAGGAGAGCAAATGCTAGATCATATGGCAAGGGTATGTTTAGTTTTGTGAGAAACCACCAAACTGCCTTCCAGAGAATCTGTACCATTTGCATCCCCACCAGCCACGAATGAGAGTTCTTGTTGCTTCACGTTCTCACCAGCATTGGGTGTTGTCAGGGTTCCAGATTTCCTCCATTTTAATATGTATATAGTAGCATGGCATTATTGTTTTAATTTGCATTTCCCTAATGACATATGATGTGGAGCACCTTTTCATATGCTTATTTGCCATCCTGTATCTTCTTTGGTCGGATGTCTATTCAGGTGTTTTCTTTTTTCCATTTTTTAATTGAATTCTTTATTGTCTCATCGTTGAGTTTTCAGAGTGGTGTGTGTGTGTGTGTGTGTGTGTGTGTGTGTGTGTGTGTTTTGGAAAGCAGTCCTTTATTAGATGTACCTTTTGCAAATATTTTCTCATAATCTGGGGCTTATTTTCTCATTCTTTTGCCATTGTCTTTCACAGGGCAGAACTTTTAATTTTAATGAAGTCTAGCTCATCAATTCTTTCTTTCTTTCATAGATTGTTTTGAATGTCTCACTACCTTGTGATGGAAACTGTAGAAGATCTGATAATTTAGACAGATCAAATAGCGTAACCATCCGTTATGTTAGATTGGTATAATAATGAAGGCAGTATGTACATATAGGTTGTTTATCTCCATATCTGATATATTTTCTACTCTTTCACTTAATGTAGATTAAATGAGGACCCATTTGTTTGCTGTGAATTTTTAAAAACCTGTGAAAACGGTCATGCTTTAGCCCCAAAGCAAAATAAATGTTCATGCTTTGAGGTAGATGGATATTTCTTATTGTTTGCCGTGGCAACTCTTTCTGAGGCTTAAAACAGATTAGAAAGTCCCATCTCTTCCATTTCTAATGGTAAAGCCACTCAGCTGGCTCCCCAACTCCTTTGCAACTTATCTCTTATTTATCATATTCAAATCTGCAATCTCAATGCTATTTTCGTGACCATAATTCATGTTCAACAATCCGCTTCCATTCCCAACCCAGTAAGCTGGCAATCAATTTCTTAGTGCTACTTGGAAGAAAGCAAAATCTAGAAATGAAGCTATTAATATATTACAAGTAAGTACTAAATCTGTTAGGTCAGGGCTGACAGATCACATTAGAGTGGGTGCCCGGAGGCCCTGTGAGGCACGGGAAGGGCTTGTGATGCATGACACCATTACTGACCTTTGAGTTACGCCATTTATCAGAAAGGAAAAAATAGTTTCTTTCGTGTGGGGAAAAACCACTAAGTGAGCCCTTTACCCTAGATTTCCAGAAGAAGCAAATTGGTCATTGCAGAAGTTCACTAATTAGGCTGTTTATTTCCTCAAACAGAAATGAGGTTGTTACAATCTGACCAGCGTGGGGTGAGCATTTGTTCTTAGCTTCCTATTATATCATAAACCAGGGTAAAAAATGGGCTGTATTGTGAGAACTCTTGGAAGTGTTTGGTCTGCATTTTAATTAGTTTTCCACTACCCTGCCCCCTCCATTCGTCTCCATTATCCACATGCACGCTGCCATAAACAAAATTACATTACAATAAACATAATGGTGCTCTCCCATGATTAGAGCATGCCCTCCAATTTATGCTGATCTTGGCTCCAAATGGGACTTCTCTTATTGAATCCTTCCCATGGTCTACGATATAAGTATTATTCTGATGTAGAAATGGAGGCTTAGTGAGTGAGGCGAGCTGCTCCAGTTTGCACAGTTCCTAAGTGGCAGAACTGGGGCTCTGCTCTGAGGTGGATCGATTCCGACACTCCGTTGGTAAGTAACACGCTGTGTGGCAAAGTATTTAAAGTAAGTTGATAGTGCCTGAACTTATTTCCTGTCACCTAACTCTATATGCAGCATAGTTTAAATCAATTAAAAGTGCTCAAGTCTAATCACTGACCTTCTGCCTCCAGGTCATACATCCTCTTGTTCATCGTTGCTATTTCAAGTGGGGCATGTTCTAACGTGTTCCATTTTCACAGATGTCTTGAAAGCCACATGGCACGGGGCATTTTTTAAAGTTAAGTTTATTGGGATATAATATACATGCGGTACATTTCACCTTTTTTGTGCATATGGTTCTATAAATTCTGAAAAGTCGTATAAATACCATTGGAGTGGACACAGACCATCTCCAACACCCCCAAGAGATTTGTCATAATTTTTAAAATAAACTTTAAATTTAGGCTAGTTTTAGGTTTATAGGAAAGTTGTGAATATAGTGTAGGCAGTTCTTATCTACCCCAGGCCCGTTTCCTGGTGTCGTTGGCACATTGGCATGTGCATTAGTATGGAACATTTGTCACCTTTTTCTGTCCCAGTGTCCCATCCAGGGCGCCACACCACATTTTGTCATCATGTCTCCTTAGGCTCCTCTAGTTTCTTAGGCTCTCCTTTCCTTGGTTTTGATGACTTTGAATGGTTGAACGGCTTGAGAACTGTTTGACAGATACTTTGTTGACTGTCCCTCAATTGGGAGTTGTCTGGTGTTATAGGTGTGACTAGACTGGGGTCAGTAAGAGAAGGACTACAGAGTCAGCTAAGTGTCATTCTCAGATCATACCAAGAGCACATGACTATCACTATTGACACTGACTTTCATTACCCAGCCAACATGGTGTTTGTTGAGTTTTCCTACTATCAAAGCGGTTCTTCCCTCCACTCTCCACAGTATATTCTTTACAGGAGGCAACTATGGAAAACCCGAAGAGGGGGGCTTATGCTCTACCTCTTTTAGGGTGGAGCATCTGTGTAAATAATTTGGGGTCTTCTGTTCACGGTATCTGTCTGTTCCCCTCCACTTATGCATATACGGGTGATGTCAGTATGGGCTCACAGATATCTACTTCACACTTGACGTTACCATCGCATACCACATGTATAATTGTGTCGCTCATCTTGTTCTTGGTTTGTCTGTGAAGAGTCTTCAGCTGACTCCCATGTCCCTTTGACACACCCCCATTGTTATATTTGTTTAGTCTTGTTTTTAGCACCATTTTGCTCTCCGGCACTGTCAGATATTCCAGGATAACCTCATTTGGTCCCTCTCCAAGCCCTAGAATCAACCATTTTTCCAGGGAGTTCTGGTTCCTTTTAGAAGAGAGATCAGGATGTGGATACAGGGTGTCCTCATTTTGTTACTGAGGTGTGGTTGCTTCCAGGCTCTTGCAGCTGACAGAGAGGGAAATAAATACACGCGTGTGTACTAACCCACACACAGACACATCTGTAGAGAATTCTGTATGTATCCATATGTACCTATATTATGCTAAACATGAGTTCGTACTGACGTCTTTCATTCATTACAACACAGATCACTCTAACTTTCCCCCTTGCTTGTCTAGAATCCCCCACTCCAACAGCGAGAAGCCCGGCTCCCGCTGTCTGCCATGTATTAACTTAATCGTTCAGTTCCGGGATGCACATTTGGGGGCTGGACTTGTCCTCCAGTGGAAACAACTTTGCCAGCTGGAGTAGAGCACCCACCCGCAGCTCTGTAGCCTCTGCTCCTTCCCAAGTTAATTAGGCCACAGAGGCTGACCTTTGTACAAGAAAATATTTGCACTCAGGATAAAAAAATGAAATAAAATTTTTATTTAGTGTATAACAACATTATGAAGAGTTTCAAAAATCCTAAATTTACTTGGAATCATGAATGTATAATCATGTAATTTTGGATGTATAGTGTTCTTTGAATATTATGGTATTATAGGAGCTATTTCTCAATTCATTTTTCTTAGCTCCTTTTATGTTTTGGGTCTTTGGGTTTCTTTCTAGACTGTATATCATTAAAAATAGAATTCTATTGACCAAAGAGTTTGCTATTAAGATGAAGTTTAAAATATTTTCTATAGGCTCTCCTTATTATTTCTTTTCATGGACTTAAAAATGTTTTAAAATGTATCTTTAGACATTTAAACAGAACTCCAAATATACATGAAGCAATTGGCTATAAAATATGATTTTAGAAATTGCATCTTGAAGAGAAATTAAGTAAATGTCTACATTCTTAGTAAAAAAATGCCATTCTTCAGAAAATATTGAGCTAATGTGGTATTTTACCACCTGAAATAGGAACTCCTACCAAATTCAGTGTCATCTTCTACCAGATGAATCTTCTAAAACCCCACAATGCACTGGGACTTCAAAGAGAAATCTCATCTCAAAATATCCTTTCTAAAACTCTCTTTTGGAAATCCAAGGAGGTATTCTTAAATAGTTCAGAAACAAGATACATTCAAAACAAAAAATTGAAATGATCAGCCTGCTGTGTTTTACAGCAGTCGGGCTGGAAGCCAGGGCTGGAGTGTCCATTCTCAGCGGCTGAGCTGGGGGCTGAGATAGGCCACGCAGGAGGGCACAGGACGAGGCCACGCGGAGAGCGCACCTTCCACCGAATAGCGAATATAAGCCATGTAGGAGCCCGCACTGAGGAAACCTCCTTTTGATGAAAAACTAATGATTTTTATTTATAAAATGACTAGCTTTGAGGTTTTATATATGCATAACTTCAAGGCTTTCTCAGCTATTTCAAGTACATTCAAGCTTTAGTAATAAAGATTCATTGTAAATGGATGATGTATTCCTTCCAGAAACATTTTAAAGTAGTCTGTGGTGTGATGTGGGCTCCAACGGCAAGCAGTTGCCTCGGGAACGTCCCAGGACTCAGGGGAAGGATTGGGCAAACCACATTGATGGCAGCTGCAGGGCGCTTCTCGGGATGCAGACATTAATGCACGTGTCGTGTTCTCTTTCTCCAGGAGCTTGATCCGAGGCACGGTTAAAACACAGGGGTGGCTGCGCATTGATTTTAAGCCTGACTTCAGTGGTCGCGTGTGTGCCTTTCTCTTTTCTGGCCAAATAAGCATTTTGCTAAAGGATTTACGATTTGCTTGCACACATTTCTTACATTGGATCTCCCAGACTAGCCTTTGGCCACACAAACCCAAACTCAATATGGGCAGAGTACAATAAAAAACAAAACACAGGAAACAAACCCCACAAAAGCAGGCTGCCCGTGATCGCCTCTTCCACTTCTTTCTGCGTGTGCCTGAGAGACTTGGGGCTAAGCAAGAGAGGTCGTTCCCTCATCAGCACGAATTTTCTCGGCATCCTTCTTCTCAGTGGCTCCAGGATTTTAAAAAGGGGATTAGAGAAGGACACAAATAGACAGGGCAGGGAGGTAAAATTAAATGCCCCTGAAAAGTACAAGCCAAAGGCGTGGCTGCTTATTCAGGGGAGAGGGAAAATATACAGAAGGTGCCAAAAACATGGGAACACATTTGAAGAAAGGAAAAAACTGTATTAAAATTATGCTGATGGTAACTACTTTGAGAACTTCTTAGAATCGCAGAAGTCAAACGTGACTTGTATTCATCTTTTGTTATCGGTGTATATTGAGTATTACAATTTTAATACCGTTTTTTTCCCTTTCTTCAAATGTATATGCATTTTTTTGGCACCCTCTGTATTGTATTAGGAGTTTAGGAAAACATTGGTCATTTATTAAATAAAACTGCATGTAAAAAGCAAAGGCAGGATGGAATTGAAAAGGTTAAGGACCAGCAGCGGTGGGCGTCGACCTGTCAAAGGAGAAGCTTCCTGCTGGAGGACTTGGGAGGGGGTGAGCTGGGTGTCTCCACCCCCGGCCATGAACCCAGGCATACTCATAGGCATACATGCAGAATACGTGACGGAGCTAAATTAAGGATGAGGAACATGCTATTGAAGGTCATGAGTGTGGCAGGGAGTAATCTGGGAAGATTAAATACATCAGGTTTTTTAATCTAGGAAATTAATACAGAAGCATGCTGTGTCGATTGCTAAAGGGAAAGACGGGGTGTGCAGGCATCAATGTAACCTTTGTTGTAATAATCCAGGTGAGATGAAACAGGGGTGAAACTAGTTCAATCCTCGTAAAAATTAGAAGGGAGGGAGAGAAGAGCTAAACCCTGTGATGTCGTGACCAGTAGAATTTGGTGACGTTCGTGTAGTGGTGAAACGTGAAACCAAAGATGACAGAAAGTCTTATTGCAAGGAGAATAGCGTGGCCTTGACATGGGAATAAGAAGTGGGCTTCTAGAAGAGTGTCTGGGCAGGACTGCAGGAGGGCATGCCCTGTGTCTGATTATTGCAAATTCTCGCTGCCCAATATTTTACAATTTTAAATTATCTTACAGCACACAAGTTAGGCACAAATCATGGTCCTCATTTATGACGGTGTCTCTAGGATTGGTTCCTAGAAGTGAAGCTATGCCTTCATTTTCTTTGTTTCCTTCCCTTGCTTCTTCTCTCCTTTCTTCCTTTCCCTTCCTTCTTTCTCCAAAAGAACTCTGCCCTGAATTTTGATCTGTGGAAATCTGCAAAAGAAAACCCTAACACTATTCTCATGTTTATTTAGAGAGGGTTTCTCTTGTCTTCTGGAACCATTGTGAAGAGTGAATTTGTCCCCAAACTGGTTCGCAGTCTTCATATAAAGATGCTCAGTGTAAGCAACGCACTGCTGTTAGGATGATCTATGTGAGGCTCTTCATGCACTTTGGCAGAAAAACGTTATATAAATGGAACGCGTCTCATATATTTTCAAAGAACACATGAGTTGATTCCTCAAGGGGAATTGCTAATTTATGTACTGTGCTTGTTCTAAAGGTATGTGCATGATTCATAAGTTAGTTTATAAGTAATTTTATGTTGCAGAAAGAAAGCTAAGAGGATGCTTAACTGTTTCCAAGTATTTATAAGATTTATTTTTATGATAATCAACTATTCACCAGTTTATTGTTGAGTACAAAAGAAGGAAATGAATTTAAATTTCACTTGTAAAAGTTTATGTGAGATACAAATCTTACCTAAGCATCTTGATTTGTTGTGGACTCTTGGAATAGGAAAAATAAATACTTCTTTGGTTTGTTTTTCTAGTTCTTATGACAGCGTTGTCTCTGTTCTTCATGTCTACACTCCTGAATTTCACCAAATAATTGAAAGAACATTGTCCAGCCCCGTGCAGTAAGCTCTTCTTCATGGTATAGTCTTTTGTAACACCCCCCAAAATAGCCAATTGTTTCCATTTACTTAATTTTTTTATTTGCACCTTTCTCACAGCTGTCTATTCTGTTGTTTACGTACCATGCCAATGACAAATTTTAATTAACCACAATTACCTGGTATCTCTGTATAACTCAACAGCATTTCAAAGAACAATCGGCTAAAATATCCTGTGTTATGATAACCACTTCTAATGGGACAGACGATGGTAGTTTTCAATGTTTTGCTTTTTGCTATGTTTTCTTTTGAGTCAGCGATATCAATCTTTCCTTAAACGGGCAAATGACTTAGATGAAAGAAAACACAATTTGTCGAGAACATCGGTTACTTCTGGTCTTTGTCCTGTTGCTCTTTCACAACACCCATTCCTTTTCCCCCTTCTTTTTGATGTACTAAGAAATCCTAAGGAAAGTGTTATCTCCAAGAGGCAAGGCCATTGCATTTTGCATTTTATCCAAGGTAATGCTCTCCTTTCCTTGGAGCCACAGGTGTGTACGCACACAGCAGCAGGCACACTGGGCATGCAAGGGTTAATGCCGGCTAATTGTCACCACCACGGTCCCAGCCCAGGGAAACAGGGATACTGTGAGCTGATGACTAGCATCTCCGTGGCTTAATGGGGAACAAACAGGCTCAGCCATGCCCCTGACGAAACAGGAGAAAAATTATAATTTCCTTCACATGCCCCTGATTGAAAAGTGCTGCAGACCATCTTTGTTGCACAGCTGGGAGCAAAATAAATGGAGAAAAGGAGTACATGGTGGCGATGCACCCCTGTGGGATATGTGAGTAACAAGTGGAGACTCTGAGGGAGAAAATATGGGCAGCCTCGGGTCAACGATAGAAGAAGCAGGAAAACAAGCTGCCAGGAGTGGCACTTCTAAGCTGCTAATTTACAGCTGCCGTCTCCATCGCTGCAGCTCTCTCTGCCTCCTGCATTTCATACATGGAGAGTCTCCGCACCATGTGAAGGCATGGTGACCTGGACTCATCTACAAAAGGAGAAGTAGACGTCACTAATTAGGGGCAGTTCACAGAGAAGTGACAGCACGCTGGGAAAGTCACTGGATAAAGAATGGGAAAGAGAAGTGAGGGGCAAGCAAGGACATTACCGAGAGTAACCACTGGGCATATGATAGTCACTTATAACCCTTTCACTTTCCCTATAAGGTAAATGTGTAATTTTTTATTATAGACAAGGAAAATGACATTGAAACATATTTAAATTATTTGCTAAATTTTGTTGATTCATTTGTTCATTCATCCCTTTGACAAATATTTTTATTTGGATATAACTTCTTGTATATTAATTAAGAAGAAACATCCCAGGTTTTGAAATAAGGTAAACTATGGATGGCCTATTTTTCAATATTTTATGTATGTGTGAGTATATGCTCACCCAAGTATTAAGTAATGTATTTTGTTTAACTTGTTTTATTATTAGCTATAGGCCCACACTTAGTGAATTGACTTATCAAATTGTAAATGTTTGCCTGGTAGAAATATACATAACTGACCAGTGGTAAATATAGAGGTTTGTGGATTTTTTTATCTCGTGGGTATTATTTGTGTGTGTATTTAACCAACATTTTTATCCTATCTTTCCTTCATTAACTTGTCTATAAATACCCATTTCTCCAAATGTTCCTGGAAGCAGTTTTAATATCTTACTTGTTTCCTCATTAATTTACGGGTTGTGTCAAATCTTTGAGACATTCCGTATTTGCCAGAGTTAACAACGAGAACAAAGACAAAAAAGGCACCATGAGATAAGCAGCACCAACCGGCTGGCCCCTGGGTGCTGGAAAGGGAACAGGAATTAGCACATGAATAACTGAAAATGAAGTGTGTGGGTCCTACCGGTAGGGCAGGATCCGTGAACACAAAGTTGTTGCAATGCAAGTTAAACTTGAGATGAAGCTTGAAAGATGAAAAGGCAGGGTTAGTGGTTGGGAACAGAGATGAAAACTACATAAGTGACAGAGGAAAGACAAAGCTCTATCCATCCGACTCCCAGGCACATGCTTGCCCAGCCTACCATGCTCCCTCCCAGCCCTTTCAGGAGACTTGAGTCCGAAGTCGCCATCTTGAGTCTCTCTGGCCATGATGGCCCTCATTTAAGAAACAGGCTTTTGGGGTGAAGGAACACAACATAGGTACAATCACTAAGATTCCTTCTCATTAGAATGTTCTATGAATTAGAGTCCAGGTAATCAGCTTTTGGATTTTACCTTCAGAACATTTTATAAGTAACACAAGCAAAGCTCCAGTAGACTTTGTTCTTGGATCTGTGTGCAGATGCACAACAAAAACTCATCTCCTGTGACTTGTCTACTTGAACTGACTTCTGCCCATTAAAAAAGTCGATGCATGTATATGAAGTCTAAGTTTAAGTTAGTGTGTGTGCCTTCTGAGTTTTGCTTTAGGCCTAAATATGGTGGGAATACATTTTATGTTCATAGAAGGGCTGCTTACCTTCTGCTCCTCATGGACCCGTCACTCATCCTTGGTTTTATTCTGCATATTTACATCTGTATATTGGGAAACTGGTTCATTTTTGTGAAGGGAGAACAAAGGGAAGGTAGCAGCAGCCCACTTATTTTTTCCTTGTTTGTGAACTATCACCAAACCACAGGGTGTTCTGCAGCCTATCCAGCGGTGAGGTGGCGAGGAAGGTACCAGAAAGATGATGGTTGGGGTCATATTAGACTAAGGATATGTCAGGTCAGCTTTTATATCCTTAGACCATCACTTATGTCTCTCTCTTGATAGATAACAAAATCAAGATTTTTCCATTTATTTGCATGGTTATTTGATTAAGATCTAGCTCCCTAACCCTATCCAAGTTCCTTGAGTACCTGAACTGAATGGTAAGCACTTATCAGGCAGACAAAGAAAATTTGAATAAATGAGTCAATAAAGGAATAATTAATGAATGAAAACATCCAAATATATGTATGTGTGTGTATACAGTGTATGTGCGTATGATTTAAAATCAAACACAATATTTGTAAGAGGTTCAAACTCTTGAATTATCTTTCCCACTCTTGTTCCATGAGATTAGCATATATACTCATATGTTTGTATTGTTTTATATGTTTAGGGTACTGGGGGCTTTTTGAAGCCCACCCATTATTTTCTTTGAATTCTGTGTTAACATTTTTTACATAAAACATATATCAGAATTTAAATTTTAAAATCTCTTGTTTAACTTTTAACATCAACCTGATTGTACTGTCTGTGGTGGCTGTCTTCCTTCAAGCTCACTGAATCTTCCCTTTGTGCCTAGATAGCAATTGCCAGATGGTTTACACCTCCACTTAACCTCATCTTTTCCCAATGATTCAAGACTCACAGCTTCCTAATTTTCACAGAACATTATTTTTCAACTGCCTTTCTTCACTTAGTCATTCGCTCACTCATGCTTTCATTTATTCAAAGCATATTATAAAACACAAAAAGTTGTGACATTGTAGCAGATATTTGCAGGACTCTAAAGATAAAAGATAAATTAGGCACATTCTTTAATGTATGGAACTTACAAACTCATAGTTACAATAAGGTAATCAAATATATAATAAAAGTCATATTTGATATTAAATTGTAGTTTTAAAATTATCTGACTTATCAAATATGATGAAATATATATATTTTTCTTTATTATAGCACCGTCTTCTTCTCTGAACAGATGCTGTATGGACATTTTATATAGGTGATATATGAGTATGAGTGAAATCATGCATGTCTAAGTTCAAATGGCCTGGGGAAGTTTTGAAATACAATCAAAGCTCTGTATCAGATGAACTGAAAAATCACATTATCTTTAACCTAAGCTCAATGCATGTGTTCAGTGAGATGGGAAGAGTACAAGCTATAGCGCTGAGGTGTTTGACCTCACGATGATACAGTTTCCCAGGGTAAGGCTACTTGAACAAACAGTACAGTAAGTCCCCGACTCATGAACATTTGAGTTGTGAACAAATCGTGGAAGTAGCTCACTGTCTGCCGGACATTGTCACAGTTGTGCTGCTGTGTGCTTGCTGTACAGTGCGATAGTGAACAGCGGTACAGGGCTCAGTCAGAGCTCAGGGTGTCCGGAAGCAAGAGGAAAAGCAGTGGTGATCTGGAGGGGACTGCTGGGAAGCGTCAAAGGTGTATAAGACTCACTTTGTTGGACTTACGAACAAATCCAACTTACAAATGTTCTCCCAAACGGAACTCTTTTGTAAGTTGGGGACTTACTGTACCGCCATTTTATTTTTTGCTAATATTATCCCCACAAGGAATGAGAGATGCTATTTTTGGCTCTAGTTATTAACCTTTGCCTCTATAGAAAAGAAGAAGTTTATATCATGTTTATTATATCAGAGTTTATTGAGAATTCTTATTGTAAGACAATTGTTTTGGAGGCTGTAAAGAAACAATTAACCCTACAAATTATTTTTTTTAAATGTGTTGTGATTGGTAAGGCTCCACTTACGTGTAAACGGGACAATGGGGAAAAATGCAGCATTAGATAACAAAAGCCAGTATGATACTGTATCTTAAATTAGACATAAATAATAAGCAAGTAACTGGCAATTTCTATCTAAAATCAGCAAGTAATAAGAACTTCCAGAGAAGATAAAAACAATGATTTTCCTAGACTCTTGAACAACATTCCAGATGAAGACAAATTGAACTTCTTTTCCTTTGTAAAGTAAAACGTAAAAGTAAGATTTGCGTATAATGTACATCGTAGGAAAGCAAAACATACAGTTCCCTGCTGCGTGAACTTGAGCGAGTTCATCGTGCTCCAGTTCTCAGGAAGCCCTGCGGAGGCTGCTAAGTGCCTACCCAGTGCTCGCTGCCGGTGGGTCCTGCTTCCTGAGAAAACTGTGTATGGTGATTGGAGCTCTTTGCATGAACAGGACCACCTCAATATGAGGTCTTCTTATCATCTCCAAGGTGACATACTGGGTTAATTGTACTCATTTTCCATCTACTAGAGTTCAGAACATTACAAGAGAAAGTGAATTGGGGGTTTCGGCTGAGCCCCGCCACTCGGTACATGACACAATTATTTCTTCATCAGAGTTGACTTTATGGTGAAGAAATGCTTACCAAGGTGATTGAGGGTACTATAAAGGCAAATAAAATTTAATAAAGATCTTTTATTTCATGCGGGGTTGGTTCTACCTAAAAGCACGTATTTATATTGGACTGACATATTAGTATTAGCGTTATGAAGTTGGTAAGTGGACTTGGAATGTGTATTCCCACTGGAGGGGAAACGTGCTTCTGGGTGTTGGGGTGTGTGGGTGGTGGGGCTGTGGAAGCTGCTCAGAGGTGGTCAGTCACATGGGGGAGCAGGAGCCCCTCAGCTGAACACATTAATGTGCTGTGGGAATAGTAATTGGTAAACCAGCATTGCAGGAAGTACTTAGGATTTTTTTGTGATATTGTAAAGAGGTTCCAAGAGGAATTCATATTTTGCTTTTTGTGTTTTCTTTCTTTCTTTCTTTCTTTCTTTCTTTCTTTCTTTCTTTCTTTCTTTCTTTCTTTCTTTCTTTCTTTCTTCTCTTTCTTTCTCTTTCTTTCTTCCCTTCCCTTCCCTACCTGTCTCCCTTCCTCCCCTCTCTCTCTCTCTCCCTCTTTCTTTCTTTCTTTCTTTTTTATTAGTTTCGGGTGTACAAAACAATGTAATAGACATTTCCACACCCCACAAAGCGATAGCCCCTCCCCAATCTCCTACCCCTCTGACATCGTCTATAGCTGTCACAATTCCACTGACTCTGTTCTCTATGCTGCACTCAATTTCCCGTGACTAAATATATAATAAATTATAGTTGACATTCATTATTATTCAGCTTCAGCTTCAGGTGTCCAGCGCAGTAGTCAGGCATCTACACTGTCCACGAAATGGTCTCCCTAATAAGACAAGTGCCCATCTGACACCCTACAAAAATCTTTACAACATTATTGATGATAGTCCCCAAACTGTCTTTCATATCCCTGTGGCAATATTATAGTTACCAACATATGCTGTCTAATCCTTTCCCCTTTTCCCTTATCCCCACTCCCCTCCCAACTAGCAGCCCTCAGTTTTTCCTCTATATCTCTGAGACTATTTCTGTTTACTTTGCTCATTTATTCTGTTCCTTAGAGTCCACATATAAGTGAGATCATATGGTATCTGTCTTTCTCCATCTGACTTATTTCTCTTAGCATAATATCCTCTAGGTCCATCCATATAGTTGTAAATGGTAAGATTTCATTCTTCTTTATGGCTGAGTAATACTCCATTGTATAAATGTGCTACATTTTCTTTATCCAATTGTCTACTGATGAGCATTTTAGTTGTTTCCTTGTCTTGGCTACTGTGAATAGCGCTGCAATAAACATAGGGGTGCATATATTTTTTCGAGTTAGCTGTTTTGTTTTGAAAGGAGTAGAGCATGTGATTCAGGAAATAAAGAATAACCAAGCTGAAGGTGGCGTGGAGGAGAGAAAGATGGTGTATAATAAACGGAGTGTCATTTGAACGTGCATCAGTTGTAACAGAGGTAGAGGCCCCCTTTCAGGATGAGATGAATTTTAAGAGAAGCAGACATTAAGGTAGTGTTTTTCGACCTTGGTGGCATGTTAGAACCATTGGCAAGGCGTTTGAAAGGTTGGTGCTCAGACCTCTGCTCCAGGTGAAATGATTCAGGATCCCTGTAGGATGAGACCCAGGCATTGGGGTTCTTAAAGTCTTTCTCAGTGACCCCAAAATTCAGCCAGGGGCACATGGTGACCTGGAGCAGAAGAAGTTCTGGCTGTCATCACCACCCCCACCCACCCGTGCACAACACACCCCACCTCCGACTGACCCGTTACGAGGTTACACAGATATTCCATCTGAATGGGGATTTTATTTTTCTATTTTTAAAGTAGCATTGTATTTTTGTGTTGTTTTAATAAGTAATATGAGTTTTCCAGAAATGTAGATGAGCCACAAGCAAAAGCATTATATGTGCATCACCATGAAATAATTACCATTGATATTTTTATTCATATCCTTCAAAACACAGATTTAAACAAAAATGAAATCATACCGTCTACATTTGTAATGTACTTTTTATCTTTGACGTGTTGAATATTTCTCCCTGTCTGTCCATTCACTTCTGTAACATTGTTTTCAATGGGTGGAAACACCATGGATTTTTTTTTAAGCCACTCTTGTCTGTTGTGATTGACAGTCTAGAGAAGAAGATACTGTGAAACATTAACGCTTCAGTAATTCATCAAACACATTTATTGCTCACCTGCCATGTGTGCTTTCTTGTATATATCCCATAGCTCTGAAGATTGCCTCTCAGGGTCAAATCTCCCCTTTTCTCTCTCTATTACCCACCCCACCTCTCTGTCATTTCTCTCTCTCTCTCTCTCTCTCTCTCTCTCTCGTAACACTGTGATATGAGGACTTGAATGATATGGGATAAAGTAAATATTCAGGGAGTGGGTAGTTGCATATATCTAAATACGGATTTTTTCTTATGCTCTCAGTGGCTTAAAAATTATACTCGTCTTCATTGAAATGATGGCAGACCTCACAAAAGTGACGTTAGGCTCCATCCTGACCCCCTTTATGGTATGTGAGCTTGAGCTAATTTTAAAGTAAAAAGAAAAATCTAGTTAACAAAATTTTCAAGAGGAAACTTCAAAACTACGTCTATATATTTTTCCAAGCCTTTGAGATGGGTGGTGTCCAATCCCAGAAGTTTCTTGGCTGTGCAATACCTAATAATGAAATCTTCTTTTGTTTCTATACAGTATCCCCCAAACTTCTCAGCTGATATGTGGTACAGCTACATTAAATGAAGTTTGAGTTTAAATTCTGACTGTCTGCTTAGTGACAATTGTGACAACCCTAATAAAACATTTGTCCATATTCTGAAAGTGTTCAGATTGTTTTACTATTAGAAACAAATGAATGACCCAGGGGCACAGTCATTGTCTTGTATGTGTGTGTGTCATCGTCTGATGATTTGGTGCTTTCCTAGAACTTTTTTTAAAGATAGTTTGAGCCCATTTCACTTGGGTTAACATATAGTAAATGTACATTATGATGTGATGACAGCCTAGATTTAATATCAGTAAAAAGTTACACTGTAGTATGAAAGTTTTCTTTTTAAGTTTAAAATAACAGGCTTCAAAGAATTCAAACAATAGAGATATATAAAGATAATAAAATGGGATATACTTTCATTCTTTTCTCAAATCCTAAATCTCTTAAAATAACTGCTGTTAACAGATTGGCATACATGCTGCCAGCTTTTCCTCAATACTTCTAGTAAAACAGATGCATTTTTCTATCTTTTCAAATGTTTTCCAAATAAATACGAATATACTAAAATTATTACTCTGCAACTTACTTTTATTCGCTAACTTATCACTTTAGTACAGTCAATTTTCCAGGTCAGTATGTATGAATCTTACTTATGAAAAGCAAATTGGTTTATATTCCATGAGAAATATATGCTGTAATTCGCTCAACCATTGCTTACTCAAAAACATTCAAATTATTACAAATTTATTTTGTACAACAAAAATACTACAGCAAATACACTTCTACATACAGTGGTGGCCTTAGGGCATTGTTATTTTTATTAAATGAAAATACAATGTAGAGCTATCTATAATATCTACAATTTACTAATATGTAAACAGAGAAAAGAGAGTAGCGGGCTTTTCGGAAATGTTAAGTCATTTTGTCTGTCTTGAAGTCTTTTCTTTTTCCTTTTTTTAATTTTCTTTCTCTCTTTCCTCCCTTCCTCCCTCCCTTCCTTCCTTCTTTCCTTTTTTTTCTTTACATCTTTTCTACATTTTTCTTGTGTGTTTTATATTTTTTGTAGCTTCAAATATGTATTATAGTTACAAATAAAATTACTTTTTAAACAAGGAAAATCTCAGATTCTTTGCTCTTTAAGCAGAGAAGGAGAAAGAATTTGAAAATAACATACTTGTTTGATTATGGACTTTTGACAGTCAAACGCTGCTGAAAGACTGCAGTTATTCTATCTGTATATTAGGATCACAGACATGAATAGCAGGTAGTGATCCAATTGCCCTTGAAATGGGGATTATAAAACTGGAAACAAGACCTACCAGGCTCTTGATCATCGGTAGGACCTTAGGCAGCTTGAGGTCATGGAAAGAATGTGAGTTTGGCGTCCGGACACCCGACTTCCCACGCCGGTCCCAGAGCACGTTAGGTGTGTGATGCTAGACAACTCATTTCAGTTTTCTCATTTGCTATTTCCCCACTATAAAAGAGAAGAAAATGGTTATCATGCTATTACTGTTAACTTAAAGTTAGATAGTGTGGGCCGGCTGAGTGGCGCGATGGTTAAGAGCTGGCTTGGGACGCCAGAGGGCCCCGGTTCGGATCCCACATATGAGGGCCAGTGACACTGCCCTCCACAGCTAAGATGCTGAACAGCAGCTCAACCTGGAACTGGGCTGCCCATGAGTCACTGGCGACGGCGTAGGCTGCAGCCCCTGCTGCAGTGGGTTGCCATGGGCTACCGTGTGTAGCCAGCAGCCAGCGTGAGCAGCCAGCAGCCACAGTGAGCGGCCGTCCAGAAGCCGGCGACTGATGTGCCTCGCCCGGGAAGAGCGCAATGATGGTGCCAACTTGGGCCAGTGAAGCAACATCCTCCACAACTATATTGAAGAACAAAAGGACAGCAACTTGTCTGTTCTGTTCCCCTTCCCCCAATTCCCCTGTACTGGTCCCATCCCTCCAATTCCCCAATAAAAATCTTTAAAAAAAAAAAAGTTAGATAGTGTATGTCACAGTGCATATAAAGTGAATTAAATCTGGGCATTAACCTATTTGTGACTGTCATTAAACAAATAAGGAAAAAGGAACTATCAGAAAACTAGCATTTATTATTACATAAAAGATAAATAAATAAAGGTTTAAAATTTTACCCTGATCCTTTTCAAATGTGTATAAAATCAAAACAGTGGACATCTCTTTTAAAGGCTTTTATTGTTCTGTCTTGTGCTTGTCTTAAATGAGTATCACTTAGATTATCATTTAAGCTGTATAGATGCAAGGTGTTGTTATTGTTGCTCTGAATGATGCTTTTTATGTCTTAATTCGGGCAAGATTCTTAGGCTTATATAAGCATACATGAAATGGTTTCTCAAATATAAGCTCTAAAAGGAATTCTGTGACAAAGAGCGCATAGTGCATTATTCCTGACTGGTTTTATTCATCCTTCCTCTTTTCCTCCCTTTCTCTCCCTCCCTCCTTCCCTGACCGCCTTCTCTCCCTTCCTCCCTTCCTTCCTTCACTGATAACTAGTTATTGGGTTCTATTATGTGATCTACACTAAATACACAATACCGAGGAAAACAAATGTGAGTTCTGGCTTCATGGGTTGATAACTTAGCGGGAAAAATTGACATTAATCCATGTGATATGAATGTATATTTACCCAAGTTTTGATTGTACAAGAATAAAAGGGGCAACTGCTTCATATTAAAATTCTTTCATGGCCAAAGACTAGTACTACTCTCAAAAAAGTATTGGAATAAATGTAATTGCTACTGAAATCTCCCAAAATGCCAAGGGGGCGTTCCATTCAGAACACACAGGAAACTATAAAGAAAATGTTGCAGCCTGCATTCTACTCTTTGATAAAACTGTTTTTCTGCTTTTTATCTGATAAGTGGTCATGGACATGAGACTACAAATGAAAACTGTCTTTATCTGCCTCAGTGTCAAGAAGATTAAATCAAGTAGAAAGTCTTACAAAATCCAACATCATTGGCCCAATGCCAAGTTCATTTGTCTACGTGCATTACAGAATGTGACATCAACAACAACGCTGATCCTGTGCTATGACGAGTTGTCCTGTTCTTCATGAGTTCTCAGAATTTGAAGAAGTGTGGAAACAATCCAAACCCACTATTGTCCCAAGCAGGACATGTGTGCACTGTGGCTGGGAGGTGGCCCTTCACTGTTCCTGGGAGCTTATCCAGTGCAAGGAAGTCTGTCTGCTATTTTCCCGCCTGCCACTCTAGTAAACTCCATGTTTCCATGAAGTGACTGTCCACTGAGAAGTTCTACATGATCAGCGTGTTCAGCAATCATCTCAGGAATCGAAACAGGCCAGGTTCACCAGAGACAACCTCAAAAAAATCAGAATGGCAGTCCACTTAACACGTTCGCTGGGACGTTTGATGTTTGTGGATTTTTTTATGCGTTTTGGAGAAAAAACTTGGCATCAATGAATGCAGTGAAAGTTTTTAAAATTGAAGATTGATGTGCCTACAATCCAGAATGACTTGTCTTCATGGAACGTAGCCTTTCCGTTGGGAAAATCCATTTAGTTTATCAAATTATAGAGCACACATTTGTTTTGTGAGCAAAGGGATTTGGGGATTTTAAAGGATGTTTCTATGTTAGCTGCTGAGTTGAACTTTTTATGCTGAGGGTCTGTCTTCTGGAAGACGTTGACCTCACTTTCTAAGATCTATGCCATCTTCTCCACTGAGCACTCCCATGAAACACCCATAACATTTCTTAGGCGCAAGGAATGTGTTTGTCGCATGACCGTGACTGAGGCACGGAAGCCCACCCAGTGCCGTGATGGTTTGGTTTCCATCCCACCTAATCACACAAGCTAGTGGACACATGGCAGCTGGTTTGGGGGAGACAACAAATCCCTGCTGTAACTCATCTGACTCGGTCTCCTTGGCTGCTAAGAAGCCCCTGATTCTCAAA
The DNA here is from genome assembly GCF_001890085.2 of Hipposideros armiger. Classification (NCBI taxonomy): domain Eukaryota; kingdom Metazoa; phylum Chordata; class Mammalia; order Chiroptera; family Hipposideridae; genus Hipposideros; species Hipposideros armiger. The sequence goes on from NW_017731591.1 coordinate 1,373,317, forward strand.
ATCAAGAGTAACTGCTATAACAGCCAACTGGCAAGACGACTGGAGTTTCAAGATACCTGGACTCCCCCCAACTTGGTCACTAACGAGCATGCCACGTGGCTTTCTGAGTCCTGCTTCCCTTGGATGTAAAGTGAGAGGAGGGGGTGTCTTGCATTCTAAAGTCTCAGTGTAGGCTCATATTATTTCACATTCCTTACAGTCTGGGGTGGGTTCTTTCTGATAGTGAGACTATTTTGTGCATAATTTGCATGTAGCCTCATCAAGAAATTAGATTATGTTCAGAGTCAAATGATTTTTTTTCTCTAAAAATGTAGAGTTAGGGATATTTCTTGCTTTGTGGGTCATTAAACTTCGCCACAGTATCAGAAATGGGCCCCTCTAACTGATAAAGTGAAGAACTGTGAAGTTTAATATTTATGCCCCTAAGCGAGCTTTTAGCTGAAATAGTAAATTTCAAAATATTGATTACTATAAATAGTAATAATATTATCTTCTGTAACAGGAAAGACTTCTGTGGCAGTGGTAAACGAAATAAAAAAGAGACATCACAAACATCTGACAGAACAAAAATTGACAACTGCACATTTTAAAATGTTGAAATGAGAATGCATTTTACAACTAAAACTGCCTCCTTGTCTCCATATTTCCCTCTGCCAGCAAAATCTCACTTGTTCACAATTTTACAGGTTCACAGCGGAACCTCAAACACAAGCAGGTGGAAATTAAAGGTCTTGGCCGCAATTGAAGGGATGGGTCTGTGCTAATTTAGAGACAAGCTCTTATGATGAACAGCCCTGGGTGTATAATATAAATATGATTATCAAAACCAGGTTCTGCAGGCAGTGAGCTGCCCTTACAAACCGGGGGGAGATGGGAGACTTTCTGCTGACTGCAGGATACGGAGCGCTGCAATTTCGCTCTACTACTCCCTGGAAGTGTTGGCTTGCCTAATTATATAGCAGAGAAGGACTTAACAATTTGGCTTATTTCAATGGCAAATATTTTGGTTTTTTCCCCCCTTGATATTATGCACTTTTAATTATTTGGAGTACATTACTTCCTGGTCAAGAATTGTCTCCTTTTCTTCTCCTTCAGTCTTATGGTCAGTAAGATAATTGGGTGTTTCATTTTTGGCCAAAAACATTTAGCTTACTGCTTACTGAAGCTGTTCAATTTTAGCCGTTGGCTGTGTGACTTTAATCAGAGGTGTGTGTGATTTAGAGCTCATGGCATGCTTATCTTTGCAATTCATTATAATAGCCAGCCCTTGGGGAAAATGATAGTAAACAGTTTATAATTGTGGTAAATAAAAGAAAATGGTTTGTGACCCAATATTGAAAGGAAAACAAAATTAGTGACTTTCCTGTAGGAATAGACTGTCGTTGTTTGAAAAATCAACACTTGTTAAAATGCTATTTATTTTTAATGATCAGATGCACTTATACATTGTCTCGTCAGGGAGCTTCAAAGTGTTATCCTGAGACCGCCTGCATAATTTGGAGAATGTCTTAGAAAGGTCATTTTTTAGTTTAGTTTTGTTTTTTACGAACCGACCTGGTGATTCAGAATGTCTGTCTTTTCTTTCCAGCTTTATTTGGATACAATTGACATAAGATGTTGTGCAAGTTTAAAGTGTATAACGTGATGATCTGAAATATGCATATGTTGCAACATGATTATCTCAATACGGTTAACATGTCTATCACCGCCCATAGGCACCATGTTTTTGTCATGGCTGTGATGAGAACATATAGGATCTATTCTCTTAACAATTTTCAACTGTACATACAGTTCTGTTAACCCTCATCACCTGCCGTGAATTAGATCCCAGAACGTATCGTTCTACTAACTGGAAGTCAGGTCCCATTGCCACCTTCACCCATTTCCCCTGCCCCCTGGGCCCTGGCACTGCTGCCACTGTCCTCTTTGTTTCTATGACTTTTTTTTTTTAGATTTGACATATGAGATCATATGGTATTTGTCTTTCTCTTTCTGATTTATTTCACTTGGTTTAATACTCTCCAGGTTTATCCATGTTGTTGCAACTGGAAAGATTTCCTTCTTTTATGGCTCAGTAATATTCGTGTATGTGTGTGTGTGTGTGTGTGTGTGTGTGTGTGTGTGTGTGTGTGTGTTTTCATTCATCTGTTAATGGACATGGACGGTGTTTCCATATCTTGCGTATTAGGAATAATGCTGCAATGAATGTGGGGTTGCAGGTATCTATGAGGAAAGCGATTTCATTTAAAGGTAGGATTCTTGGCACTGTCTGTCCAGAATTACTAAATGAGAACCGTAGTGAGTGGAATGCAAGGCCCTGCTTTCAGAAATTTCCCAAGTAATTCTCATGAGTATTAAGGTTTGAGGACCATTATTCTATTTAAAAACTCTGTTTTTTTCATATGAGGAAAATGTGATTCTGAGAAGATACATAATTGTTCACAATCTCATAGTTTCCCACAGAATGAGTCAGAGTTTGGATCTCTTTTTTGCCAAGACAATTTCGAGAGAGAAAATGAACTCTGCCTTTATTTTTTTATCCTGTGTAATTGGTGGGAAAACGAATTTCATCATTATAGATTCATTTTCATAGTTAGGATAAAACTAGCATTTTCACAGATGTTACTCAGGTTTGCGTCTTACCTCTTTGTACACACTCTCCCAGCTCAGCCAATCTGCTTTCCTTTATTTGAGACAAAGTTTTCATTAATGACTTCTGACCAGCTGTGCCAGTGTCAGGGTGGCTTGTTCTGTTCTTACGGTGTCTGTCCCGTTGGTATTAATCAAGAACTGCTGCCGTGACGACTGAGCATGTTGACGTCACAGTGGCACGTCACAACGGAAGCTTGACTTTTCGCCGAGGCCACATGCCCAGGTTGGCTTTGCGGCTCTGCATCGTTCTGGTTCTACTCGGCAAACATCCCTCATCCTTCCGTCTTAGGGACCTGGCTGGGTTATTGTGCAGGTTTTGTGGTCGCGTTAAGAAATGGGGCCAGTTCTCACGATAACTCGTAAGCAGAAATTGTGGCTGTGGCCTTGGAACGTTGCACTGCTGAGCTGAACCTCCAGATGCCTCTCTGATGCTGCGACGAGTAATAACGGAGATGGGGGCAGGGTCCCCTACGTGGGCCCCGGAGGCACCGTGACGAGCCCAGCTGCACTCAGACCCGCGAAACCGATATTGTGCCCAGAGACACACTTTTGTTGTTTTGGCCTCTGAAGTTGTTGGACTTATTTGTTACCTGGTTAGAGGACAGAGGGCCAAGGAATTGAGAAGCCAGCATTCTAGAAGGGTCGCTCAGGTGATTCACATCACCAAGGATTATGACGGAAATTGAGTGGGCGAGAGCAACAGGGGTCCCCGTGGAATCCTGTGGAATGTGGAAGAGGGACCCCAAGGGGTTGTCCCCGACGAGAACACGGCCGAGGGGCCGATGGTGGCTCCGGGGGCCTGAGCTGCATACCGGCATTTGAGGGGCAGAGAGAAACCCTGGTGTGAGAGAAGCTCTGACGGACCAGCGAAGGCACGGCCCCACGTGCAGGCCCAGAGTTACAGGGCTAGCTTGCAACTTGGGGGCGGAAACTGGCACAGCTTGGAGACGGCCCTAGGGGAGGCCACGTCCTCGGGGAAGAGCTGGGCTCCACCCAGGGAAATGGTGGAGGGGTGCGCAGAGCAAAGGCTGGGAGCATGGCTAATTTGTGGGAGCCCTGAGGTCCACAGGGCTGAGCAACAGCAGAACAACCTCAGGAGTCAAGGCCGCGGGAGGGGGGTCAGACAGAGCCCCTCAGGCCACGGGGGCGGGGCCCTGCTGGTGAAGGCCCCTTGCGGTCACGAGCAGAACAGACGGGGGACACGGCCGCGTGGGGACGGGGCTGTGAAGCAGACAGCGGTGGGGGGACAGGTGTGTGTCACAGAAGAGGGGTGGTGTCACCAGGAGAGCACGGTGCTCTGGGGTCCCTTCGTTCGCTCCTGTCTAAGCTCGTGCAGGAGCTTTGAGAGGGGACAGCGTTCCTGAGACAGGGGACTGTGCACCGAAATCCCAGCGGGAGCTAGCGGTGTGGTGGCCTGACACATGCTGTCGGCTTTCTCATTTCACATAGTCTTTTTAAGTAATTACTTTTCCTGAACATGTAACCCGTAGCGTCTGTATTGGCCTATATATTCTCATATTTTAACTATGGTTGAAAAGATTGCCCTGGAAGAGAGAAGACGTAATAAGAGCTCTGAATATCTAATGCTTTTTTTAGGAGCAAGTTCTTACATCTCTATTTTACTCTAGCTGTATTTTCCAAATTACTTGGCTACTACTAAACTCATGTTCATAGAGGAAATTGTCATTTTACCTGAAGTTGTTGAGATCTAAGACGGAGTGGAGGCTAACAACCACATTTATTGGTGAGTCAGTTGCTAAACGCTCAGCAAATGTCCTCACAATGATGTCTGGATATTTTAGGGAGATTTCTACTAATTTGAAAGCTACATAGTGATTTTCTCCCCATACTAGTCCCTGCATTAAAATTTTTATTTCTCAGTAAGTTTTATGTCTGCTAGTTCCCTGATTGTGGAAAGTATGAAGCAATCCTCATTTCTTTCCCAGTCTTCAGGGTTATTGGGGGGGGGGCGGTTACAAGCATGAACTCCAGAATTAGCTTCTGGTGTCTGAATCCCACGGATGCCTAATATATACGATTCTTGCCCTCGAGTAATTTACAATATAGTCATTGAAGAGACACATGTACACTAGTATCAACACACAAAATAGATATAAGGAGCATAAAATAATATTGGTTGAAATGATAGAAAATATCATGAAATGCATGATATTTGGGGATTTTATTAATAGAGTGTTTTAGGGGTAAGCAGAAGGGAATTTCAAGCAGAGAAGTGACTTCAGTGACGATGTGAAAATGACAAGACTGCTCTGAGGTTCAGGGAGGTCTAGGGTGGTGGGGTGCGTTGAGTTGGGGAGAACCAAGAGACTTGGTTAAAAATGTCTTTGTGGGCCCTGACTACCAGCCTAATAACCCTGGTTTGCTTTGCTCTCCATTCGACTTTATGGATCATTAAAAAGAATTCAGTATAAATGCTGATGGCTGGGCTGGCTGACTCTAAGGTTGTTCATGCACATGAGAGCAAACAGTAAAACATTTTCATTCAGCCATTTATTTTACCACAGAGTGCCAGACACATGGTTTATCTGGATTTTTTTTAATCTTTAAAATTGATTGAATTAAAAAATTAATTGTTTGGTTTGAGGCAAGTATAAATGCAAGCTAAACGCTTAGCATATAAGAGTGTGTATGTCCATAGTAGTATCAGAGTAATAAGAGATCTGAGCCACTGACATGCTCTAGCTGGCAATCCCTCCTTCAATAGGGGAAAAATTAATATTTTAGAGCAAGGGTTAGCGAACTTTTTCCATAAAAGATCAGATAGTAGGTATGTTGGGCATTGTGACAACCATTTTCCTCTGCCCTTGTCAAGTAAAAGAAGCCACAGATATATGCAAATGAGCAGGCATGGCTGCCTTCCATTTCAACTGTATTTCCAAAGCCAGGCAGAGGACCAGACTGGGCACAGCACGGGGTTTGCTGAGCCTATTCTGGAAGGTTGTCAGGAGCAGGCATGGGAAAAGTCGAAGGAAACTACTACCACACTAAGATACCAGTGCATAAATGTAGTCATTAAACGTTTTCTCAGAACCATCAGTCCATGCAGGGGCCAGGCATGACTGAGCTTCTGACACCGCCAAGTAGGGCTGAATCCATGAAGATCAAATACTTTTTCTTCTAGATCAGGGGTTGGCAAACTGCGGCTCGTGAGCCACATTCAGCTCTTTGACTATATTCCTTCTCAAAAGTTTGTCGATCCCTGGAAGAGCCAATTCTGTCCCTCACAACAATTTAAAAATTATTCAAGAGCCATAAATATATTTTTACATAATCACCATTATGTGAATAATATCCTTTAAAAATTTTATAAATGAAACTATGATGGTTTTAGTTTCCTTTTCAATTTTACTTCAGAGACACATGCTGGCGAGCCACAGTTTGCTGACCCCTGGCGGCTCTTCCATCTCCAAAGTTTGCCGACCCCTGGTCTATATCTTTTACAGAAACGTAAGTCCCAAAACTGTCATCGAGCTGAGGCTCATGAGAAATGAAATTCGGATACACAATGTGGTTAGTGCCCAGTACTTTTCTAAGTTTCTCCCATGGATTATCTTATATTTCCATCAGAAAAAAGCCAAAAACAAAAACAATCAAACAAAAAAAACCTTAGGAGAATAAAATGCCTGGGAATAAATTTAACCAATGAGGTAAAAGACCTGTAACTGGAAACTATCAGACATCGATGAATTAAATTGAAGAAGACAGAATGAATGGGAAGATATTCCATGTTCGTGGATTGGAAGAATTAATATTGTTAATATGTACATACTGCTCAAAGCCATTTACAGATTCATGCTCATCCCTATCAAAATTCCAGTGGCATCTTTCACAGAAATAGAAGAAACAAGCCTAAAATTTGTATGGAACCACCAAAGACCCCAAACAACCAAAGAAATCTTATGAAGAACAGAGCTGAAGCCATCACATTTCCTGATTTCAAACTATAATACAAAGCGATAGTAATCAAAATAGTATGGCATTGCCTAGAAACAGACACATGGATGAAATGGAACAGAATGGAGAGTCCAGGAATAAATCCACACATAGCTAATTAATTTACATCAAAGGAGCCGAGAATATACAATGAGAGAAGGATAGTCTGTTCAGTAAATGGTGTTCGGGAAGAAAAAAAGAGAAGAGAAGAGAAGAGAAGAGAAGAGAAGAGAAGAGAAGAGGAGAAGAAAAAGAAAAAGGAAGACAGAAAGAAAACCCTATGAGGTGAATTGTAATATCATCCCCATTTTACAAATAGGAAAACTGAGGCACAGATACTGAAGAATTTTCCCTGGTGCCACATGGCTAGAGAATCGTAGGGCCAGGTTTTTAACCATCCCGTCCATCTCAGGAGCCAATACTCTGAAACATTGGCCTAGCCAGCCCTTAGGTTCAAGTCCCTTTGCTCTTTGAAATTTGAGCTCGTCTGTGAAAACAAGTAGGGTTTATCTAATCCTAATAACTAACATTTGTTGATCACTTAATGCATGCCTGGGTTTTTACAAATCATCTCCTTTGATCTTCACAGTCCTACTTTGTGGATGAAAAAGAAGACAAAGTGTCACCCACAGTGACATAAGGTCAGTTATCCGTGCTGGGACTCTAGCCTGGGCAGTCTAACTGTAGAGCCTATCGTCTTATTCTTGGGAAGGAGAAATAAACTGACATTAAAGATGTGCAGAGGCCAGACTGAGGATTAGAGAAGGGAGCTACAAATTGGGGAAGAACTAGAGACTGCTTTGCTGGGTGGGTGACTCCCAGATTATAGAGCCACATGAAGGAGGCCGTTTGATACAGAAAACAGCTGAGAACCCCGGAAGCGCTGCGGGTGATAAAGTCATGTCGGGGGGTTGGCTGGCAGCAGTTAGCAGAGGAGACTGAAAAATAAACATGAAGAGTGGGCGACCAAAAAGAAACCTTGAGGTTTTGTTATCCTGCAAAAGAGTGGGGGTTGTACAAATTGATAAAAAAGGAATTGTTCTGAGATGCATTTCAAGGAAAACATGATTGGAGGCTGGTCAGAGGAGACACAGGAAAGGGCAAAGGCAAAATTAACCCACATGCTGAGCGTGGGATACTCGATCAGTGATCCATCACAGACAAAACTGAATCATTTTAGTCAAAGGAGCAAGTTTGAATTGAAGGTAATAAGTTTTATTGAACTTGCCATAATGGTAGTAAATTTGAGGGGATCTCTTCTTTTGGCAATTCAACATCTAGAGATGGCATAAGGTCCAACGAGGGCGAGGAGTGAGGAAAGCCCCTGCGTCTGCAAGCGAGAACCCCATCAGTTACCTCGGCCGGTGCAGCTTCCATAGACTGATGTGAATTAAAGCCGTTTCCAGGGGGGAAATAAGAGGATAGTATGAAACCAGCAGAAAGGTTTTAGTCTGGAAATTCAGTCAGGAAATATCTCCATTCAGGGGCAGTGACATCCTGGGAGGACTTGACTCCTCAGAGAGGAAGTGCCAAGTGATGGCTGAGCAGGCGGCCTCCTGCAGAAGTTAGGGAAGGCAGACACCCCAGGAAAAGCACAGGGGGGCCGCTCAGAAATGCAGGAAACAATCGCAAGAGCACAGGGAGCTCAGGCCTAAGGAGGGACGTTCGGAACCCAAGTGGGTGCTTCTCGGTATCAGATGTTATCCAATCATCAGAAGATGAGGACTGAAAAGGGGCTATTATGCTTCATGAAGCATTGACTTCTGGTTACATTCAAAGGAGTAACAACTGAAATACCCATCAACAGGTGAACGGAGGAGCATATGGTATTGTGGTCTGCCCACACGATGGAATGGAATGACTCCTCAGTAATACGAAGGCATGAACTAACCTATTGATCCATGAAACAACATGGATTGATCTCAAAATAATGGGGCTGAAATACGCCAGACTATAAAAATACATGCTGTATGATTCAATTTGTTAAAAACTCTAAATGCTAAGTAATCTCTATTGCCCAAAAGCAGGTCAGTGATTACCTGGAGAGAGTGGGGTAGATTATAACAGGGGTACACAAAAACTGCTGGGGTAGTGAACATGTTCATCTATAATAATTGTGGTGGTTTCGTGGGTGTACACATATGTCACAATTTACTGGATTGTACACTTTACATATAGGCAGTTTTATGTCAACTATACCTCAACCAAGCTGTCAAATAGAGTTGACACAGAGTAATGGTACTCAGTGAGATTTCAAGGGGTTAAATGACAAATGGATATGAAGTTAGCCAGCACCCTGGGCCACAGGTTCACACTTTAGAACATGCCCATTTAAAAAGGAAACTTATTGGGAGACTAGGAAAAATGACAGTTTTCATCTTTAAAGATGGCGAAGACCTCGCTTTTCCTTGTCTCCTATTTACTCGTCCTCCTGTAGCTCCAAGGTAAACTATAATTGCCATTTGTTTTCTACTAAGATTTTTTTTTTTCGTGGAAGCAGAATAAGTTGTGGAAGAGGTATGCTTTAATTATTTACTGAAACTATAAACTGCTTCAAGCAATATAACACCATAAATGGCTAATTTTGAAAGCACAGAGTGTACACAAGTCTGATAACTTCGATCTGCCAACTCAGCCTAGCAACATGAGTGCCTTCCATGTGGACTTCAGCCTCCTTGTCACAAATATCCTGCAAGCAAATTAATCTTGATGGAGAATTCTGCTTGTCTTGGATGGGGAAAATGCGTAAATGCACATGTTTGTGATCTCAAGATGAAATTTTAACTGTGATTGTTGTGAAATGTTTACAACCAAACTAAAAATATAACTTTCTCTGAATTGGTACAATGTAGTTCTTCATGACAGTGTTTTTTTTTGATCCGTGGAATTCTTTTCAAACTCTTCTAATGGCCGTCATTTTCATTTTCACCCCACATGCAATGAGCGACCACTGTCTGCTGCTTTTCATTTCTCTAGTACAGAGTAGGACTTAATTTTACTGGCCGTTGCTTATGATGTGTGGCTGGGGGCAGATCGGTCTCTCGGAGCTCATCTCCATCTCTTCCCCAGGTTAGTAGGCTGCCCTTTCCTAGTCGTTGAGTGTTGCACATAAAGACAAAGACATAAATGTTTATTGAAGTAGATTTAGAGGAGAAAAAGGAGGTAAATCCTCACTTAAAATCCTTCTTGCTTTCCCCCCTAGTTCTGTTTCTTATCAGCTAACATAAGGAGATGAAGCTTTAACTGATGGATTTATCCTAGATTATAAGGGGGTCCAATACATGTGTCGTATATGCAGTCATCTAGTTCACATTTTTAAAGGTAATTTTGTTAATATTGCTGCTGTGTCCTATGGCCCCAGTCTGAATACATGTGTTCTTTTAGCAAGTTGGGGGAGGGGAGGAGGCGTCGTTTTATTCCATCCATGTTGGACGTTAGTACTTGGGGATTGGACACATAGCCGGCCTCATGCAGAGTTAGACGTTCACGGACGGTTGGGATGCAGGTAGAGCCCATCTCCACGATCATACACACGCTGGGCCCGCGCCCTCGGAATGCTGTAAAGATGAAACGAGGTGGTGGATTGAAAACTGCTGACAACTTGCCCAAGCCATGGAAACCACTGAATAAGTGTCAGAGAAGCTTCTGTACCTGAAAGGAAGGAATGAGGAGAGGTATGTGTGTTTGCATGTTTTCACCTAAAGGAAATCGGAACTAGATAGGGATACTGATAATTGTTCTTCTTACACAGGGTGGAAACAGAGCAGGTGGAGGAAAAGAGCGGGAAAGAATTTTCTCTGTCTACCTCTGTTTCTTTTTTCTTTTTTTTTTTTAAGCTGAGCCATCCTGCCACCTGTTGGCAGCTCAGCGGCTGCTCAGCTCAGGCCGGGAATCGAGCTGCTGTTGCTCAGAGCTCAAACTCTTGAGCGAGCTCTTAACCAAACCTCTGTTTCATTTTTTATTTTGATCCATGTGACTGTATCATCTACTTAACAAGATAAATGTAAAGTGTTTTGATCTTCTTGTTGTCACTTGGGCATCCTTTCTGGTGGTCATGGATTTTAACCCTAAAATGCCTCTTGGTTTGCCTGGGCCCCTCACAGATTCTCTGAACAGCTTACGCCTGTGTGTGGAGTGGGGCTTACTTGACCGTGAACCCACCAAAAGTGGATGGGAAGCTGCCCTTGTGTGTATAATGGTGCCGGGAACAGATAGGCCTGAGACATAGTTTTCGGTAAAGGTGAAAAATATGTATGAAAGAGTAAAAGAATGTTACTCTGGCCTAGATATGGGAACTGCCAATTTTTAAATAACAGATCAAAGAGGAACCTGCTTAGTTTTCTACTGAAGGAAAAAGTCTTACTATGTCGACCCCACACAATTTCAGTTTTCTGGATCTGAACCAAAAGCCATGACTGTGCAAGTATTTAATGAGGCTTTTCTTTGACTTCTTACACATGATTCCCTTTCCAAGACAAACCTCTGCGCCGAATTCCCAGCTTTAATGGGTGATATGTTGTTAGTAATTATGAGCTCTAATAATTAATCTAATAGGATTATTAGAGGAGTGTTGAGTGCTGATTTACCAGCATTAATAATGAGTCTCAATTACAGCTGCATTTATTGATATCTACAGTGCAAAGAACCTGAAGTGTGCTGCCTTATTTCATTTTCCTGGCAGCCCTGGGCGGTCCATGGTACTAGCCCAGTGGATTGGTGCACTGGCAATTAGGCATTTAGAACATTTACAAAAATCACATAGCTGGTAAGTGGGCTCAGACTCAGGTCTCTTTACTGCCAAAGTCCAAGCTCTTGACCATCACACTATTGTGTGTAAGCAGCTTGCGCTCTCTCTCTCTCTCTCTCTCTCTCTCTCTCTCTCTCTCTCTCTCTCTATATATATATATATATATATATATATATATATACACACACTTTGGTCAACGTTGCTGAAGCAGTAGTTCGCGGTCATCAGAAGTGTCTAGACGCTGATAGGAACCACTTTGAGCACCTCTTGTAATTGTAGAAGTCAATTGTGACTTGTATTCGTCTTTTGTTATCGGTATATATTGAGTACTACAATTTTAATACAGTTTTACTTTCTTAAAATGTTTATACATTTTTGGTACCCTCTGTATATATAGGAAGCAGTCCTCTCTTTATATATAGATTTAAATGTACTTAGCAAATATTTCTGGAGTAATTAGTAATTGTTTTTCCACTTTGCCTGGAACTAGGGTTCCAAAGATGGCAGAAATTTGGTTCATAATCCGTATCATGTATGAACAGCATGGGTCGTCCAATTAATCATCTCAGATGATGACTTTGTCATAGAAACTGACTGTCCATCTTATGCTTGTCCTCAGTATTGCTGCCCAGAGATACTAGGAACTAACACAATAATATGAAATATATTATTGGTGATCTGAATTAATTGCTTCACATTCTTTGTTTTCCTCAATATCATTCAAAACAGATTTTAACTCATAACAAGATCAAACAAGCAGCAATAAAACCAATAACAAAAAAAGAGGATTTTTACTTTCTGATTATGTTATATTTTACCTATATTCTTGGTTTCTTACTATTTGAATAATAAAGCATTTTCAGTAGAATGTATATATGTAGTCAAATGTTGTGTTTGCATAGTCCCAGAAGAAACTAGTGATTTGATTTTTAAAATGTAATGTTAAAAAGTGATTTTGTTTCAAAGGAGGGAAAAAATCCATCTAAGTTGAATATTATTTTCTTTTCAGCAATTGTGGCATTATGTGAAGAGAGCTGACATTTGTTTCTCTTGTAAGTTTGTGGATTATAGTTAGTACATAAATGTGATTATTCAGAAAAGTACCAAGTAAAAGATGGCTACGTATTGTTTTATTACTTACCGTCACGTAACTCTAACCCTCATGGGCTCCATGTTCTTCCAGGATACTGTGCAAGCTTATCACATTATTCTGCCTTTGCGGGGTAAACATCACTGGAAAGGAAGTGTTACCATCATCCTTGCCGTATCATTGTCATGTGAATATGCTGAAACGTGTGTCTGTGAGCTGTTTAATTAGATGTGTGAGGCTCTTTTGAAACTGTCATCAGCAGAAATGAAAATGCCAGACTTGAAAATTATATTTTTTTATGTGCTGAGGTCAAGATTTCATGTTTTGCTAAAGACATCGCCGTATTCACAGTAATGACACGTGTCCTTAGAGCTGTGGGTGTGAGACTCAGGAGTCGCGGGCTTGCCTGCGGTATCTGCAGCCCGCTTCCTTGCTCTGAGTACAATTGACTTGTCAAGCTGCTGTCGTGTAATGTGAATACAAGCTGCAACTCCTAACTGTTGTGTTTCAAAGCTTGCTGAAGTAATGTTTTCCTCTTGCTCTGAATATTGCAAGATAGATTAGACTAGCTCAGGCTCTTTTCATCCACCTTTAAAGCGCTCATCCAACTCTGCAAATTGGTTTGTGCTTCTCTTTTAATAGGATGGCAATGAGTGAGACTTCTTCCCCCATTTCTGACAAGCTTGAACGAGAAAACAAAGGCCCTCTGCCACCCCCACACGGCAAAACCTCACTGTGCTGGATGGGGTTTGAAAAATAAAAACACAAATCAAAACCTTCTAACAGCACATCTGTTCTTATTTACAGGAATCAGACGTTACACGCTGCCGCTCAGTCAGAGGGAAGCAATACATTTAATCTGTCATGCCTGAAGGCTTTTATGGAGTTCAAATGTTTTAAAAGGTTTGGCTTGACAAAACTCCCTCATTATGTTTCTTGAGGTAGCACTGTTATCTGCGTCCAGTATCTCACTAACAACATTTCCAGTTCAGTAACAGCAGACATCCCTCATTGCGTTTTATTTGATCTCAGGCTGTTTAATACTAGAAGATGTTGTGTGCACACCACTCTTTTAGGATGTTAAACCATTGGGTTAAAGGTACACCCAATTATGTTCTATCTTTAAGCAACTTGATAGTGCAGTTGTACATAGAAATTACCCCTGCACTATGCTGAAATGCATTTAAGGGTGCGAAATACACTGACGAAAGATAGGGTATTCAAGGTAAAAAAAAGACACTTTCTCCTATGTTTGTGCAGCTTTCAAAATGAAGGAAATTGAGTAGAATACATGATAAACCTTGAGGAAACTGGGGATTTTACCTTTTTAGTGCTGTTATAGATGTATTCTATACAAGGTGATAGTAACCACCATACTTGTAAAGTAACTGGCAGTTTAGAAAACCCTTCCACACATGTCATTCCATCTGAACGTTGGAATAGTCCTGTGGTATATGTGCAGTAGCTGGTGTTAGTCTGTTTTTCCCCAAAGGAGACGTGGGAAATCTGAGGGTATCTCCTTCATGATTTTAACACCAGTGGGAAATGTAGCAGCATGTTGGACCCAGGTTTTCATTATCAAGGCTGGCACTTTCTGTGCTATGCTGTTACACTGCTGCCAGTAAGTATACGTGTGTGCATACATTGGTACACACATGTGCATGAACACATGCACACACACACACAAACATGCACACACACATGTACACACACATGCACACACACATGCATACGCACACGTACACACATACATGTGCACGCTAGTGGACAGCAAGAAGAACAAAATCAGGGCTAAGGCAGTATATTTGCTGGATGAATTAAATGCTCCCTGCCCCTAACATTTCAGCTCTAAGTGGATTAAACATTACAGATGTATTGCCTGATGTCAACACAAACTCCAGGGCCATTGTGCTCATGAGTCTCCTGAGCTTGTCCTCAAGTATGCCAGGTTAACCTACAGACATCGCTCATGTTTGCAAAAGGTCAATGGCAGTTTCAGGTACGCTGACTGAGGGTTCCCTGCACAAATCCTGACTCGCCTGCAGGTTGGATGGGCCATGAGACCATCTGTGTGGCCCAGGGTGGGACACTCAGGCTTGGATTAGCGACAGTGGCTGTCGCACCAGGTGAATGGGAGTATGCTGCTTGGAACTGGCGAGTTATGTCTTATTCCTGCTGCTCCCATCGACTACAAGAATGTTCTTTGTGGGGAGGGTACACTCACTCCCATGCAGACAATCACAGTGTCTCCTGCAGCTGGAACTGGAATTATTTGACTGCAGGTATAGAGGGGTGAATTAATGTACTCCTAAGGACATGGAAATGTATTCTTACGTTATAGGTAAATAAAGCCATTAGTTCATTTTACTTCATTCATTCAGTTTTATCTCTGTTTCCCACTCTCCACGACCTCTCCCCTAACAACGCAAGTACTTTAATGCCTTTGCTAGCTCTCTGTCTGTTGATGTACGTTTCATAAAATGTTTGTTGTTTGGCATTTGCATAGATAATATTGTACTATCGAACTTATTCTGTTTCTCACTTCTGAGCTTACGGTGGGTTTTTATGACACACCTCTACTGCTGCAAGCATGTCTGGTTCTCTGCGTCTCCTTGCTGTGCTATTCTCTAAGGGGAGCAGTTGTTGCATCTTATTTAATCGCTTCCTCAGTAATGGATACCTGTTGCGCTTCTAGATTCACACCGTCACCCATGTCATCGCAATAAATCACTGCCGATGTCTTCTTACAGACTTGTGTGTGCGTGCATCTGACTTCTATATCCAGGAGAATTAGAGTTTGTTGGAATGTGGTATTTACATATTGAATTAGGCTACAAACTGATAAGTGGCTCATCAGAGTGGCCCTGACAGTCTACACCAGAATCCATGAGGCACCTCGAGCCTCACCATCTCCCAAACTCAGTCTTATCCCGTGGTTTTAACCAGGCTCCAGTGCAGGAAATGGAAATGAATATGTACTTTAAGGAAGAAGGGGCTTAACACAGGTAATTCTGTGCTTTCCAGAAATCAGCGAAGGGGGTGTAGAAGCATGTCTAGGCCGGGCTCCTAGCAATGACACCAGAACAATATCAAAACCTCTTAAAATGGTAGCCACAACCTCTGAGGCCCCCCTGGAACTCCTGAGCTGGAAAGCACTGCTGTGCCTGTCAGCTGTGAATCAGGAAGCTGCAAATGGAAAAGCGGTCCCACAGTTCCTACAGATGTGAAGGCTCCTTGGTATCTCCCAGGGACAGTCCGGATGCTAAGGATGGGACCTCAGACGCAGGCACAGTCCTGGCAGCTTCCTGCCAGCAGGAAGTAGGAAAAGGGCAGCAAGACGGCCAGCGTCATATTTTCATCTTCCAAATGGGTGAGTGGTCATCTGACTGTAGGACATAATTTGCTTTTTGATCCTTAGCTGCAAAGGCATGGGGGAGTGTGACGTTAACATTCTGTCCTCTCTCATACAGCAAAGCACAGTGAAAGGGGGGTGGAAAGGATTTCAGAAGAGCCAGCGTACAGCATCTGCCATGCCGTTTTTCTAGTGGTTGACATTCTAATGTGTGTAACATGAGTCTGAGCATTCTCTCTCCGGGTTTTAGAACCCAAGGTCTCCACTTCCGTGAAATACCTACTCATATTCTTTTCTTGTTTTTGGAATTGCAATCTTGAATCTCTCTTGGCTGCTTTCAGTATATATTCTAGACATACACACCTTGCCATTTCGTATAGTGCAAACACTCTCCCCGATCTCTTATGTCTGTTGACTTGCCCATGTACCTATATTTCAAGCAAGGCTTCCTTGCCGCTGCTTGGGGCTACGTGACTAAATATGGGAAATGCAAGAGCCGTAAGGTTAGAATGAGTGGCTGGAGGTTATCTCCAACACAGGACATGCAGTCTGCCCTGGACTGACCGTGACCACACCCCCTCCTGGCCGGCTGGAAATGACAGCGACTGGAATGACATTTGAAACCCTGGGTTAAGCGTGGAAAACCTATTCCCACCACTTTGCACCAATCAGGATCTCCCATGAGATAAAAATAAATTCCATATAGTTAAGTCACTGAACTTTGGGGTCTCTTCATTACTTCAGTTACACCTGTATCCTAGCTAATAACGTTCTTGAAGTTTGGTGATAAACTCCAATTCATCAGTAGGTTAAATAGATGTCTTATAGGATTAGTTTACCTAATACTTTATTGTTTTCGTAAGCCAAAGGTGGCTAAAACTTTCTTATGTAAGCAATAATATTTTCTTATATAAGCAACAATATTTTCTTATATAAGCTTATATAGGTTGTGCTTTTTGAATAAAACATATATTGGACTCATAAAATAACCATGGCAGCTTTCACTCTTTAAAAAAAAATTCTCTGAAAAACAAAATACATGTGTTCTGGGTTGAACTGTGTCCTCCAAAAATATACGTTGAAGTTCTAACCCCAGGACCCGTGATTATATACTTATTTGGAAATAGGGTGTTTTTAGATGTAATCAAATTAAGATGAGGTCATTAGGATGGTCCCTAGTCCAATGTAGCTGATGTCCTTGTAAGAAAAGGAGAAAGACGCAAGGACACTCACAGAGAGGAGAACTCTGTGTGAAGACACAGACTCACAAAGGGAAGAACTCCATGTGAAGACAACAGAGGAAGAGATGAGAGGTATGTAGCTATAAGCCAAGGAAAGCCAAGAACTGCAGCAGCTCTCAGAAGCTGGGAAAGACAGCACAGCCTTAGCAACACCTGGAGTTTGGACTTCTAGCTTCCAGAATATGCGAGAACAACTCTGTGTTGTTTTAAGCCATCCAATATGTCATAGTTTATTACGGTAGCTCTAGGAAAGTAATACAGATTTTGGTACTAGGAAGTGGGATGTTGCTATAACAATGAATAAAATTTTGAAGGTGGCTTTGCAGTTGGGCAGAGGCTGGATGGTTTTAGAAAAAGTATTATTTTCCTTGAAGAAGCTATTGGTAGAAATAAGGATGTTAAAGGTGCTTCGGGTGGGGTCTCAGATGGAAATGAAGAACAAGATTTTGGATGGTAGAGGAAAGATGATCTTTGTTATAAAGTGGCAGAGAGCTTGATGATTTGGAAAAATTCTCAGCCTACCATATTTCATAAAATCAGAAATTGTGCTCCAGGGAGAAAGCACCAAGGGTGTGCCCGGATCAACTTCTGCTAGAAAGGTTAGGCATGTGGTTCATGGATCCAATCAACTATCTCAGCAGAAATGCTGCTGCTTGGACTGAAGAGGATAGAGATGGGAAGAAATGAAGGAAGGTGCTGGGCTTCTGAGGTGCTATAGGCTGGACGTGGGCAGCTAGAGCCCTTTAGCTGCAAACTCACGTTATCCCTCAAAAAAAATGTACAGACATTACATTAATACCTGTATTATGCTAATCATTGTGCTAGGGCAGATACTATGGCTGAATCTCTCAAAGCTGACCCACTATGAAAGGTTCCCTGAGTACCCATCAATAATTCTGCAACCTTTTCACCATCAGGTGTATTGATATGGAAGACCACTCCATTTCTGGATTTCTGTGCTCTCTCATTCAGACAGACCTCTATGAAAAAACAGCCAATGGTTCACTAGAATCTCCAATCCAATCAACTGCTTCCTGGTTGTACATGTACATATATCAGGGATGATTCTTTTCTTGTTTTAACTAAATGCTCCAGCAAGAGATGCCGCAAGGATCACCTTGACCCTGACAGCCTCCAAGAGAAGAATGCAATTTACTGTGGTTTCATCTAACTCGGAGGAATGATCATTTTTCACAGTGAGAACTTGGACTGGTCCTGCAGTGACAGAGCCTCACTGCCATCAGTCCCTGGGCCACCATGGCCAAGAATTGTTTGGACGGAAAGAGTTGGGGTAGGTTTTCAGAAAAGATGGAGCTCAGAAGAGGAGGAGCCAGTGAAAAAGGCAGGAGTTTTCACAAAAATTAACTCAAAATGGGTCAAAGACCTAAGTGTAAAGTAAAAACTGTAAAACTCCTAGAAGATAACATAGTAGAAAATGTAGATGAACTTGTGTTTGGTGATGACTTTTAAGATACAGTAATATAAGCACAACCTATGAAAGAAAGAATTGATAAGCTGGACTTCCATAAAATTAAAATTTTATGCTCTATGAAAGATGTTAAGAAAATGAAAAGACATGTCACAGACTGAGAAAAAATATTTGCAAAAGATAGCTGGTAAAGGCTTGTTATACAAAAAACTCTTAAAAGTCAAAAATAAGAAGACAAACAACCTGATTAAAAAATGTGCCAAGAACTTAACAGACACTTCACTAAAAAAGACATACACATGACCAATAAGCATATGAAAACGATACTCCGTATCACGTATCACCAAATAAATGCAAGTTAAAACACTAATGAGATACTACTACACACTAATTAGAATGGTCAAAATCCAGAACACTAACAACACCAAATACTGGTGAGGACGTAGAGCAACAGGAATTCTCATTTATTGCCGGTGGGACTACAAAATAGTACAGCTACTATGAAAGAGAATTTGGTGGTTTCTTACAAAACTAAACAGATTCTTGCCATATGACCTAGCCATCATGCTCCTTGGTGTTTACCCAGAGGAGTTGAAAACTATGTCCACACAAAGACCTGAACACGGATGGTTATAGCAGCTCTGGTCTATAAGTATTAAAACCTGGAAGCAACCAAGATATCCCTTTGTAGGTGAATGGAAAATAAACCATGTTACCCCTAGACAATGAAATACTTTCAGTACTAAAATGAAATGAGCTACCAAGCTATGAAAAGACATGGCGGGAACTTAAATACATGTGACTAAGTGAAAGAAACTAATCAGAATAGACTACATACTGTGTGATTCCAACTCTCTGGCATTCTGAAAATGTCAAAACTATGGAGACAGTAAAAAGATCAGGGGTTGCCAGAGGTTAGGGAAGTGGGAGGGTAGGTAGAAAGACACAGAGGATTAAAAACTTGGTGAAATGACTCTGTATGATACTGTAACAGTGGGCACATGTCATTTTGTCTGAAAGCGTAGAATGCACACCACCAAGAGTGAGCCCTAATGCAAATCATAGACTTCGGGTGATAATGGTGTGTCAGTGTGGGTTCGTCAGTTGTAATAAATGCACCGCTCTGCTGGGGTGTTGATGATGGAGGAGGCTGTGCATGCTTGGGGGAAGGGCATATGGGAAACCCCTGCACCTACCACTCAATTCTGCTATGAACCTAACCTGCTCTATAAAACAAAGTCTGTTTTAAAAAGTCCACCAGAATCTAGGAGAGAGAGAGCATGGCCTTGCCAACTTCTTGATTTGGGACTTTGGAAATCTGAAAGAATAAATTTCTGTTGTTCTGAATCCCTGTTGTGTGGCAGCCCATTACAGTAGCCTTAGGAAATTAATATGTATAGAATACATTGTCCTGGAGAATTTGATAATGCTCATCTGTCAATCCATCTAAGAGTATTATTAATTTTTTTTAAATTTAGGATGGAGGATGGCTGCTGGAATGGAAAATATGTCTTTGACTAAAATTTCAGTTTACCTCATGTTAATGATGCTGTTCAACGTTTCTGCCTCTTGCATATTTTAATAAATTTTTCATGTCATCTTTTTTCATTACATATTTATCAACAATGTTATAAGCATGATAATGACTTCCTTTTGTTTGACCCCTCCCCTTTAGTTCATCCCTCCTTTCACATTTTTTTATAAGCATCAAGGAGAAACCAATGGACACTGTTAATACTTTGGTTGGGAAATCCTTTACCAGATCACCCAGTTCTTCAGGTATATTCTCCACCTTGCACGTAACTATAGCCAATAGTTTAGCGTAACTCCAGTTTTCCATAAGACTTTCTTCACTTCCCTTTAAGTCCTCTTGGTGAAGGCATTTTAAGCTTTTACCAGCCCTCCTCTCAAAATGTTTACAGCTTTTCCAGACTCTGCCCTCTTCTCAGCTCCAAACTCACTCTTGTATTTTAGAAATTGTTTTTGTTGTTGTTACAGAAGCATCCCATTTCTAAAGTGCTAACATCTGAATTTAGTTATTTGTTACTACATAAAAATAATCTCAAATTGAGTAGATTAAACAATGGACATCTATTATTTTTGCACAGTTGGTGGGGCAAGATACCTCACTTCCACGCCATATGGCTCCCTCCATAGGCTGCTTGAATATCCACACAAGATGGCAGCCGCTTCTCTGAGCAAGAGCAATTCAAGAGAGGGAACCCAACCTAATCTTGCAAGTGGCATACCATCAACTGTGCTGTGTTCTGTGTTCACACAGACCAACCCTGTGCAGTGTGGGAGAAGGCACCGAAGGCTCTGAATAGCAGAACATGGGGCTCGTGGAGGTGGGGAGAGTTCTTTGAGATGAGCTACTATAGTTATTAAGGCTTAACCTTCATCAACCCATGAGGAAGGGGCTTTGCCAAGAGCATCAGCATGAAGTCTACTTGCTCTTCCTCTAATATGTTTAATCACCATGGATAGATTGAGATTTAGTACATCACAAGGATTTCTATGGTTTGACTACATAGGTGATGGATACTTGTAATCAAAATTAACAAATGACTTGAAAATTTGTGTCAGTATAATGTCATCCCACTCTGCTGACCCTTGAGGACCATATTATAATGAAGCTCAGTTTTGTATATGGCATCTTCTTAAACTTGGTTTCAAATGAAGCATACATGGGATTGAAGTGACATTTGGGCGAATGGTGCCGTCATGTTATTTTCATTAGAGTCACCCAGCTACTAGTGAACTGACTGCATTATTGGAACAGTCCCTTTAAACTACCGACCGAGTCTTACCAGCAGGCAACACCGATGTGATTTGCCTGAACAGGTTCCAGCAGCTTGGAAGCCTATAACACAATTTTAGCAGGGCTTAGGCATCCCACTTCTATAGGATGGACAGACGTAAAGTTAATTCTTCAATGCATTTCCTTAAGAGAAAAGTGTTCACTTTCCTCTCTGCAAGCAATCCACTCATTAACCCAGGAAGCCTCACCTGACAATGCTATTGAAGTCAATAGATAAATAGGATAACGACAGGTACTGACAGGACCTCAATCCATTCTTCTCCAAAGTTCTCCTCAAAAACCGTCTCCTATTAGAGCTGCTATAAGCTATTACCCTTAGATTTAGCCAAGCTGGCAGAACATTTAAAAACAAAAGACAAGTTCACAGCCATGTAGTTAGAGTAGAATCACACCAGCAATTAGTCGCAGAGCAGGTGTTACTTCTGTGTTAGCATCTATTTTCAGTTATTTTGGCCTTGGGAGTTTTTTCTTTGTTTCTTTCTTTCTGTGAGATTTTGCAGGCAAACACACTCAGCAGTCTGAGTTTTTTCAGTTTTGGAATCCAAGAGCACCGGTTTTGGGAAAAGGTTTAAACTACTCTGGCCAGATCCTACTTAAGGCACCTTCCCTTTCAACCAACTGATTTTTTACTTCTGGAATTTGAGGCCTGGCCTAAACTTAAATAGCATTAACTCACAGCTGTCTAAGGCAGTGTTTCTCAACCTGTGGGTCG
>NW_017731591.1:1396834-1416683 GCF_001890085.2 Hipposideros armiger
TAGCACAGGTTCACCTTAGCTCTGGACCAGCATTCTGTGTAACCCAAGAAAGTCATTCTCTCAGCCTGTCTCATTTTTCTCTTCATCTATGACTCAACAGCTCATGTATACATATTATACTCATGCTATGTAGTTGGTAAAGACAATATCACAAAATCAAATTAAAGGTACATTAATATGTAAACCCACTCTCAAAACATAAAATGCCTTATTTCAAATGTACTGACTTCCAAATGAAATTCAGAAAGGTGATCAGAAATTTGAAATTCTTATTGCAATCCTCAGGCGGGATGCTTTTGCCCCTGGTCACCCTCCAAGGTTCGGATCACACGTGTCTGGTGAATCACAAGGTTTTATGGAGGCCATTGATGAGTTGGGGATAGAGGCACTGAAAAAAATTATAAGTGGTAAAAACATTTAGGCATATCTTAGAATGAAACTCAAGGGGCCTTCTAAAAGCTTATGAACAAACAATTATTGTGTGAGGTGCTGGTTGACTTTCTGCCGGAAAAGATGCTGAGCTAAGTCTAAACAGATTATGAGAAGGGAGTGCCTACTAAAATAGGCAGCCTGGGTTAGGACGTCACCTGCCATGCGTATGTGTGTATGTGTGTTTTCCTTCCTAAAAAAATTACCTTTGTATGCCAAAAACAACTTCAGCTGAAAAAAATTTTTTGCATCAACAGGACTTCAACTATCAGAGAATAAAGTCAGACCCAGTGCTTGTTTTTGTCTGTGGCATTGCCCGTAATTTATTTAAATTCCATCATGTTGCTTGGAGTTCAATGAAGTCAAGCAGCCAATCCATATGTATTTAGATAATAGGTTGATGTACCGATAATGAGAGTCAGCCCTGCATTAAAATTAATTTCAGATGGAATATGCTGTTTTTAGATCCTCCTGAAACTCTGCTTCTCCTGTGGAAGTGATAACGAGAATCGCATGGTTATGTGACGAACAGAACAGGGAATGAATACCAAGAAGAACTTCATCTGTTGCGTAAACAAAACCAGGGTTGGTGATAAGTAAACCAAGGTATTTGAGTGTTACCTTAGAAGGGAATGTGAAGCGTTACAGCTTTCTCAGGAACTCCTGCAGACACTAAGTAGGACTTGAGAGAGAAATAATAATTACACAAAATGGTGTTTGATTGGGTACATTTTTTTTGTTGAGCTATTATGCCTGAGTGAGAACCACGGTGCCTGTTTTGTTGATATTCATTGTTGTCTATTTTGAGAGGACATTACATTACGCCAGCACATTGTAGGCGAAACCTGGTAATTATTCTCTAAGCTGCATTCATTACATTATTAAATCACCTTTTCTACTACATTTTGTGAATGACTATAGAAACTTCAAGGTTTTAAAAATGATTTATATAATCTAATCATTCATGTATAATTGACTACTTAATTTGCATGAGTGTTTCAGATCATTTTGGAATAATTAGCCATTGTTGAGTGTTTTTTCCCATCAATTAAACTAATTGCTTTTCATATAGGTGTAGATTGAATATTGATCCCCATTTTTTTCAACTCACTTGCATAAGCAAATTATGTCTAATTGCCAGCTTACCACATCATTACACAGTTACCGTCAATTATACAAAAGTATACTGTACTAGACTAATGATTTCTTTGTGGCATTTTGAAGGGCTTTTTAATTGTGATGCTTGAAACAATGTTGCAATTTAAAAAATATATTAAGCACCATGTTTAAACTAATGACACAGTAAAGGACATTATTGGTTAACCAATATACCAACCGTTGTCTAGAGAGCCATTTATCTTAGAATATAAAGAATTCCTTGACACAAGCTGAAAGAATCTCATTATTCTTATTAAATATAGTGAATACACACATGCAAACATTGGATTGTGTTGGTTCTAATTTTTTAGCTCTATCCTTCTTGTTTTATATGTTTATTTATTTTCTACCTGATGAAAAATTTCCAACAGGGTGTGAAGAGGTGGGGAATTTCAAAGAATCACCAAAAGAGAGAATAAGGATGTTTTAAAAAGTAAGTCTCCAGGAGATAAAAGCAGCTCTACTCACCATGCTTCCATCAGTATGTTATTGTCTTTGGAGGTTTTACTGGGTATTTCCCTTCACGGATTTCTAGGTTAGATCCTTTAAAAATTAAAAGAAAAGTGGAAATAATATAATCCCAAGATTCCCCTTGAGACGTCTATACCATAAGATGTGATTGTCACACATTAGCTCTTCCTAGAGGCTGGAAGTAAAACCAAAAGCCGGTATTAAGTGCTAATTGAAACAGGTGGGAGGACTGTCTCAGTGTGAGGAGCTGATGTGAATCCTTAGATAGCCCACAAATAAAATCATATAGGTGTGGGCCCCTTTTGTACTGGTGCTCTGGTCGTGAAAGGCTGGCTTTCCCCAGTTGGAGGCCATGTTGAGCAGTCAGATCCCCGGGCTGTTACCCATCCCCACGAAGACAGACAGAGGGCGAGAACAGCTTCTAAAGGAGCCGTTGCATGAAACTGCTGGTAATGGGTCCTGACTTACCTGTGGGCAGCACAAGAGTCAGTTCTTTATTTGCTCTGTAGACCTAACCTTTCTCTTTTCTTTTTCAGTAGAGTTCAGGGAGGGAAAGAGGAATGTAAATGTCCCTTTTTACTCTGTGGTGTCTTTTTGACCCCAAAACAGATGATGTTTAGAGATCATTTTGTTTTCATCATTTTAATTAAATTTACCCATTTTCTTAAACTGGTGGTCGTTTTTTTTGTGACAACATGAATGGACTTTGAGGGTGTTATGCTAAGTGAAATAAGTCAGACAGTGAAAGACACATACTGTGTGTTCTCACATATGTGGAATCTAAAAAAGCTGAACTGATAGAAACAGAGAGTAGACTGGTGGCTGTCAGGGGCTGAGGGTGGGAGAGATGGGGAGAAGCAGCTGGCTAATGGGTACAAGCTCCAGGTTATAAGGCAAATGACACGGTGGGTCTAGTGCACAGCATGACGACTATAATTAGCAGAACTGTACCAAGTACCTGAAGTTTGTAAGGGGGCAGCCTCCCCCAGTCTACACCCCTCTGACATCGTCCATAGCTGTTACAATTCCATTGACTCTATTCCCTATGCTGCACTCCACATCCCATTACTAATATATATATACATATATATATATATTAGTAATATATATATGTATATATATATATGATAGTAAATTATAGTTGATATTTAATATTATTCAGCTTTAGTTTCAGATGTGCAGCGCAGTGATCAGGCATCTACACAGTCCATGAAGTGGTCTCCCTAATAAGACAAGTGCCCATCTGACACCCTACAAAAATCTTTACAACATTATTGATGATAGTCCCCAAACTGTCTTTCATATCCCTGTGGCAATATTATAGTTACCAACATATGCTGTCTAATCCTTTCCCCTTTTCCCTTATCCCCACTCCCCTCCCAACTAGCAGCCCTCAGTTTTTCCTCTATATCTCTGAGACTATTTCTGTTTACTTTGCTCATTTATTCTGTTCTTTAGATTCCACATATAAGTGAGATCATATGGTAACTGTCTTTCTCCATTTGACTTATTTCATTTTGCATAATGTTCTCTCAGTCCATCCATATCATTGAAAATGGTAAGATTCATTCTTCTTTATAGCTGAGTAATATTCCATTGTGTAAATGTACCACAGGGAACTTGTGACTTTTTATTTTTTTTTCTGTGCTTGACCAAATATTCACAAATCGACATACCCCCTGTATCGTGTCAGACCTTTCAAAATTTTTCTCTAAATATGGTCTATGTGTATCTCATTGTCTAATGGTATTTAAAGTTTGTGTAAGGGGAGGTAGCATTCATAGAAATAATGAAAATAAAACAAAATCCAAAAACAGGCAAAAATCGATTGTCCCTCTGAAAAATGTATTGTCCCTTTGTGTAGTTTTGAGAGAGATCCAAAAAGGAAAAAAACATCCCTCCACATAAAATACGTGTATTAAGGATGCTGGTACAGAATAATATATCGTATAAGTCCCTAAAATTGGTGCTATTGCTATTTCTTAAAATTTGTATTATAATGAATTACTATTATATTTGGGGAAACAATGTTGGGTTATTTAAGCTCTTTCACCAATGGTGGCATCACCAAACAAATGATTCATGATAATTTTATACCTGAGATAAAATGTGTTAGTCTAAAGCTTGTTAACTATGATGAAAGTAACATTTAAGTCTAAACATCATTTGACGTTCTGACATTGTTGGTTAATTTTAAACCATCGCTTCAATGTGGCAATGGTATGAATCCAGTCTAATGCACAGGTCAATTCAAGATGGATTCAAGTACTTTCAGTCTAAGGAAACAGCTCTGTATCATGTTCAGCATAGTAACATGCTTACTTTCCTATCACAGGACCAAAAAAAAAAATAATTGACAACCTGTGCTGCATCTCTCTTCACGAGAGTTCACAAACTGGGTTTGTGCCCAGTGTTACTCCTTCCTTGCTAATGGTTATTGAATGCCATCTTGCATTGCTCATGATGACAAACATCTAAAGGCTGACTCAAGCCCTTCCACATGAACTTGAGTTAAAATTGAACATAGCACAGGTCAGGCCTGAAAGTGCTCAGCAGACACGCAGATTAACAGTAAATCTCAAACTCCCGTCAACAGAAACCACACCTTCCCCTTTAATGGCTACAGAGAGGTCAGCGTCTCAGAGAACAGAAGAAACTGCTGGTATAAACCAGGAGGCCCGTGAAGGGCTGCCCTTTCTCTGCTTGCTTTCGGGGACGCCATGCGACAGACCGCAGACCTCACGGGTCAGCATCTGTTGGAGCTGTGCCTGAAGAGTTTATAGATGGCTGGCTGTGCTTCCAGATAGCCAGGGGTTGAGAGAAGCGTGGGGTGAGGAAAGGGGTTGGAAAAGAATGCTGCATTTGGAAGAACCGTAGCAGGCTCACTCCCTGCTCACTTAACTAATTCTGTGGCTAGGAAGACACCAGAGTAGCTTAAATATTCATGGCTCCAACACACTTTCTCTTGTAACATCGTGAAGGCAGTTTTTTTCAAGGGCTCACTGGCCTTCAAAGAATCCATGAGAATAAATGGCGAATTTAGATTTCTTTTTGCATGAACCACAGAGAGAGATAGAGCTTTTGTTAAGAAACGAATAAATCTTTAACATCGACGTAGGCTTGGTGAAGTATTTTTTAAATGTTTCTGAACAAAATCTGTAGCCTCGGTATTAATTTTTATCACCACAGAATTCTACCAAATGCCTAGAGCGCGTAAGCATGGATTTCAAACTTTGCAGCAACATTTCTGCTTCAGAACCTGCCCACACTGGGTGCTCTGAACATGGGCTCCCAAGTGATGAGACGGATGAACCAGCAAAGCGTTAGAGGCCAGCACCTGCCAGCCTACCCAGGCCTGTGTATTTGGAGACAAGTGATATTTTACTGGGCTTTTATTTCATGATTATGTTAAAAAGGCAAGTTTAAATAGAAAAACACCTTCATGTTTTACATATTTGTTTCATAGACTAGAAAGCAATTTCAGATTAAAAAAAGGCATTGAAGACTGACCCCAAAGTTTTTTAAGAACTATGAAAAGTAAGATTGTTGAGCTAACGCACAAGGGAAAATGTATCATGTTCGTAATAAATTGCCTGCAGTATCTCGTATGTCCTTTCTATAAGCCAAAATTAGAATTATATATACACACATACATATATATGCATGCACACATACACTCACATTATTTTTTCAAAATTTGCATTAGTTGCATTAATTAATGTAACACAACCTCATAAATTCTGTTGAACAAAGCTAATCTTGAATTACAGAGACATTTCCTAGGAACTGAAGGTTGGACATTAAAGAGTCCACCTGATCTATAAAGTGTGCTAGTCTGAGAATATGGGATGATCTAGGCTGGAAATGCCCTGAGGAAGGGAGGAACAGGAGGACAGGACAGTCAGACCTCTGTCATACACACATCACTGGTCTCACTGCGACATTTCTCTACCGTGTAGTAACAAGGAAAATATCCCACCCAGTAACAGTAAATCATTTCAAAATTTTAAAAACGTCTGCTGCTTCATGTCAGCATGTTCTCATAACAAGTGCTAGATGCAGTGATTACAGCACGTACCATATTCCATTTTCATTTCTATTTGTCTCTCTTTCATTAAATTCTCCTTCAAGACATAGCTGTACATCTCCAAAATCTCCACAGTGTCCAACATAGGTGAAAATCAAATTGAATTTTATGTTGTTTTTTTCACCTTTACATTTTAATCATCATATCTAGGATTCTTGTTTGCAAAATTATAAAATTAAAATACCTAGTTGGTGCAAAATGCTTTTTGTATGCCAGAAAATGTTCTGAAGCATTTCTGAGTTAACTCGTTCATTCATCTCAACACCCTGTAAGATCTGCACTTGTATTTCTCCACAGAAGTGGAAACAGAGGCACAGACCTGAAAGGTTATTTGCCCAAAGTGACTGAGTGGCCCAGCCAGCACGGAACTCACACCCCCTGAGTCAGGAGTCAGAGCCCATAACCTTGACAGTGCTCCATCTCTGCTATCAAGGCTAAGCTCTGATCAGGCGTCAAGGTGATTTTCCGTAGCTGCAGTAATAAATTACTTGCTTAAAAGTCATGGTTATAATATATATAAAATCATGTCACCAGCAATTGAAGTTGGAAGTGGCAAAAGTCAGTGGCTGAGCGTGGAGGCAGGTGCAACCACAGATGGCTCATTGCCAAGGTGAGCCATTGCTCTTGAGGTTACAGACCAGAGACTCACGGGCAGCCAGACACACCACAAGGATGCTGAGACTATGAAGTGAGGAAAAGGGACCCCAGGTGGCAGGTGTGAAAGACGCCACAGAGGTTTCAATCTATCCCATTGGCCTGTGTGTCTGTCTTTCTGCCAATACCATGCTGTTTTGGTTATTGTTACTCTGTAGCACAAGCTGAAGTCAGCGAGTGTGATGCCTCCATTGTTTTTTTGTTTCAGGATCGCTTTGGCTATTCGGGGTCTTTTGTGGTTCCATACAAACCGGATGATTTTTTTTGTCTATTTCTTTAAAAAATGCCATTGGGATTTTAATGGGGATTGTATTAAATCTGTATATTGCTTTGGGTAATATGCCATTTTAACTGTTGATTCTTCTAATCCATGAACATGGAATGTCTTTCCATTTTTTTGTGTCTTCTTCATTTCTTTTAAAAATGTCTTATAGTTTTCAGTGTATAGGTCCTTCACATCCTTGGTTAAGTTTATTCCTAGGCATTTTATTCTTTTTGTTGCAATTGCAAAAGAATTTATTATTATTATTATTATTATTATTATTTATTTTTCTGAGATTTCATTGTTAGTATTTAGGAATGCAATGGATTTTTGTACATTGATTTTGTAGCCAGCAACTTGACTGTATTCATTTATTGTTTCTAATAGCTTTTTGGTGGAGTCTTTAGAGTTTTCTATATATAGCATCATGTTATCAGCAGAAAGTGACAATTTAACTTCTTCATTCCCAGTTCAGGTGTGTTTTATTTCTTTCTCTTGCCTGACTGCTCTGGCTAGGACTTCCAATACTACTATATTGAATAGCAATGGTGATAGGGGACAACCCTGTCTTGAAACCTATGTAATTTTACTAACCATTGTCACCCCAATAAATTTTAGTTAAGTAGTAATAAATTAATTGAAAGAAAGAAAGAAAGAAAGAAAGAAAGAAAGAAAGAAAGAAGAAAGAAAGAAGGAAAGAAAGACGCTGCAGAGGTCAAACCTGTCTGAGCTGGTCACGTAGCCCAGTGGGTGCTGCCGTGTTGAGAATACACTGAGGACAGGTTTCACATACTAACTCTAGTGATGCGGGAAGGGCTGCCGAGAACATGACATTCAGATGGAGTGTGAGGTCTGGTCTGGTCTCTGTCAGGGTGTATTCTTTTCTCCCTTATCGAGGTCTGTGATGAACTCCGATGTCGGCTGTAACGTCATACAACCCCCCCCCCCAAGTACTGATGGACGTTCTCATGGCTGGATGCCTGAGCCTTCATATCCTGGAGTCACTGATCAGCTCTGACAGAAAAGAAGCGGCTGACTCTGCCATGTGATGCCTGATCCAGAAACATGCATGACCTGAAAGATGGCCAGTGTAGCCGACACAGACTCTAGTGCAGACTGCAGGAAAGTCAGATAACCGTGGTGTTCAGGGAAGCCACCCTGAGTTCTGACACCTGAGTTATTACTGACACACGTGGCATCATACAGGCTGTAGGCACGCTGCACGGGGCTGCATGAAGTTTTGTATCCAATCGTAGGTATTTTTTAATTTACCTCAGTTTCACACTGAGAATTTCAGGGATATTATGAGTTGAATTGTTTCCCTCCCAAAAGATATGATGAAATATAATTCCCTGTAGCTCAGCATATAACTTTATTTGGAAATAGGGTCGTGGCAGATGCATTAGTTAAGATGAGACTGGTGCAGGATGGGCTTCTACTGCGAGATAGCTGGTGTCCTTAGAAAAAGGAGAAATTTGGGCACAGAGACAGAAATGCACAGAAGGAAAACCATGTGACAACACACAGGAAGCAGGATGTCAGGTGCCTGGAATAAACCATCCAGGAGCCAAGGGACACCAAGGAGGGCTGGCACATACCAGAAGCTGGAAAAAGCGAAGGACTCTCCCCCGTAGCCGTTAGGGGAAAGGCCCTGAAGACACTTTGACCTTGGAATTCTAGCTTCCAGAACTCTGACTCAATAAATTTCTGTTGTTTCAAACCACTCAGTTTTGCTTCAGTTTGAACATTTTATAAGCAAATATACATTCCTTGAGTTTGTGTTATACTTTCACTTTTCACTGCTGTATAATATTCCATTGTATGAATTACTGTGCTTCACTCATCCGTTCCACCAGTGGACACTTTCAGTTCGGGGCTATTACACGTCAGGCTGCCATGGGTTTTTTGTGCCTGTCTTTTGATGCTCATGCACACATATGACTATCAATTATGTATTGAGGAGTGGCACTGCTGGGTCACAGAGTATATGTTCTCCTTTAGTGGACAGCGACAAACAGTTTTACAATTGCGAGATCGAGTTACATTGTCTCCAGTCTGAGGCTGCCATTTGTTCAACCTTCTCACTGAAATTTGATGTTATCAGTCTTTATAATTTTAAAGCTGAAACCCCACCATGGTGGTGAAAGTACAGTGATGTCTCATTTCACTTTCTCGGATCTCTATGACTTGAATTCTGTAACATGCAATTATGCTTTTAAATTACTTAAATCAACTTATTTTGGACTCAAGTATCTATTTGTTAGTGGTGGTGATCATCTACTAATTATGAGACTGAAAGAATATTTTTTCTCCCCCAGTTTAGAGGATGAGCTGTCCAAACTCTAGAAATGATGAGCAAAATGACGTTTTTCACTGTGGAGAAATTTGCTTCATTAGTTCCTCGCAGTCCTCCTGTGGCCTCATGGTCCAAAAGCTTTATATTAATCCTAGATGCCATGTGTCCCCCTCCCATCAAGTTGACATTAGCTAAAACCCACCCTCAGAATAATGCCTTTGCTAACTGTGAACGGGCTTCATATTATAGCTGTGCAAGATTTCCAGATTTACCACGTTTTGAAACATGATTTCCGTGTATCACAAAGAGGTGATAAGCTCCCCGAGCTGCTTGCTGTAAACATCTCCTCCCTTCACTGTTGTCTTGCTTGAGTGGCTTTTATTTTTCTTCTACAATCACAGATTTACCACCAAACAAACTGAGACTCACTGTGGATTTTAAATTGGACCACAGGCTGAGTGATCCCAGTGTTAAGCACATGTCACGGATGGAATTTGGGTTTTGCTGGGACGGCCATTGATTTTTCTAGTTCCTGGGCTGCAGTTGCAAACACCTCGTGACTCTCCCAGACGGCCCGAGTCTCCGGGCCGAGCGCTGCTCCCATCAGGAAAGGACTGACTAAGGCGACATGGCACGAGGTGCTGGGGCCATGACAGGCCTTGAGGTGCAAACTCTGTTTTCCCCCTTCCGAGCACTTCATATGGTTTCTCCCAATTTGAAATTCCATTCTGAATCTCTTTGCCAAGAAGTTGAATACTTTGCTCAGAAAAGAAAGACAAAAAACTTTAAGGAGAAGATGTGGCCAGCCCCCTGTAATCACAGCTCTGCCTGACTTTTACCTAAAAGGGGGTTAGGAGGACACTTCTGTTTCATCAGTGATTTCCAAGAACAATTTCATTTTCTTATTGACAGAAAGACTCGTGGATAAGACTAATAACACCTGGAACTGCCCCGCACACCATCAGGGTAGCTTCACGCGTTTCTAGGTGTGAAGAAGGGCTCCGGGGACATGAAGTGCTGTGCCTGTGACATCCCCAGTGAGACTGGCTTTCCTGCAGTCCCTTCGCTTTCCCCCAGAAGTGACGGATGCTTATCAGCTCAGCTCAGGCTCTGGGAATGAGTGACATTGTAAAGCCCAAGCCTAGCTGAATTGTTCCACCTCTAATCCTGTGGGTGGAAGTTTGGGCAGTAACCCCAAGGGCCTACTTCATTTTTACTTTTCAGAATAATGGAATGGCGTCGCAAGACACATAGCTATTCAACATTCAACATTCATGGGATGTGGAAAAATGATGAACTTTGCAAAAATAAAATCCCCAGCCTTCTTTCTAAGAAGAACCACATGTGGAAATATGCTGCAAAGATTAAAATAGCTTGTAACAATGTTAGCAAGGGGACATGCTTTCAGCTTCAGTGTGTGAAAAAAATGTTCCTTCCTCGTTAGACAACTTTAGCAAAGCGTGGTATATTCTCAGCCTTTTGGAAAGGAAGGAGAGCTTTGATGGGCCTCGTGATAAAGGATTTTGATAACGTGCAAGTATTTTGTAATGACTTAGGGTAAGTTTCTGTTGTTCCAGTATGTATACAGTGGAAATGGACAATTCTTTACTTGGGTTTTTTTGTTTGTTTGGTTGGTTTTTTTTTTTTAAGCTGAGCCATCCTGCTACCTGTTGGCAGCTCAGCGGCTGCTCAGCTCGGGCTGGACTCGAACCGCTGTTGCTCAGAGCTCAAACTCTTGAGCGAGCTCTTAACCAACTGAGCCACTCTGCCGGCCCGGACAATTCTTTACAAATAGCGAAATAGTGAAATAGTGACTAAAGTATAATTATTTGTGGTTTTTGTTAATATGTTTCCAAAAATGTCAACTGGTCATAGCACATAGTGGGAACTTTTAAAACATTTGTTTCTTTCAGTATCAGTCATAGGTTTTACTTGTGACTAACCAAAATGTGCTCCAAGTGATTTAGTGGGACAGGAGTTTGTTAAATACAGTATCAGGCGCTTCTTGGAATGACCAGAAGCCTGGAGAATGTGGCCCAGGACACAGGCAGTGGACAGCGGCTCATATTTCTAGCTTCTAATGCACGTGGCCGTTTCCCAAGTCTTTAAAAAACTTGGAAATCCACAAACACAGGAAGAGAGAATAGACATTTTGTCTGGGCAGCCAATGCACAAGCAAACAAGTGATGATGAAAGTGGTATCCAGTACAACAAGGCCTGAAAAAGAGCCCACAAAATGCTAAAAGGCATGATTGTATGGTTTCTGTAATTTGACGGGCTCACAGTTAATTTGGTTGGTATAAACAGACAATCTGGGGCACTCTGGTTAGAACCTGCTGTTTGTCTCAACGGTGGGCCCTTTGTCTACTGAGTCCTTCTGACTTCAGGCTTCTGTTGGAACCATTCGGTTGTCATGAGCACCGTTCCGGGAACTGGAGGCAAATCTAAAAGGAAACCGCTGACACCAAGAGAAAAACAAAATATTCTCTACCTGGTAAAGAGGGAAGGCTAGTAAACAGATTAATGAATGTGTTTTTGGAAGACCGTAGAAACACCTTTGTTTGATAAAAATGCTCTACGTGGGGACCTGCTCCGTTCTAACTTCCTTATAACTTTTCTATAATGTTTTGGATACTTAATGCCACAGTTCTTTATTTAACTTGTACAGCTAACCTTTATTTTTATTTCTAATTCTTATTTTTAAGGAGAGGCAAAAGTGCATTTATTACTTTATTTATATAAGTTTTTTTCTTTCTTTTATATTTGTTTCAGGTGCACAAAACAACGTACTGATTACTCGTAGACATTTACACCCCTCCCAAAATGATGCCCCCGACGCCTACGACTATCCCTCTGACATCGAATAGTCAAATACCGTTGACTATTCCCTATTCCCGAAGCTGTACTCCACACCCTGTGTGTATGTGTGGTGGGAGGGGGGATACAATATATGTATTTAATTATAGTTGACATTAAATATCATTTTATGTTAGTTTCAGGTGTACAGCATAGTTGTTAGGCATTTATATAATCTATGAAGTGATTCTCCTGCTAAATCTAGTACCCATCTGGCACCCTAGATAGTCTTTACAACATTATTGATTGGATTCCCCATCCTGTATTTCACAACCCCGTGACTATTTTGTAACTACCAAGTTATATGTTCTAATCCCTTCACCTTTCTCACCCATCCCCCAAAACCCCTCCCATCTAGGAACCATCCGTTTGTTCTCTATATCTTTGAGTCTATTTCTGTTTAATTTGCTCATTTATTCTGTTCTTTAGATTCCACATATAAGCAAGATCATGTGGTATTTGTCTTTCTCTGTTTTATTTCACTTATCCTAATATCCTCTAGGTCCATCCATGTTGTTGCAAATGATAAAATTTCATTCTTTTTTGTGGCAGAGTAATACTCCATTGTGTAAATGTACTGCCATTTCTTTATCCAATCGTCTGTTGATGGGCATTTCAGTTGTTTCCATATCTTGGCTATTGTGAATAGCGCTGCAATAAACATAGGGGTGCATATACTTTTTAAATTAGAGTTTTGAATTTCCCTGGATAAATATACAGGAGTACAATTGGTGGGTCATAAGGTAGTTCTATTTTTATTTTTTTGAAGAACCTCCATACTGATTTCCATAATGGCTGCACCAATCTGCAGTCCCACCAACAGTGCACCAGGGTTCCCTTTTCTCCACAGCCTCGCCAGCATTTGTTGTTTGTTGATTTATTGATGATAGCCATTCTGACTGGAGTGAGGTGGTATCTCATTGTGGTTTTAATTTACATTTCTCTGATAATTAGTGATGTTAAGCATTGTCTATTAGTCATCTGTATGTCCTCTTTGCAGAAAAGTCTATTTGTGTCTTCTGCCCATTTTTAAATTAGATTGTTTGTTTTTTGGTGTTGAGTTGTATGAGTGTTTTATAAATTTTGGATATTAACCCTTTATCAGATGTACCACTGTCATATATCTTTTCCCATTCAGTAGGATGTTTTTTTTTGTTTTTTTTTGTTTTATTGATGGTTTCCTTTGCTGTGAAAATACTTTTTAGTATGATGTGGTCCCAGAGACCAGGGGCATGTCCGGAAGTGAGTGAGTGTGTATCCTGCTCTATGAGACAGCGTCGGGGTTTCCAGCCACCCTCCCTCCCACCAGGGAGGGCAGACAGAGTCCTTCCTGATTTTCACAGCCAGATGCCGTGGGAGCTCCTCTTTTTGGCACAAGACCCCATGACTGGGGAGCCTGGCATGGGGCTGGGACTTGTCCCTCTTCAGGGGGGACCTCCGCAATCACGGTGTCCCTCCTGGTGCTCAGCCACTATCTCTGGGTTTGGGGTCAGCCTGTTTCACACCTCTGCCTCTCCTCCCAGTCTCGATAAGGCCTCTTATTTACATACATCATTATAGGGGTTCTGTTCAGCTAATCTTCAGATGTTTCTTGAGGTTGATTGTTCTATAATTTATTTATAATTTTGGTGTGACCCTGGGGTGCAGTAGACATAGCGCTTACCTAATCCACCATCTTGGACCTCTGTCCAATTTCCAATTCTTGATATAAAACAATTTGACAGTGTTACGAATAAAGGGACAATAAGTGTACCATAGAGAGCTGAAGTTGTTTCTCGGATAGATATCCTGACGTTTATTTTCAGCTTCATAAACACCAAGTCCCTCCCACACATGAACTGTGTTTGCATAGCATACAGAGCGTTTGCATCTAAATTCTATCCTTTGAGCCTTTTTTGTTGTTGTTGTTTTCCTCAACTGCTAGGCCATGATTATGGAAATCTTGAGCAAACACATTGGTTTTCATCTTGGCATCGGCTGTACATAGCATGGAATTGAATACAAAATACTACCGAAAATTGATTATTTAAATGATCTGATGCATGAATCAGGCCAGTCTACTCCTGTATCAAAAACTATGTCACACAAAGTTTCAAACTTTTAATTCAGAAAAATTTCAATGAAATAGTAATTATGTTCCTGTCACTAATCCTGTCACACGATTACAAGAATAATAAGAGATCAGAGACATTTTCTCCAAACAAAATAAAATAAGATTTATTATTCATATAATAATATGTAGATTTTTCTGAGCACTTTTCATATGTTACCTTATTTAATCCAACAAATTAATGTGGTAGGTATTACACTGAATTTTATTTTATAGATGAAGAAACAGAGCACTTGAAATATTTACCCAAGGTCACACACACTGTTGTAAGCAGTATATATATTAGGTGTAGTAAGATATATGATGCACATTACATGAATGTGTGTAGGAGTTGTATATACTTATGTTAATGTATGTATTAATTTATCAATTAATTGCTGTATGCATGTATATATGTCCCTGGAAAAAAAAAATTAGAGTTCAAAGCCACACTATTAGATTTTATTTTTTCAAAATTCAGTAAATACAACTGTTTTCCCCACTTTGTTAATGTCAACAGACCCTGTTTGTTTTCCTAATGCAATTATATGTTTCACAGTGTTTAGTCCATACCAGCTCCCACGTCCAACAGCTGATGTGTCAGTCAGTCACTAGTCCCTTCGTCTGTACAGTCCCTGGCATCCCAGCCATTTTCCTCCTAGAGAAGTTGAGCTCCAGAGAGAACGCCTTGCAGAAGCCAAAGGCCTGGACAGAGTCTTGTTTTCTTTTTAAAGATGTGTTTTAATTTAGACTCACTCTTTGTCCCTGGAGAAGCATTAGTTCCTTTTTTCCCATTTCTTTAATGCGCACACACTGGCCTCAGCTGTTCCTATCTTTAAAATGATTGGTGCCTCCCCAAATGCAGTTTTTGCATAATGATGGCTTCTGCTGTCAATATCTCTGCAATGTTGTTATACAGAGAGAGGAAGACCAAAAAAAAAAAACAAAAAAACAAAAAACAAACCGAGTAGCTTTTTCCTGGAGTCTTGCTTTCCCTTTTTCTGAGTCTTTCTCTTAGGCTCGTGTTGACTTGCCCACATACATGATATGAAAGTCACGTGGCAGTTTTATGTGAAGCGATTGCATTTGAGTTGAGTGCCTCACAATTCTTTAAAAATAAGGCTGTATCTGAACACAGCGGCAGAATTAATCCTGAATTAGCAATGTTGAACCACATAGCTCATTTAAGTAGTGTCTCAATTGGCCAAAAAAAGAGTCCATTAATCAAAAGACGCGGATGCCAAATTGGCCACGTTTTCCGACATGTGCATTCTCAGTCTGAATAGTTCGTTACATTGGTGTGCAGTTTCTCAGGACCTGACTCTGGTTTTCCTAAGCAGGAGATAAATGTCTAAACATATGAGGAGTAGCTCAGAACATTAAGAAAATGGTTAAAAAACACTGGCTGGGCTGGACAAAAATCAAGACAGTTTCAGGTGTCTGGTGAGCAGGAATTTCTGAGCACATTATTCAGAGCACTATCCCTGGGATAAGTCAGCTGAGATGATCTTCTGTTTTTGACTACTCTGCACAAGGTGGGCCTTCTCCAGGGAGACCGATAAGATGAAAGGGGAGTCGTCCCCCCCCTGCTTAGGTCCACCAAGGTGGACCAGGCCCCTGAGTGACCTGACCATCAGAGTAAAATTGGGAGCTGTTACCAAAATACAGGCACATTGGTATGGATTGGCAAAAGTGACATATTCTTATTGTAACTGTTAATAATTTAAAAATAGTTGATTACAAAGTTTATTTGAGTTACAACACAGCTCAGTCTGTCAGACCAACACATTCGGCGCCCCCTGCCTCTTCAAATATCAGAAGGCCATACAAGTTCATACTCCAGGAACTCAGTCAGATTAAGCCAATGAATGCCTTTGTTATGGAAGCATAAAGGTTAATCTGAGATTCTAAGTGTCTTAGACTAAAAAGGAGATGTTTGAGTGATCCTTGCAGAATTCATTTGAAAGATAAAGGGAAATACCAGCTCAATACAAATATTTAGTTGGTGCCTGCTGAGGGGCTCCCAGCCAGGCAGGGCCTCAGCCCTCTCCTGGAATGCGCTGGGTACCCTCCGTTCCCACACCCCAGGCTGCAGGGCCTGCGCCCTAAGGGTGGAAACAGCAGCAGGGCCTCCTGGTTTTGCTCCTGAGGGGCCGTCGTGGGGAGCGAGGCGTGAGGTCATAAACATGCAAACGTACCCTGCTTTCTGCACAGCCGCCTCCGTGCGCTCTCTTCTTGCAGCAGAAAACAGAGCAGAGCTGCAAATCT
Organism: Hipposideros armiger; assembly: GCF_001890085.2. Classification (NCBI taxonomy): domain Eukaryota; kingdom Metazoa; phylum Chordata; class Mammalia; order Chiroptera; family Hipposideridae; genus Hipposideros; species Hipposideros armiger. The sequence goes on from NW_017731591.1 coordinate 1,413,405, forward strand.
TACACAGCAATCTGGGGGGATGGCAGGGCAGCTGGAGCCCGAAGTCTGATGGGCTGTCAGCGCCAGGTCCGCTGGGTGTTTGTCGCCGCCTCTAAATGTGACTGTGTCCTGGGGTGCTTTCCGACTCATGTCTGTTCAACGCAGCCGCCAGCTGCGTTTCTGTGACTCTTTGAAGGAAAGGAGTCTCTAGTTTTCACCCTTAGACTTAATCTGAGCTTAAGTTTTTGTGGAAAATTATGTATTTGAAGGATAGAAGGTTTCTGTTTGTTGTGTTTTGGGGGCTTTTTCATTTTGTTTTCGCTAAGGTAGGATTACCAGGCCCCAATCCCCAGTATCAGTTTAGTAAGATCTGTCTTGGGTGGAAAACATGAGTGGAAAAAGCCCTCTTCCTTATGACATGACCCTTTCAGCTGCCCAGGCTGGAAAGAGCTGCCTCTGCTGGGGCTCCGCGCAAATGCACCCGCCGAAAACGACAAGGTTCCTCCTCGGATGAAGACCTTGCCGTCCTCTCTGAGAACCGACGGGAAGAACATTACAGGACGCAATTTCAAATTTCCATTTGTGTTTAAGCATTGACTGTTGTCTGTGTTTTGAAATAATATAAAATAATTCTATACCAACAAGGAAGATATCTGGGGCTGAAACGAGGGCTCAAAACACCCAAAGAGACGGGAGTGGGTGAATAAACGGGCAACGTGAAGCGAGCCGCGCATCCGCGAGTGTGGAGGGCTGAGAGGCCGTGGGCCCCAGACCGTCCCACAGCCCAGGGCGATGGCAGGTGAGTCCTGAGGGTCATTTTGCAGAACAGCTCGACCCAGCTGCCATCCTCTGCCCTGTCTCAGCTCGCAGGCGCCTGATTCTTACCCTCCTGCAAAACCCCAGCGGGGTTCTTCTTCCAAACAATGAACAGCTTGAGGAAAGTGAAGACTCCGGATGGAGCTGTTAGCATTCATAGTGAGTTCATGGTCATTGTGGCGTTTGGTGGAGGCAGCTTGAGAGCCAGCCAGCGAACATGTCCGGTGCCAGCTACTCCTGGCAGAGCATCTGTGTGTAGTCCCAACTCAGTGGGGAAAATCAATTCAGTGGGGAAAGCAGACTGTACGACTCATCGGGCAACAATGGAAGAGCATAGCATCTTCATCCCTATTCCTTACATTTAAGCCAGTCTGATGAGGAGGTTCCAGTCACGGATAACCAAGGCACGCAAACACGGGATCTATTTTAACAAGAAACAGAGACACCTCAGGGAACGGAAGAGAGCTTAAAGTCATCAGTCTGTAATTAAAGATTTGAGAAAGTAATGCCTTCCTAAAATAGAGTCTGCTGTATAAAAGAAACAGAGAACAAGAAAATATCAAGTTTAAAATAATAATGACAGACGTATTTTTAAGAAGAGAAAAAAGCGATAAAAATACAAATAAAAACATGAAATAAAAAGAACCAACAAAAGATGTCCCTCTGACATAAGAGTCATATGAGAAAAGAAATAAAAATAACAAAGGGAATTATAAAATAAATAATGCAAGAAAATTTTCCAGAACTGAAGTTTAGATGGAAAGGTTTTATAAAGGCCCCCAAAACATGAAAACAAAACAAAACAAAAATACTTAATTGTGTCCTTAAAAGGTCTTAGAACTGCCAAGTTTTTGAAGAAAACATGTTCAATGTAGATTTCTATACTAGTCAAACTACAAATAAAATGTAAAGCTTAAAAAAAATGGAATGACAATGTCTTTCTTTTGACGAATGATTCTTTAAAACTTACTTTACAATAAGCTTTCATGAAACCAAAGAAGAACCCAAGAAAAATGAACACACGTGGCCATAAAACAGTGGATCTACCCAGAAAAGTTATGATGAGACTGCCAGAATGATAGCTGAACAGATGACCTGGATTATGACCATCTGAGACTGTAACAGGAGGAAGATCGTGTTTATCAGGGAGACACCCAGAAAAGGTGAAGAATGGATAATGGAATTAAAAATTTTTTAAAGCGTGACTACATACAAGCAAAAGATGAATAAGGCAAAAAGACAAGGAAAACAGTTAAAAACTCAAGGAAAACAAAAAGTTCCAAAAGAAAGTCATGGTCCAATTATGAATCCAACTAACCTGTTGTAATGGTTTTAAACAATTTGAGGAGATGATTTATTTGAACTTGATGCTAAGAAAATTCTCCTGTACGTGACACAGAGTGTAGATATAGGATCAGAGGACAAGGAAATGCAACCTTTCCATAGTAATTTGTTGGGCAACCAAAAAATATTTATAGAAGCATAAAATGTGAAACTACTTTTTAGCATCAAACTAAGGACAACGCGGAATAAACTTGGCTGTCGTTGCAATATAAAATGCTGATATTAAAAATGTCAACAATGTAAAAGTTAAAGCCTAACTTCCAGAAGGTGGCACATTAACATGGAAGAAAGGGCAGAAAGGGAAAAGTGGAGGAGAAAGTAAGGGAACTGAAATTCTAATCTTAAAAAGTCAAGCGATAACTCAAACGAATGTTAATGGAACAAGAAATTGAGGTCTAAGTATAGTATTTAATGTTGACAGTGTAATCAATAGAGGAATTATAAGGTAGTTGGAAGAGAAAATAAAAAGAGTGTAGAACGAGCAAACTAAATCGTTATTTTTCACAATGGGAAGACAATAGACATTATCAATGTTTGATAGATCAAGAAATAGTTGTAAAACTATATCATCTAAAAGTCTAGAGCGTCCCTTAAAAAGTGGAACTAGGCTTGATGAGTGAGATTGTCACTTTCTTTATAGTCAGTTTTTCTGTACAATTTGATTAGTTATCTGAGATATGTATTGCTCCAGTAAATATTCAAATAGAAAAAACTATGATATAAGAATCATATTGGTCATTATTGATTTGTTGTGGGATTACAGTGATTTTATTTTCTCGATTTTGCTTTTTGTATTTAAAACATTTGTTATACTGTATATGTACTTTGGGTAATAAGAAAGAAACTCAGAAATGTTCATAACTAATTAAAATATGTGCCATTTATTGAATGTCTACAATATGCCCCTGTACTCTCTAGAAATGTTTTGTCTTTGCATTGAATGCATTGAATCTGTTTTGAAAAATAATATATTATCATTTTCTTTCACACGTTAATAATCCTAGACTTTCTGTAATCCACTATCATAAATTCACATGAGAGTGCATCATGCTTCAAACGTAAGTTGAGTTCATCCCAAACTAAGCTACTGAGACCACCACACACTCTCTCCAAAAGCTTATGGTATAATATATATACATA
>NW_017731591.1:1416696-1525432 GCF_001890085.2 Hipposideros armiger
TGTGTGTGTGTGTGTGTGTGTGTGTGTGTGTGTGTGTGTGTGTGTGTATGGTTTATGATCTTGTAATATAGGCACCTGGAAGATTTAATGCAATTCCTCCAAATGAAAACTGATTTAACATTCAGTATATATATTAAGACGCTGACAAAAAATAGTTTTGGCTGTAATTACCACAGAATAAGTCACCTATGAAAAGCTGGCCCCATTGATCAAACTGGTTTCTGCAAATGTACTGATTAAAACAGCTGGACATTTCTCCATAGTCCCGGCTGTCTCTGTGTGACTCTGTGTTGTCTTGGCCCTGCCCTTGTTAAGAGTTTCGATTCTCTATCACACTGCTTAGCTTCAAATCCCTTTCTTCTCCCTGTACTACTGTGTGATATTATTATTCTCTTTTGTGTGCCTTCATTTCTCAACCATAAAATAGAACTTTAAAGTCTTGCAGTTGACCATGCCAACTGTCTTCCAAGCATCTATCTCTCCCTTTTTCCTTGCAACAAAACCCCAATGTGAGGTCTGGGAACACGCCCAGACAGAGCCCCTGTTTCACGGGCTCCCTTGAAGCTAAGGGTTGTGATGGAACAGCTCGCCGATGAGAGTACAGTGGAAGTCAGCTGGGGGCAGTGAAGAAAGCCTGCTCTTTCTTAATGAAAAAAGTGAGATCTGGTTTCTGGGCTCCCCTGTTTGCCTCAGACAAGGATACAATACAAGGAGGTGGTGCTATAATCTTGTGAACATGTGGGGAAAAGTCCTAATTTTGACTTTAACAAGACGTCATCTGTCTACCTGCAGATTTCTTGTGAAGTGAGAAAAATGAATGGGTCTAAGCCAGTGGACGTGGTTTTCTGTCCCTTGGAGCCAAATGAATTTCTAACTAATGTTAATGTCTTTCTCATAGGGTTGCCATACAAATTAAATAAAATAATTCATATAAAAATTAAGATTAGCACCCAGAACATAGTAAGCAATGATTATTGGCTACATTGGGGGAGGGATTTTTCAGCTTGCGACCCAGCCTTTTTATTTCATTGCTGAGGGAAAAAAGAGCTTAAATGACTTGCTCAAAATAACTCACATATTTACTTCTCTTCACAATTTACTGTTGTGAAATGTGACATTTATTAAGTACTTGCTACATAACAGATTTTCTGCAAGTTTCTGGGTAATGCCCTCATAAAGCTCACTTCCAGTGACACATATTCTGGGACTAAAACTAGAATTCCACACATTCAGATTATAAAGAGCTTTGATACTGGAGTGTAGTTTATACCTTAGTAGAGGAGGTGAGCTAATTAACCACCTTCTCCCTTTGCTACTTATATCAGTTAGGTTCATTCTAAGTTCACAGAATCAAAGAAATGATGGAGGTGCCAGAGATGGGACAGAAACGATAGCCATTCCAATCATCCAGCGAATGGATTCTTACTTGAACACTAAAACTAGTATCATTAGTTGACATAAGTATCACTCCAACACTTTTCTGTTCTTGAATTCCTCCACTTGACTCAGAGACCAGCAGGAATAGGGAGAGTGTTGGTTTGCCCTAGTATGAATATTCACTCCTGAGCTACGAGAAGTCTATCACCTTGACTGACAGTTCCACCATATTGCTTATGATGGGAGAGAACTAATTTCCCAGTACGAAATTGCATGGCTGTCTCCCAAAGGAAGCAGAATGGATGTGGGATTGCAAAACAAATCACCTATCCATTTACTTAAACCAGATCTCTAGCAAAAAGTACAGAATAAATACAAGAGACTTTGAAACTCAGCTAACAGCCTCGTTGTGGGTGGGGTGTGGAGTTCAAAGGGCAGCCGCTACCGGAATTTTAGCCAAGTCCCAGCGATGCTTTAGCCAATCCCCATGTGTCAGCATGTGGTGTTTTGTGACAGAAAAGAGAAAATAGTAAACTTGCTGTCTTAGTTTTTTTTTTTTAGTATATCTTACCAATTCTCTTTTATATTCTAAGACGTTTTTACCTAGAATGTATGATAGAATGTTGTTTTTCTCCTTGCTTATATAGACTTTTGTCAAAAACAAAACAAAACAAAAATAGTTTATGAAATAAAGTACTTGTTCAATCTTAGAAAACCGAGCCAGGCACCCAATTAGCATCTCTCTCTTGTAAGCAGCACTATCAGGATGATGAAGGAGTATTTCCTGCAACCAGGAAAAGGTCTGCCCAGCTGGGAATCAGCTGGACAGACTCGTCTTCCATTGACCTCCATTAGTTCTGTTTTCTGCTGCACTTGATGTTTAAGGAACTTTGCTTTTTACAGTTCTCAGATCCCCCTTTTCTGTTGCTGCCATTGACATGTTCTGAGTCCTCCTGCATGTTTCAGTTCTTTATCTGGGACTCCATTCTCATAACACTGAGGCCAATACCATTTGGAAAATTCACTGATGTGTAACCCTTTTCCTTTTAGCAATTAGTTAGTGATCAGAAGGCAGTAGAACATAAAGAATGAAATCACAAGGAGGAATAGATGCTTATTGATGAAACTATTTGCATGATGGGCATCGTAAGACTCTATGGTGCGTGGCCCAGACAGCTTCTTCCCATTTCTCATTTCTGAGCGGTCCTCCTCCAGCTTCGGAGTGCTTTTATGTCAATCACCAGCATTTGCACATCTTATTGGGTGGACTTCCCTTGGGCTTTTGGGGACACTTTGGCAATAGTCCTGGAGAACCAGAGCGAGTGGGTGTTTGTGTCCCCCTGGCATCCCAAGGCCGTAGCCCGTGGCTGAGAGTTGTGACAGTGTCAAGTCCCAGTGGCTCCCGAGACCAGGACTAAGCTACCTTCAGCAGGACTTGGCCTAGAATGGAACTGGCTCCTTGTCTTTAGCCTCATGTGCCAAGTCCTGAGGCAGGAAGTGGCTGCTTTGTCTAGGAACCTGAGAGTCCACGGGCACAGAGACTGTGAACAAGAGGGAAAGTGGTGGGAGATGAAGTGGGAGAGAGAGCTAAGGGCCAGGCCACGCAGTCCTATGGGAGTCTGGGCATTATTCAAAGGGCAGCAGTTCGCACCTACTTCCTGTTCCTTCCAAGACTGTAATCAAAGACGGTAGCCATGGTGGGGGTGGCTGCCTTGATGCTGAGAACAATTAGTTGATAATTACTGCCTTGCACTTACTGATGAAGAGAGCATGACAATACAACTAATTTTCTACCGGGGATGTCACAGTCATTGACCAGGTTTTACCCAAGGAACGTCCCTACTCTTTACCACAGGATACTTCTTAAATGAAAGGGGGGTGGGGAGAGGGAGGTCCAAGAATCCAGAAGCATAGTGCTAATGTCCAAGAGTCCTTGTAAGTTTTAAGATTAGTGAGATATTGCAAGGTCATGGTCTCGTTGCTATAGGCTCTGCCTAAGCTGGAACTCTTGGTTGAACACATCGATAATGGGGTTTCTGCAGAATGGCCCAATCTTCAGAAACTGAGAGTACAGACCACCCCATACACAGCCAGAGGAGACAGATTGATCAGTTTGACCTAAAATAATCTTCATTTGGTTCTGTTATAGTTCCCCTGCCTAGCAAGGAGACAAAAGCTTTGTCACCCGTCCTTAGCTAGGATTGGGACAATGATTATGCTCTACTCTTAATTAGCTTTCCACCACTTTCAAAATATGCCAACTTTTCCGAAAATTATTCATAGATAGGTTTTATTTTTTAATTGTGTAATTTTCACTGCACTAGGAAGCATTTTTAAAATAATATAAAATTATTTTGACATAAGCATAATTTTCCTAAGATTTAGATTTTAATATAGTAACTTCTATTTCAGTGCGGGCTAGACCTTCCTGTTTGCTAAAACACAGGTAGTTGGATTAGCTATTCTCTATACAGAGCATGACTGTTAGACAAGAATAAGTTTTAAAAGCTGCTTTAACAATCAATGATACAAGAGAAAACAAATTAACAAGCATGTGGAGAGCAACTCTTTTATTGGTCTACCCAGCTTTTAAATATCACATCTTGACACGTGGAATCACTGTTCACAGGATCAGAATTTATTTCAACTTATGACTTATTTGTAATAATAATATATAAGGTTTTATATTGTTCTATGAAAATATCAACTGTGACTTAAGTGTGAGTGCCATTTCCTGCAATTTCTCAAATCCTTAGAAGTGGTAGATGAAAATCATATATATTTTTCTGTTTACTTGAAGACAGTTAACACCAGCAAAATATTAAGAAAAAAGAAACACTCTCCATATGTATGCATGCATTTTTATGAGAAGAAAAAAAAAACAGAAGCCCTGTGAAAGGGCTATTTGTAGCTGCTTTCAAATTTAATTTTATATTTTAAAAAGTTTTTGCAGTCCCACCTAAGACAACAGCTGTGAAGCCTGAAATAAATAAAATCCAAAAGGATTTAAAGTAAAATGGAGGATTTAAAGATGAGCAGACCCTGAAGTGAATACATTGTATCTTCCCGATTTTCCTGGTGTTCGTACCGAGAAATGATCCTTGTTGTCCATAATCTATATGACATCATACAGGGAAGTTTCTAACTCCATGTGACAGGACCTCTCCTCTGGCTTTAAGGAGGTTCAGGAGGGGGTTTGGAGAGCCCTGCCATGCACTCAGCTACTGTAGATTGAGTGACGTAATGCCATTACCTTATTTATTCCTAACACTTACATACGCGTATTAGATATCATCTCCATCTTAGAGAGGAAGCCCAGGTGCTGAAGAGGTTGATGACTCACCCAACGTAACATAACTCTGAGGCAGCCAAGGCAGGTTTAAAATCTGAATTAACTCCCCAAACCACAAAGCTGTAGTATCCCCACAGCACTAGCCTAGTAATTGTAATGTGTGTGCTTAGTAAGAAATCAAGTCTGTCTGCGAAAACGCTCTGTTAAATAATCACACAATGGATGCAGAAGTCCTAACCATCTGAATGTCTGGTCTGAACTCTCCTGGTTCTGCTTTTAGAGACCACACGGCAGACCCACTAAGGATGGATGCTTTCCAGACCCATCACTGTGCTCAGGAAAGAAACCACACTTTTAACAACTAAATGCTTCATAGGAAAATAATTCACCACCATCCCACAAATGTCTGAGAGTATTATACTCGGAGCGCAGCCAACCCTGAGCATGACTTTCCCGTCCGATACAGTTCAGAACACATGCGTGGTGTTTCTCGGTCGACATTGATTGCGCAGATCAATCCCCTGTGAAGTTTATCTAGATAAATCCAACCTACTACTTTTGAAAGAATGGATTTTAAATCAAGTGATCACATCTGTGGTGAGTTATACAAGAACACTATTTCAGATTGTGTGTTACTCATTTACAAAGACAAGCCAGGTGGCAAGAACATCTTTTAGAATTCAGGAGTACTGATCAGAAATCTCCCTTCTAACTTCACACTGCTTCCCCATGTATTGACAGAAAACTACATTTATAACAGCCAAGAACCAACCGGGCGGTTGTGAGGAGATTCTTTGGCCCAGTTCAGGAGGGTGAGCGTTTGTGCTGAGGCTGGTGGAAGGCGCTGTAGCTTGGGACCACACAAATCCTCATTATTGGCATCTCCGTGTCCTCATCTTCTCTTTCTCTTTCTCTTCCCCCATCAATCTTACAAGGTTTGTTTCTCTCTTGTTCCATGCAAGGATCTTTGCTCTAATAAAAAGAAAAATTTAAGAAGTTTTCTCATTCTGGATATACTTTTTACTGCCCAAAGTACAGCACAGAGAATTAAGTTTTCAAAAACCAAGTGATAAAAAAGAAAGGAAAGGGGATTAAAGAACATGAAATTGCTACAGGGATAGACTCAATAAAAAATGTGCAGTGGGTTTTTTTTTTAACTCTAAATTTTCTTCTTTTGAGGACAACCATGTTCTTTTAAAAGTACATTTATCTTGATCATTTTTTTCTATTTGTATCAATTCTCCATGAAGATATTGATATATATTTTGAACAACACACATTTCCTGTTTTATTTCTACAGCACATAGATAAAACACTCTTTTCAAAGATATATATTATTCTCCCAGCACACCGGATATGAAATCTTCACAGAAAAGTACAAAAGGGAAGGGAAAGCTAGTAGACTGCTAATGGGACTTGGGAGAAAAGTTTGGACGAAGGGATAAGCATACAACTCATCTTCCTTTACCTCAGATGAAAATAATATTATTGGCAAAAGGAAATGTAGAAGTGGAGAGTCCCCTTAGTATCCACAAAGAGTCCAAGGAAGTGTGGATAATGGGATTTTCCACCTATCCTAACCCCCATCAGTAAAATCCAACTAAATCCTGTTATAGCCGTATAACAAAAGAGCTTATTAAGATGACTTATTTATTTAAGGGAACATCTGCCATGATAAGCCACACTTGATACTCCAAAGCTAAACAAGCTAAAGCGGGTCTGTCCAGGCCCCTTCCTTACTCTCTCTCTTTAACCAAATCCACCAAATATAGTTACAAGGGAACATCAATATCTCAGAAATGGCACTGTCTTTTGATGTTACAAAATTTGTCTCTGACAGTCTAAATTCAAATATCCGATTAGTCTAATGGCAATACGCATCTATTTAAAGTATGCCCATCTTTTTTTTTCACTTTAGACTTTTTAATATTTCATAGAGCGATTATGGTGCGTTCAGGATAAAGCTTGCTCCTCTTTCAGCATCTTAATGGAAATGTCAAATATTGGGAAGTAATGAAGTAAATTATGATTCCACTATAGAAGACATAGTATGCAGCTAAAAGGAATATCTAATGAGACGGGGAAGTCATCCTTTTGTTTTGCTCAGTGGAAAAAGCAAGTCACATAATTTTATGTACAGATACATAAAAATACCAGAGGTTCATATGCCCCACTGTGAACAGTTATTTTCTACATGATGGATTTCCAGGTGTTTCATACTGTAGATTTTCACATCCTTTGATCTCAAAGTAGTTGAATTGTTTTCTTCTGAAAACATACTGTACCTCCCCACCCACCACCCACCCCAATGCCTTTTCTCTCCATGTAATCTGAACTCTTCTGAACAAAATCTCACGTTTTGCTGCCTTCATGCCTTACCTTTCTGAGTACATCAGCTAATGCAAACAGACTCTCCTCAGAACTCATGACACCGAATGGAAGGTCCTTGAGGGCAGGATGGGTATCTTAGAATGCTGTGCACGTTCTATTGCAGGGGAAAGTGTTTTGGTGACACCCACAGGATTAAAAATGAAGCCTCCAGAACCTACTCAGATGTGCATGCATGCACATACACTTACACAGGCACACACACACACACACGTGCGCACACTCTTTATCCGAAGTGGAAGCTCTTCAGTCCTACTTATTTTACCCAATGTCATCAAGTCACCTCACAAAATCTTGACTGGAAGGAGCCTATGAGAATCCTCTGTGCTGAGTTGACCTCCCCACAATATCCCTCCCACCTCTGTCCCTGGGCTTGAGCGTCTCCAGCCATGAAGATGTCACTTCATATATGGGGCTCATCCATTACTACATGGTTCCAAACATGGAATCATTACTGTTATGCTTAGGCAAAGCACATATCTGCTTAAATTAAAAAACAAGAAATTCTGTACCACCCATTAGGTAATGATATTGGAGACACTATAAATTATGCAATTTTAAGGTAAAAAGAATTAAACATATAGAATTTCCTGGTTTCTTTGTGTTGATTGCTTTCCTTATTCTCAAGAAACTGAAAGGCTGTTGAATGTCAATTATATACCAATAAAAAAAGATATGAAAACAAAAAATCTATCTTAATTATTTAAAGTTAATAGTATTATTGAAAAATTACATGATTTCTATTTACTTGATAAAAATATGTGATAATTATTTTAGAAACTAGCATATAACAACAATGCATCTATTATTTAATATTTATCAACATTTGTGTAATTTACTCCATCACTTGAATCTTAGTCCTTATGTCTTGATCTTTTAAGGATTAAGCTTATGTCGACAAAGACCAAAGTGACATTTTCATTATTGTAGAAAATATGAAAAATCACTGTATTGAGGCAGGGGACAACACCTTGCATCTGTCAAGGGCCAGACAATGTATTTCAACTTTGTGACCATCTGGTCTCTGTTGCAACTATTCAATAGAGCATTAAAGTACTTGATGCAAAAACATAGAACTAAAGTGAGAAATGTGTGAGTGCACAGTCATTCTTGGGGACTACAGCATTCTCAGTAACTGATAGAATGAACAGACAGAAAAGTCAGCAGAGGTATAGCAGACTCAACACTGTCCATCATCTTGGCCTAACTGACATTTATAGAGCACGCCACTGAGCCACACGTATGTTTTCCCATCACATATGGAATGCACAGCAAATGGGCACATTCGAGGGCAAGCAAGCCTGGTTCAACTTTCAAAGCTCAAATCAGTGTAATCCATCATGTTAGCAGACTAAATTAGGGAAAATCAACATGTAATTATATGAATAAGTGAAGAAAATTCATTTGACAAAATCAATATCCATTCATGATAAAAAATAGTCTCAGCAAACTAGGAATATAAGGTGACATTCTCAATCTGAAAAAAAATCTATATTAAAACAAAACCAAACAAAGCCTCCAGCTAACACCGTGCTTAGTGGGGGAATGCTGAACGCTTTCCCAGCAGTAAGAATAAGTCTAGGTGACAGGCCTACTACACCTATCCAATACCATACGCTTCTAGCCCTAGCAAGTGCGGTAAGCCAAGACAAATCTATAAATGGCATGCAATTGGAAAAGGAAGAAATAAAAATATCCCTAGTGATAGACAAGATGATTGGCTACGTAGAAAATCTCAAGGAGCTAATAAGTGACTTTAGAAAGTTTTCAGGATATAAGATTGACATGCAAAACCGAGCTTTTTTTTTTAATATACTAACAAAGAAAAATGGGCAGCCACAATTTTAAGAGAGGCCACTTACCATAGTTCCTCAAAAATGAAATATTTATGTGTAAATATAACAAGTTATGTGTAAGATTTGTATGATAAAAACCACAAAATGCTGATGAAGGAAACCAAAGAAAACCAAAATAGCAATGACTCCTAAGCTAAGTGTTAATACAGTTTAACATCATAAGCCTGGAAGGCTTAACAAATCCGTTCTCTTTAACGTGAATACGTTCCTCAACAGAGCATTCCACAGTAAAATCTACCTTTTGAGAGTGAAAAGTGGCTCCAGCTTTCCCGAGTTCGTCTGGGAGAAATGAGTGTACAACTCTGAGCAAACGTCCTCGAAGTGAAAGAAGGTTGCTCTCATTACAATTCCCTGCTTCAAATAAATGATTATGTCTTTTTATTAGGCTCTCAAGGAAAAGTGTGTCCAATATTATTTAAGATTAGAATGATTTTAATAGATGTCATCATTCAGTTTACCTACAATTCATCTCTTGAAAATATCTAATATATGACTTTGAGTGCAACAAAATGAAGCACATAGCAGAAACTTGACAACTTGCGCCAAACTCTCTTCTCAGATAATGGACAGTGTTAGCCATTCAAATCATCTTCATATAAGGAGACATTTTGCTGAGCGGTTTCTATGCCTAGCTTCAGTTATTCAATTTGGCTCAAATGATGATTGACTGCTCGTGAACTGTCATCGTAGATATTCGTCCTTTCCTTCTGTTTACCTGTTGGCCACATTCCTGAGTGATTTTGCTGTCTCCAGAGGCCTTAGAGACTTAATTTCCTGTGCATCTTTCACATGTATTAACAGAAGGTTAGTAAATCACCTATTGTCTCTGGTAAATAAGGAGGAAATATTTTTTTAAAGGTTTCTTGCTTTTTTTGGAGTTTCTTTTTTAAAAAAATAATAACCTGGATCCGTGAGAGGTGAATTCTGCCATGCAGGAGAACGAAGGCACTAACTCTGTTTCTTGTAGATTAATCACAGATTTTATGCCTGTCTTAAATCCTAAAATTAGTTGGCATAACCATACTTCCAAAGCTCTGGCCTATTTTCTTTGTTGCTGAAATACATCAGAAATCCCTTTCTGTTGTCTCTGGATTTAGGACACAATAATTACCTCTCGGGGAGCGGTAGGTGAGTAAGTAGCAGTATAACCTGAGATGTCACACTTCTGTGAAAATCTATCATCTGAGACCTGGTGGCACTTTCTTCTTCCTCTGCAAACCCTCCCCAATATCCACACAGCATGGATGGAGCCTGTAAGAGTCCCTCTCTATGTGTTCTGACAATAAGAATGATTCAGAATCCAGGTTAGATACTGACTTTATCCTATGAAGTAAATTATGGAACGGTCCATAAGATACAGCCACACGTTATGAAATACTCCGTTTTAATGTCTAGTTGTAATTTTATTTTTCAGTATAAGACCTGTATAAAGTGATGTTTGATTAACTCAAGGCAGGTTCTCTGTGGGCCAGCTCCTTGCTAGTAGGTGCAGAATTTGTATTAAACACTTGCATCTCGTTCACTTACCAAATATTTTCAAAATAGTCACTCTTGGCCAGGCATTCCTCCACCACATGGGAACCTAAAAATGACTAGGAAAGTTCCTATCCTGAAGGACTTTGTCATTTCAAAGCTGAGCTATGTCTCTGATGAGAATTAATGTGATGTGAAGCAGACGATGTTTTACATTTGCTAAGTGAGATTAAAGCAGTGAGAACATTAAAGGGGAAAACGTTGATGCTAATTGCGGAGATTAACAGAGGTTCCAAGGAGGAGGTAACACTGAAGATGGTCCATTGAGGATGAATTAGAATTCAATGTGTGAACACAAAGAGGAAGAGATGGGACGAGTGAGTCCTTTCATTTTGCTGACGCATAGGCTCAATTGTGGGAAAATAATGTGGTGAGGTTAATTGTGTGGGCTAGACCTTAAACAACAAGTAGAGTTTTGTGCTCTCTTAAGATGGCAAAATAGTCAACAATAGATTTTTAGAAAGAATTGGGATGACGTTTTCAGAGAAAAAATACACGTACATACAAACACACACAAACATGTACATATAAAATACATATACATTAGCATATGTTTACATACATATAAAGTGCTATTAATTTAAATGAGAGAAATCTGGTTGAACTGTAGGTAAGTTTAGAGAAATATTTTCTTCAAATTATCAGTTATAATATAAATATGAAACGATATTTATGGCAAATGTAGCCACCAAAATAACACTTGGAACATTCACGTAATAATTACATATGTCAGAGTTCTATGCTGTTAGAGTATAATGTAACCATTTATTAGTATGTAGTGTGCTGATAGGCTGAAAATATGGCTCATACCGGCGCCTACATTTTTAAGAATCTGGCTAAAGTACTGGAAAGAGAATGTATGCAAATTTGACTAAGGCGAAAAGTATTGCTACCTGTTGTTTTAATATCAAATGTAATGACTTTTTAAAAAAGAACAAACATTATTTTCAGTTATTTAATGCTCTCACGCTTTGCGCACATTGATGGTAGAGCCGGTTCACTAAGAGAGTAAGTCACTAGGACCTTGCATCTTCCCTGGTAAATTGCTAAATGTATACTTTTAAGGTTTATTGACAATGGATTTGGTCTATGGATTCCACACTCAGAGAATGACCATATAGCTTCTTAATACTATTTGGTGGTTGATGCACTTCTAATTTTTTATGTTTAGCAATAATCATATTGTTTTTCACGTATCATAGGTATTTATGAAATATTTTGCATTTTTTGAGATTATATTTTATTGCAAATTGAATCTTATATTTATTGTGCATCTTCAGACAAATCTGTTAAAGAAATGAGGGAAGGGAAAGATCAATAAGTTTTTATTTTTGAGGAATAACTTGGTAATATTTATCTACATATAAAAATGAACATTGAATCATTTAGCTGGATATTACATGCTTGTGAATCACCTAGTCTATTCTTATCTCTTTTCTAAAAATGGTTCAAATAGATAAATATTACCAAGAACTGTCATGAGTGTATGTATAATGCATGGTTTCATATGTGCAAAGATTTCTAGCCTAATAGATTATTATAAACATTATAATATGTAAATACCACTTATCCATTTAAAAACCATTTACTGAGAACATACTATACTAGGCTAGGTGCTCCAACCCTTGTTCTAAGGACTTGTGTGAAAATTGGTATGGGGAAGATTATGGAAATGTATGAAGCCAATGGTCATTTGAGCTGGTGTGTCCAGATTAGGCAGAAGAAGCCCTTCCAGGTAGGATGGGGCCAGAACACGGTAGAGTGAGAAAAGAAGGTACACAGAAACAGCAGGGAGCCACAAATGCATGTCCTACTCATCCTGGGTTGGATTGTGTCCCCTCAGCCTCAAATATCGTGATGTCCTAACTCCAGGTACCTGTGACTAGGACTTAATTTGGTAATAGGATCTTTGCAGATGTAATTACGATATAAGTAAAGATGGGGTCCTACTGGAGGAGGGTGTCGCTATAAGAAAAGGAGAAGAGACACAGAGACAGACACACACATAGAACACCACGTGAAGACAGACAGGCACGGAGAGAGCAGAGATGGCCGTGATGCAGCTATAAACTGAGGAACATCCAAGGTGGCCAGAAAGTACCAGAAGCTAGGAGAGAGATGGGGAACAGGTTATCACTCACAGACCCCCAAAAGGAACCAGCCCTGCTGACACCTGCATTTCAGACTTGTACCTTCCAAACTTGGAGAGAATAAATTTCTGTTGTTTTAAATCACTCGGTTTCTGGTAATTTGCTATGGCAGCCTGAATAAACATATACACTGTGCTCAGAAAATGATGTTTGGAGTTGTCAAAGGATACAATGCCTGTTTATGAAAACACATGGAGAGAACCGATAAGGAAGAAAGACAAACTCAGGTTAAAATGGCCATTGTGTGAGTGAGCTGAGGAGTAAAGCTCTTAGCATACAGTCATACAGATGGCTTTTGTTTTCTGGTTTTAGGTTTAATGGAAGGTAGTTACATTCTTCTATTTGTGTATCAGAGAGAGCTTGAGTTTGCAGGGTGAAAAGCAATAGATATGTAGGCTAGAGAGAACTCTTTCAGTTTTGTACTTGAGAGATAACGGCAGTGTATGCCGTATAATGCTCAACTTGCAATGTCCTCTACAGATGAACGGGCTATTGTGGACCCAGCCTAGAGGAGCGTCTCTGAGGTCTTCCTTTCCATTTATGCTGAAGGGTTTCACTGATATCCACGTGATCCTTTCCCATTTCTCTGGCAGTTAAGGTCCTCATTAAAATGATGGCCGGAGCAGGAATTATCCGGAAATAAATGGCAGGGACGCATGGGCTATAAGCGCAAGGGGGTTTACTTACCCATTTATTTTTGACGTTCAGTATTATTTTATATCAATTTCAGGCGTATGGCACAGTGGTTAGACATTTATATAATTTATGAAGTGACCCACTGACCAGTACCACCTGGCACCACACAGAGTTAGTACCATGTTATTGATTATACTCCCTATGCTTTATTTTACATCCCCGTGTCTGCTGTGTAACTACCAATCTGTACTTCTTAATCTCCCCTCCCTTTTCACCCCAACCCAAACCCCCCCCCACAAGGGAATTTAAATTCACAGTATGGAATCCTAAGGCAAACACCCGAACTGCACAGGTTGAAAACCAGGACTCAGGCCTCACTAGTACCAGCTGGGGAATCTAGCTTTGAATGGTAATTCATTCTTGAGCTGGGACGGTTTTATAATATACACATATTTCATAACCCAAAGGATTATTCTTTGTTTGGGCAAGCTGAATCTCTTGGATAACAGGCAAATCTGAATAATTATTAGCTAATTTTATATAGTTAGCCAAAGTAACATCTAATTAGAAGAAACTGGGGGACACATTACAGGCTAGTAAATACTTTGTGCCTTTTTTCCTGCAACAGTATATTTATTTTTCTTATGACATATAATATTAGGAAGAATTACTGACATTTCTTTGTTATAAAATGCTTAAATTGGACTCAAAATTGTATTCCTAAAGAGTTGTATGTTTTGCTGTCAATATGACAATTTAATAAGCATTATATTTTTATGTCTCTGGACCACTATAAGAATATTAAATAGCTGATGCTCAATTTACCATCTCCCTCCTTTTTCCATCTTCTCTTGCATTTTGATACTAGGATCTGTCTTATTATCAACTAAGTCATCTTCCATCTACCCACAATGCATCAAGCACAGCTTTCTCCTTTCTGAAAACTTCCAAAGTGCCTTTTGGCCTTGTTACTCAATTTTTGAGATTCTTAATTAAATCCCCGGGCACAAGTGGATATAATTTAGAAGGCAATTCAGCTCTGTGGACTTACACAGATGTCACGAAAATCACCTCTGAGGGATAATTTCAGAAACAATGAGGCTCCGTTAGCTGAGGTATCTTAGAAGAAGCACAAGAAAAAGCCACTGTTATTGTGACAGCATTTGAGTTAAACAGAGGTTGCAGGGGAAGCCCACATATCACTGTTAACCTATTTAATAGTCACAATATGACTTTCTGGGAGAACTGCAAGGTTTGCTTCAGTTTTATTGAAATGATGACCATGAACATGTCAGCTCGGTGAACACAATGCTGTTATTTTATGTAAGAAGCACCGTGGTCATAGGGAAGGGAACCCACATCTCTGCCTCAGGGTTTCCAACAAGGATGTGGGGGAAGCTAGTGTGATTCCTGCTAATGTTTTCCTTTGATTAGGATAAGTCAATAATTGTGATAAATAGAATATTCAAAGGAATGGAAGTTCAGTGCAAATGTAAAAACAGGGGCCTGTAATAACCTATGATTTTCCATATAGATAGATAGGCACAGAGAATAAATGGATTCTGTAACATGTCTTCATTTAATTTAACAAAAAAGTCATCAATCAATGATGGAAGGAATTTTATTCAGAAGCCAAACATTGTTAGAATTGACCGTAATAGAAATGTTTGCCACAGGGTTGTCTGTGGTATATTAAAATAAAGAAAAGACATTTCCCAGTTTACTCATAGGTCAAGTTGCTTGCTCTCAGGGATCATAATCAATATCCAGGCAAAGGGAGAGGGGAAATCAAGAAAGAGGAAAATAGACCATTCATGCATGTGTGTTCACAATTACTAAAGTTTTGTGGGGGTGATGATGTTGGTGGTTGTCTTTTACAGAAATCCAATATAATGGAATTCGTACTATCTTTAGGCAGAATTGAGACCTGCAGGCGAAAAATGTAACATGGAGTCTTGAAATCTTGTCAAGACAAGAATTTTTATACATGTTTACTTGTAGAAACATTTTTACAATTTACATTCAACAAAATGCACAAATCCTAAGTATCCATTTTGATGAGTTATGACAGTTGGATACGCCCATGTAACCAAGACAAGATATACGATGTTTCATCACCCTGGATAGTGGATTCATGTGCCTTTCTATTCAGTCTCCACCCCCAAAGTGTAACCACTTTCTGTTTTCCACTAAACCAGTTTGTTTGACAGTTTTCGGAGTCTTGTAAACGGATTGGCGGCATGTGGTCTTTTGTGTCTGGCTTCTTTCACTCAACGTAACGTTTGTCAAGATTCATGCGTGTTGTTGCATGTGTCATTAGTTTGTTTGTTTTCATTGCTGAGTAGTATCCATTTGTAGGACATCCCAACATCTATTAACCCATTTTCTGGTTGGTAAATATCTTGAATTGTTTTCAGTTTTTTCTACCATAGTTAAAGCTGCTGTCGTCATTCTCATATTAGCCTGTTTGTGGACACGTGTTTTATTTTTATTTGGGTAAATAACCTGGACTACAGTTCCTAGGCCATAGAGTTTACCCATGTATGTTTAATTATGTTTAAATGTATAAGAAATTGCCAGCCTGTTTTTCAGTGACTGTGTACCATTTTATGTCACCACCACCAGCAATTTGGGAAAATTCAGGTTGCTCTGTGTGGTAGGCAAGATAATGGCCTCCCAAAGATGTCCTAATTCCAAAAGCGTGATAGCATGTCACCTTACATGGCCAAAGGGACTTGGCAGATGTGATTAATGGATTAATTTGAGGATCTTGATTGGAGAAGTTTATCCTGGATCATCCTGTGGATTGGGGTGAATACAGGACTCTTGTAAGAGGAAGGCAGGGGTGCCAGGGTCAGAGAAGAAAATATGATGATGGAGGCAGAGACAGAGGGAGGAAGGGAGAGAGAGAGAGAGAGAGAGAGAGAGAGAGAGAGAGAGAGAGAATTGCTCCAGTGCTGGCCTTGAAAACAGAGCACAAAGCCATAAGCCGAGGAAACCTGCAGCCTCCAGAGGTAGAGAGGGTCGCAAGCATCCTACCTGCGGCCTCCAGAAGGAACCCAACCCTTCCAACACCTTGATTGTAGGACTTTTGCCCTCTAGACTCTAAAACAAAAGTTGTGCTGTGTTATGCCACTAAGTACGTGGTGATTTGAGACAACAATGGGAAACTCATGCATCCTGCATCCTTGCCAGTTTTGAGGGTTGCCAGTGTTTTTCATGTTTGCGGCCCCCCTGGAAGTGGAGTGTGAAGTGGTTTAGCATGGTCATTTTAATTGGCAATTGGCTTATGACTGATAATGTGGAACCCTCTTTTTTTTTTTTTTTTGGCTATTTGTGAATCTTTGTGAAGTATTGTTTTTTCTAGTTTTCCATACATGGTTCTATTGAATTGTTTTTCCTTTTGTTGTTGATTAGCAACTACACACACACACACACACACACACACACACACACACATTTGGTGCAAGTTTGCTGTCAGATACATGTTTTGTAGATATTTTCCAATGTATGGCTTACCAATTCATTTTCTTTCTTTTTTGTATTTTATTAATTATTTTATTTGTTTTTTTGACATTCAATATTATTTTACATTAATTTTAGGTGTACAATATAGTGGTCAGACATTTATATAATCTAAGAAGTGATTCCCCCTGACTAGTCTAGTGCACACCTGGCACTATACATAGTTATTACCATATTATTGAATATATTCCCTGTGCTTTACTTTACATCCCCATGACTATTTTGTATCTACCAATTTGTACTTCTTAATCCCTTCACCTTTTCACCCTGCCTCCCAACCCCCTCCCACTTATCACCCTGATAAATCTAGTACCCATCCAACAACATACAGAGTTATTACAAGATTATTGACTGTATTCCTTGTGCTGCATCCCCATGACTACTGTGTAACACCCAATTTGTGTTTCTTAATCCCTTTCCACTTCTCACTCACCCTCTCAAACCCCTCCCATCTGGCAACCTTTAAAATATTCTTTGTATCATGAGTTTGTTTCTGTTGTTCATTTATTTTGAACTTTAGAGTCCACATATCAGTGAAATTCCATTGCATGTATCTTTCTTTATCTGACACACCACTCAACACAACATGCTCCAGGTCCATCCATGCCACTGCAGATGGCAAGAACCCATTCCTTTCCATAACTTTCATGACAATAGTTCATTGTATACGAGTATATGTACCACCTCCTTTTTAATCTATTCATTCATCAACAGACACCCGGGCTGCCTCCACATCTTGGCCATTGTAAATAATGCTGCAGTGAACATATGCATGCACATGTGCCCTTGAAGTAGCATTTTGAGTTTCTTCAGATAAATATCCAGACATGAGATTACTGGGTCCTTCTTTGTTTCTTCTTATAGACTTTGTTTTAAAGTCTATTTTGTCTGATATAGGTATTGCTACCCCAACTTCTTTGTTTGTTTGTTTCCATTTTTATGAAATATTTTTTCCCATCCCTTTACTTTCCATCTTTGTGTGTCTTTCAATCTGAAATGAGTCTCTTGTAGGCAGCATATGTAAGGGTTTTGTTTTCTTATCCATTCAGCTCTCCCATGTCTTTTGATTGGAACATTTAATCCATTTACATTGAAAGTAACTGTTGATAGATATATAGCTACTGCCATTTTATTATTCATAATTTGATCTTTTATTCCCCCCATTTTAATTCACTCTAACCTTCCTTGTAATACTGGTTTCGTGGTGATGAACTCCTTTAGCTTTTTCTTGTCTGGGAAGCTCTGTATCTGTCCTTTGATTATAAATGATAGCCTTTCTGGGTAGATTATCCTTGGGCATAGATCCTTGCTTTTCATCACATTAAATATTCGTGTCAATCCCTTTCTGGCCTGCAAAGTTTCTGTTCAGAAATCAGCTGACAATCTTATGGGAGCTCCCTTACAAGTTACTAGTTCCCTTTTTCTTGCTGCTTTTAGGATTCTCTCTTTGTCTTTAACCTTTGGCATTCTAATTATAATGTGTCTTGGTGTGGGCCTGTTGGGTTCATCCTGTTTGGGACTCTGTGTTTCCTGAGATTGTATGTGTATTTTCTTCACTGGGTTAGGGAAGGTTTCACTCATTACATCTTCAAATAGGTTCTCAATACCTTACTTTCTCTCTTCCCCTTCTGGTACCCCTATAATGCAAATGTTGTCTGGATATCTCTTAAACTATCTTCATTTTTTAGATTCTTTGTTCTTTTCGCTGTTCTGATTGTTTTCTGCTACCTTGTCTTCCAAATCACTGATTCAATCCTCTGCTTATCTAGTCAGCTGATGGTTCCTTCTAGTGCATTCTTCATTTCAGTTATTGTATTCTTCACTACTGACTGGTTCTTTTTTTATGGTTCCTATGTCCTTTTCTATGCTTGCTATCTCTTTGTTGAAGTTCTCACTAAGCTCCTTGAGCATCCTTATAACCATTGTTTTGAACTCTATATCTGGTAGTTTGCCTACCTCCATTACATTTAGTTCTTTTTCTGGAATTTTCTCCTTTCATTTCAGACATATTCCTTTGTTTCCTCACTTTGGCTGCCTCTGTGTTTGTGTCTATGTATTAGGTAGATCTGCTGTATCTCCCAGTCTTGGCCAGGTGGCCTTATGTAGAAGGTGCCCTGTGGGCCCTGGCACAGTCTCCCTGATCGACTGCTCTGGGTGCTCAAGGAGTGTCCCTTGTGTGGATTTTGTGTGTCCCCCTGTTATAGTGTAACCACCTACAGGGTCAGAATCCCTGCTGGCTTTCACAGCCAGATGTTTTGGGGCTCTTCTTCCTGGTTCCAGTGCTCCAGGCTGGGGAGCCTGGAGTGGGGCTGGGTTCCCTCACTCCTCCAGCGGGAACCTCTGTGGTCGAGATATCCCTCCTGGTTCTCAACCAGCACATGGAGGTTTGGGGCCAAACTGTTTTGCGTCTCCACTTCTCCTACCAGTCTCAACATAGCTTCTTTATATCCTTGGTTATAAAACTTCTGTTCAGCTAGACTTCAAATGGTTCTCCAGGTTGATTGTTCTAGAATTTAGTTGTGATTTTAATGTGTTCATGGAAGGAAGCAGGCAGTGTTTATCCATTCCACCATCTTGGATCCCCCTGCTTATACATTTTCTTAATATTGTCTTTTGATGATCTATAATTTTTAATATAGTAAACTTAAATATATATTATTTTCTTTTATAATTAGTGTTTCTTTGTCCTACGAAATCATTGCCTACTTCATTGTCACTACACTATTCTCTCATGTTTCTTTAAGAGGTTTTATGGTTAAAATTTTTATATTTAGATCTCTGATTTGTGTTAAGTTTATTTTTATCTATGGAATGGATAAGAGTTGAGGTTCATTTCTTCCAATACAGTCAGTTGTTTCAAAACCGTTTATTAAATAGCTTCTTTTACTCATTGAATTTGCGTGGCACCAAAAAAATATTAACTTGTGTCCAAAATACTTGATCTAAAAGTAGGTAGACACCCAAATAATTATTTTATTTTATAGTATTATATATAATGCAAAGTTCACACAAGGACTAACACTGGTCATATGTGAGTTCATACAGAAGATCTATTTAGTTATTTATAAAATAGGAAATTTTAGAATTCAACATGTAGGGTTAGGACAGAGAAAGCATATGGAAGAATATACTTAATTTTTTTGGCCAGATGGTACTTTATCTAGGTGATGTTGTTAAAGACAAGATGCAAACAGGAAAAAATTGTGATGAAAAATTATTCTTGATGGTGGTAGACATCTTACTTCTTGAGCTACTTTAAAATTATCACATGAGACTGCAAAATGTACTCCTTATCAGAAGTCACAGATTTTCAGCATGACCTGGAAGCATCCTCATTTCTCCATCTGGAGTGTGTTGGCAAGTGTGTGGTGCTCGGTGGCTGGGATTCAATGCTCTGAGCGGCCACGCTCGGCACTACTGTAGCCTGATGTTAATGGGCACTTCCCTACCTGTGCGATTCCTGCCTTCACCTCTGGTTTCATATTTCACAAACTACTTTAATTATAGTATTTATTGCTGACCTCAGGCAGAAGTTTGCAAGGGTGGAAC
Source organism: Hipposideros armiger (assembly GCF_001890085.2). NCBI lineage: Eukaryota > Metazoa > Chordata > Mammalia > Chiroptera > Hipposideridae > Hipposideros > Hipposideros armiger. The sequence continues at coordinate 1,437,003 of NW_017731591.1, forward strand.
AAACATGGGCATTTGTCTCCATGGACTGCACGTCACTAAACTATTATTCTGGGAGAATTCCAGTTCAGGGAAAGTCACATAGATAGGCTTTTGCCCTCACACTAATCAGCTGCCTGAGGTGCACATATTTCAGCTCCTTGGCTGTCTCTATTTCTCTTGGCAGAAAACTATAATTTTTCTAGAGTTTTCTAATGATTCTATGTAACTTTCTTGCTAGCTAGTGAATAATTCTTCATCACCTTCAGTACCTTAGTATTCTGCTTTTCTGTGTCAATGTTTAGCTAGTTTCATCAGGTAGGGAACTAAAAAAATATATATTAAAATGATGACTATATAACTCAGCTAGTTACATGATCTGCTGACCAATGGTGATCATCACTTTAAATATATCCTGCTCACTCAGGCAGAGTCCTAATTGTTACAAATGAAACTTTTCACCTGAGTCACCTGGATAATTTCTCAATATTCCCCTTTTTTGACAACATGAATAGATCTTGAGAATATCATGCAGAGTAAAATAAGTCAGACAGAAAAAGTCAAGAACCATATGACTTCACTCATATGTGGGATATAAAACTGAAAGCAACAAACGAACAAGACAAAGAAACAAAAACTCATAGATAACAGACAATCGTTTAGTGGCTACCAGAGGGTAAGGGAGGTGGGGGATGGTAGAAATAGGGAAAGGGAGTCAAATACGATGACAGAAGGAGATCTGACTCTGGGTGGTGAACACACTATGCAATATATAGATGATGTATTATAGAATTGTACATTTAAAACCTATATAACTTTACTAACCATTGTTAACCCAATAAATTTACTGAAATTAAAATAATCTTTAATTTTGTGTGTGGAAATACCAGAAAAAGAAATGACATTACCTGGATCACCCTGCACATATAGGAAACGATCACAAACTTGTCAAATCATGTGTGATCTCTTATTTGTTGACTGAAAGGAGCTTAGTTGGCCTCCCACAGAAACCACTAGGGAGCAAAAAAAAGACAAGCAGATCAACTTACCTGGGGTCAAAGGTCTGAAGGAAAAACTTACTTCCTATTACATAAAAGGCAGAATGTGTCAGCACTCATACATTTTCCTGGAGCTAAAGTCAGAGGTGGTTCCCTCCCACCTTCCAATACGTCATTCATCATGCTGGCTGAAGCACCGGAGACCTTGCCAAAATATCCGTGACTCATGGGCCCCAGTCAAGAACGAAGAAAGACAGAAGTCAAAGGAATAAATACATCTGTCCTAAACTCTAAAATAAGACTTGATTAAATAGTTATTACTATTTTTATTACATGAAATATAGCAACATGATTGTATTCAGTCTTTCTGTCCTGGACATGTTTTACACTCACTATACCCCTTCAGCTACATTAATTTACATATATGTACCCCTGAGCTAAATTGTCCGTATTTTATCTATATAGAAAAAAAAAGTAGATATTACAATAATTATTGGAGTGGCATTGTGAAAAAACAAACAAACAAAAAACACCCAGCATGGTTAAAGTGATTAAATCACTGAGAAATGTTCTGTATGTTTCAGACAAACTAGACCTTGAGTTTTGATTCTGTAATTTGCTGGGTGACCTTTAAATAACCACCTAACTTGTTAATGCTTTGATTCCAATGAGTCAATGAGTTATTGAGTGACAGTGTTTAAAACAGCACAAAGAACATTATCTTTTGTCAATAAAATTTGCATGTATTTATTATTATATTGATAACAAGAACTTGTATGGCTCCTCACTATGCTTGAATATGGGACATACTGCATTGAATCCACTGTGAAGCTTCATTAGCTACTCAGGATATTCAGATATGTTAGCTGAAAGCTGTGAAAGCATACACTTTTGAGAAACAGTTGACATAGAGCCAAGCAGTGTTTTGATAGCACCCTACCTCCCTGTATAATCAGTCGTATACTTGACGTCATTCAGCTTTATCCTTATGTAGAACCATGGGAATGAAGGCTGAAAAGGGCCACCTCTTCTATGCTTTCCGTCCCAAATGTTATCTGGCCTATTTCTTTAGTACCTCTAACTTTAACAAACAAAAAACAGAAGAACTTACAAACACACACATGTTCTAGGGAAGTCCATAACATCCTCGTGCAGTGCCCACATTTTCATGTGGAAGTGAACACTCTTCGGGAACCTTCCACCCTTAGGCCCAGTATTACATCCAACATGGGCATGTGTTCCAGTCATCCGTGTGCCGAGTTCAAAACTGAGTTCCTTCAGCAGCCACTAGCATCCCATAGTTCTGAGCCCTCTCTCGTCATATTGCTTATCACCACGAAATAGTTTCCATTTTGTCTTTATCCCTTTAAAATCATCATGCTTAAAATTGATGTGAATAATCTAAGCACTTGTGATTCTATTATTTCTACATATATTATTCCATTTCCCCAGAAACTTGAATCCCAATAATTAGTTTCCTTGGCTTGCAATGCTACAAAAACACCTGGGTGGCCTGACTCCTAAGCAATCACTCCAGCTAAACTCAATCCAGGTGGACACCATCCCTCATTAACAAACTCAGGCTTAATCCCCAACCCGAAGCATGGATCAACATCTACTGATTTATGTGTGTCATATGCATTTTTGAGAGCAATCCATTTTAATTTTTCTCTGAAGAGATAAAATCTTCAGGATTTTCTTAGATTCAACATCGGTTAATGTCATGGAACTACAGGGGTATGACCAAGTTCAAAATAAACAAGACTAAATCCAGATGTCATGACAAAACATTAACATATGTATAAATTCATATCATAATTTAATGTACTTCTTTTACAACTTAGCATTTTTTTTTCCAACGAGGAACATTATAAAAATAATGGTAAATGTATAATGAAGTATATGCCTATGTCCTAATCTCTGCTTCTTTTCTGAGAGTACATAATTATTATTTTACTCATTATCTGTGTTAGCACAGATCATCTGTTAATTGAAAAATGATCTTCAGTACATATAGAAAAATCAGGAGCTTTCCTGTCAGGATTAACTCATTTTGAAACAACAGCAATGGAATGTTCACTTCTTTGCTTTATTAAAACAGTGCTGCATTTTGTTGTTAAATGACTGAGATAAGAAACCAACAGGGAACTTTGTTCTTTGACTTGATGGGCATCTTGAGAGCCGAATATATGCAGCTGCCACTGGACTTTTGTATGGTGCTATTGTTGAAAGAAACACCTTCGGCCAGCACAGGAAGAAAGGGTTTTCTGTTTTTGTTTTTCTTATTCTCTGTGTATGTTATGCCTTTATCCCTGGAAGACAAGCTAATGGTATATGAAAGGGCTTTAAATTTTTTCACTGAAAACAATCATGCTGAGATTAAAAAAAACAAACAAACAAACCCGACTGGCCCCTCTTGGAAACCGGCTGCATATTACCTCGCAGGTCCAAGACAAACATGCCTTCAACTTCCTTCTCCACGGATGAGCCTCAGTGGCCTGGGTGTTTCTCATGCAAGTCGGTGAGGAAAGTAGAGAATCACAATTAGGAATGAACACATTTCCAAGCGTTAAGAACTAAAAGACAGGGAGAGTGGAAGGCAGGACTGAAAGAAGTAGCAATCAATGCAGACCCCTTCAGCTGGTGGGTTCCAATTAGCTCCAGAGCCATTTCCCCCTCAGAACACAGGAGGCGTGCTTCTGCCCTGCCCCCAATCCACCCTGACTCTCTCTTTAGAAACGCTAAAAGATTCATTATCCTAGGAGACCAGACTTGCAAAACCTGACCTAAATGAAGACTTCTCCAGGGGCGTTTTGGTTTCTTAAGAGTCCAAGAGCTCAGTTGTGGTATTTGACTTCAAATTCAGTGGGAAAGAGCCTGTCCCAGCGACCCCTGACACCTCCTTACTAATCGTCATCAGCGTTTGTAAGCTGTGTCATCTACATTTTTGTCAGACATGTGTTTCTTCAAGACAACATTGCTTATGATCGAATCATAGAATTTTAGATTTATAAGGAAGCATAAGACCTAAAATACATTTGAAGCACCTTTAATTTATTTCTTTTTAATTTATTGGGGATGACAAGGGTTAGTAAAATTACACAGGTTTCAGGTGTACCATTCTGTAATACAGCATCTATATATCGCATTGTGTGCTCACCACCCAGAGTCAGTTCTCCTTCCATCACCATGTATTTGACCCCCTTTACCCTCTTCTGTCTCCCCTACCCCCTTACCCTCTGGTAACCACTAAACTGTTGTCTGTGTCTATGAGGTTTTGTTTCTTTCTTTGTTTGTCACAAACAAATTCATTGCTTTCAGTTTTATATCCCACATATCAGTGAAGTCATGTAGTTCTCTGTCTGACTTTTTCTGACTTATTTCGCTTAGTGTAATAATGTCAAGGTCCATCCATGTTGTCACAAGTTGCAATATTTCATCTTTTCTTATGGCAGAGTAATATTCCATTGTGTATATAGAAGATATTTGCAAACAACACCTCCAGTAAGGGGCTAATATCCAAAATATATAAAGAACTCATACAACTCAACAACAAAAAGGCAGTCCAATTAAAAAATGGGCAGAGGACATGAACAGACACTTCTCCCAAGAAGGCATACAAACAACCAACAGATATATGAAAAAATATTCAACTTCACTAGCTATTAGGGAAATGCAAATCAAAACCACAATGAGATTGCGCCTCACACCTGCTAGAATGGATATCCTCCACATGACAAGTAGTAACAAGTGTTGGAGAGGCTGTGGAGAAAAAGGAACCCTCATACACTGTCGGTAGGAATGCAGATTGGTGCAGCTGCTATGGAAGGCAGTGTGAAGGTTCCTCAAAAAATGAACAAAAGAATTACCATATGACCCAGCAATCCCCCTCCTGGGTATCTACCCCCCAAAATCTGAAAACATTTATCTGTAAAGATGTATGTGCTCCGATGTTCACTGCAGCTTTATTTATGGTGAAGCACCTTTAGAAAGATGCCCTCAGATCCTCCATGGCCAGAAAGTCAACAAAAGCTAAAGAATTATTTTCCGTTTTGAAATACACCTTCTGTGGACAACCTCCTTTGCGTTTCCATCCTTGGGTCCTATTCTTTTATGTGAGATCATACCAAAGTCTTCTCTGCCCTTTATAAAATAAGCCTTTAATATTTGACAACAGGTCTCTCTCTCCTCCCCTGCTTTACAAGTTATTTTTACTCCATTGTAAACTTTCACAGATCCTTAACTTTATTTGCTACTGTAAACAGTAGTGCTTGTTATTATTATTAATCACTTCATTCAAAATTGATTGAGAATCATTGACTCTTAACCTAAACTCAGCTACTGTGTTTTAGAAATTCTGGCCTCATTTGAACTAGCTAGTCCTCCATTGTGATAAACTTTAGGCCTCTTAAGTTTATGTACAATCAGCTTAGATATCATATAAAGTTGTTCATTGTTTATAAATATTACTATTTGTGGGTTCCTCCTAAAGTGTGCATTTTCCTTAACATATCATGAATTCTAACACTGAGTGTCATTTTGCAAGACTGAGATTCCTAATGTGAAACCATATAATAGCAATTTTCCATATAGTTCATTTTTATTAGAGAATTTCCTTAAATAATTTTAACCAGAATTTGTATTTTGTGTTACAACCTCTAATAATGGCTCTAATAATCACTTCATTTTTTCTACTGTATGTTGTTTAAAACTTAATACATTACTACCAAGGCCTTTATTAGACAATAATTGAGGGAATGACATCTTTTTCATTGTATTAGTACATTTCAACAGGGACATGGAGTTTAAAATTCACCCAGCACAGTTGATTTAGAGAATTGGGTGGTTGTCTCCCCAAACCAAATGGTGTTCACTGTGGTGAGCAAACCTCTGTTATCTTCCTAAAACCGTCTAATACGTCTCAGGATTCGGTACCCTTTGTGAACCGGTGCTACCATTATCCTTCTTTACCAGTGAAATGTGTGGTACCTAAATTTGAAATTTACTTGAAAATGAAAAGGATAAAAAATCTATCCATGTGCCTCCATGCACTGAGTCTTCAAATGAAACTAAATGAGGGAAAGAGTAACGAATAAGCAACAAAACAAAGAGAGAGAAAGAAATAGGCGAGTCTATGTGAACTGAGGTAAGAGACCCAGGTGAGCTTGCCCACTGGGGGACAGATGAGGGAATGCACTTATCCGGTCTAGGTTTGGACCTTCCAAGGGTCCTTCTCAAGCCATCCTTATTCTGACATGATCTGTTAGCTATTTGCCCTTGGTGGTGATTTTGAAGCATGTTTCTCTCTTTTGTGTGTTCTTTTTTTTATCCTGGTTTCTTAGAAAATATACCTGACATTTATAATGAAACATTGAATGAGAGTAGCTCCTGGTAGAAATGGCCTCTCGACTCTGCTCTCTGTTTTACCTTTAATCTCCCTGCTTAATTGATTATGGTTTCTAAAATCAAGAAAATTGACCTTCTAGCTATTAGCAAGCTGAAAAATTTTCTCTAGTGTCATGCCATCATGTCACCTCAGACAGCCCATGGCTACGTATTTTCACTTCACTCGATTCTAATAGCATTTGGGTTCAGAAATGAAATTCTCTCCATCTTTCACTGATAACTTTCTCTTAATTATAAAATGAAGTTTGGTATAGGTGTAGAATCACTGGTTCTTATACAGCCATCTTCACACACATCGTTATGTCCTCATAGCTTTCTGATTGTTCAAATGTTGCAATGGACCTTCTACTCATAGTTACACTTTCCTTCTCTTGAATATTCTACTTGGTTATCAGTGTAATGGTCTTTATCAACATAAAATGAAGCAATAGTCAGAATTCGTTCCAACTTCATAACCTTGTTTTTATAGCCTTGTTGTCTATATCTTTGTTGAAAATATTTAATGTTACAAGTGATTTTTAAATTTAGTCTTCTGTTTTATACATTTAAATTCCATTTATTTTATGTCAAGTAGATGACATATTAATGTTTGACATTAAAAAAAAAAGCTAAAGCAAATGTTGAAGGTATTCAGGATAGCCCCAGGTGACTGCAGACCAAGTTCCTCCTCGTCTGCGCCCTCCTTTATGCCATATTGTGCTTCTCAGAATGTTGGGAGATGTTACTATGTATCTAATTCTTGAGTTCATTGAAATAATAGCACGTCTAACATTGCTTGTAGCTCCTGTCCCTGGAACTAAAATTTAGAAAGCACCAGGTCAAGTTTGGATGGATGGATGGATAATTTCAAATCTCAAAACTCATTAAGTTTCATACGTTTAAACCTTCAACTTTTCTCTGCTTTCCCCCCAAATATATTGTGCACCTTTGTTATCTGTTTACATGAAGAATGAATAACAAACCAAAATTAGGACGCTGGTGTGGATTTGCTCTGCACATACTGGCCTCTACGCCTTAGAAGAGAAGGGATTGGAGACTTATTTTTAGAGGTCTGCGCGGGGAACAGGCAGCCGCCTGCCTCCCCTCCCCCGTGTAAGGGTGACTCTGGCCCTACTCCATGTCTCACCTCCTACTCTGGGAGCCCCAGCCTCAGCCAGTCAGATCCATCAGTTTCTTCGGAATATGTTATTACTATGGCCTCTGCGTGGGAGGAAACACGCCCAGCGTGAAGCAGAGCGGGGAAGAAGCCCGGTGGAGCTTCCCACACGCTTTTCCCGTCTCTGATCTCCACAACCAGCAGCGCCCAACCGCCAGAGCTTCGAAGAAGAGCAAGTGCCCGACGCTGTGGTTCTCTGCCGGCTGCCGGAGCCTCGGCTCGCTCAGAAACCCACCACAGCAGCCTTCGCACCGGGAATGTGTGGCGTCCCTGTCTCCTGGGGTCTTTGTTCCTCCTGCTCTGACCGTCGGTATTTTACTGTGGGAAGCCCCCTGCCCTTTGGACACGGTCGCATGGCTCACTTTGTCTTCTGAGTTTTGTCTCCTGTAGTGGTGGGTCCACACTCCAGTCCGAGAAGGGGTGTCGTTCCCTGTGGCTCACAGCTGTCTGTAACCACCTCTTCAATTGCCCCAAATAAATGCTGCTGCACTGCAGTGCGACCCATCACGGAAATATCCGCTTGTCAAAGAGCGTGTCTGGTGACAAGCAGATACACCTCCTGTATCAAGCAGCCCCGGTCCAGAGGCGCGTGGCTTTTGATCTCACCCTCAGACCTTCACGTCAGCGTCTTAAATTCATCTTCACAGGCGTGGCTCTCATAAGCCGTTTGCTTTACAATGAAGAAGAAACGACACTGTGCTTTCTGTGTGCATGTGGGGTAGGGAAGAGCCTTCCTGAAACCCTTTAAACCCCGTCAGTTCCTTTCATTAAACAGAACCCTTTCCCTGCACTAAACATTAGTTACTTGTTAATGTGAATATAGGGTCACAGTTTAATGTTAAATATCTGCCAATATCCCTTTTTAGAAAATAAAAATTTTTTAAAAAGATAAGTGAGCTGTTTTCACATAGTTCCCCAAAACGACGAAAACGTCGACCTGTCCTCTGAGCAAGCATTGACAAAAACATTTTCATTGAAATTGTTGAGATAATTGTAGAGTCACATGCATTGGAAGAAAATAATACAAGAGGGGGGCCCTGTCTACCTTCACCCCGTTCCCCCGATGGTAATATTTTGTGAAACTCAAGTATGATTGATGTCGCACCCAGGCCGTTGATGTTCATAACAATCCATTCATCCTCCTCAGATCGCCCCCGTTTGACTGGTACTGGCGCGTGTGTGTGTGTTAAGTGCCACACGACTTTGTCACCTATGTAGGTCTGTGTGTTGTCCACCGCAGTCCGGATGCTGAAAAGCTCCATGACCACAGGTCCCCTGATGCTGCTGGTCTAACCACGTGACAGCATTTCTAACGTAACTGTTTTTACACTTCAGTTTTGCGGAAGGGTCCCAAGTCCTTCTGTCAGCCCAGTTTCTGTCCAGATAATTGAAATGAATCGTCTCCCGTTCTCCTGCGTTCTAGACCAGGTCAGGCAGCTTCAGCACCACGGCCAGCGGCGCCGGTGGGGGCGCAGGGCTCCGCGTGGCCGTCATCCCCCCGCAACGCGAACCCGCAGACGACGCGCACACGCCCTGCGTGGATCCCCGTGTAAATTAAAAACGAGGTGACTGCACGTCTATGAAAATGACATCTGGATGACATGTGAGTCGGTTTCTGTCCACGGGCTGTGGAGAAGCATGTGGATTTCTTACTGGCACTCGGCAGACCGTCTCCCAGAGGGAGCTCGTGGAGAAGACAGCAGACGCCTACAGGGCAGCACCGGGCTTGCGCTTCTTTGTTTCTTCCGCGATGTCGGAGGCATTGCTGAGCCCAAGGAAGACCCTCCATAGATACCTGGCTAACCGAATGGAGTTTGTAAGCACGAGGCACCCAGGCTTCTTCTCAACGCGGCTCAACACCCGGCTGCCCAGGATCCTCGCGAGCTGAGCGAGAAGGTTCCAGGGCGAGGATCCTGCTGGCTCTCGGTTCCACTTGTTGTCTGCTTCCCCCACCCCACCCCACCCCTTTCTTTCTTTAAGTAAAGCTTTTTGGCCAGGAGCTGTTTTCAGAAAGGATTTCATTCCCAGCTCATATGGGATTAAACTTTTAAGTTTGGCTTCAGGACAGAAGGGCATACCTCAGGAAGGCTGTATCGTCCTGCAGCAAGCACAGGGCTACAGGAAGGGCTGTTTCTGACATTTCCCCCAATTATCGCCAAATTAGCTTCTCTAAAACATACTGTATTTTTTTCCCCAAGTCCTTGGCTCACAGCCGTTTTATTTCAATGTCACCAGCGAAGAAGAGTACGGTAATATTTTGTCCAAGAGTGGGATCTCAAAATGAATCCTCTGAGGATACATTAGAAGCAATGGAAGTTCTATGTGCTAGAAAAATAGGTCATTTCCTGATGTTTCCATAAGACATGTATCTGTTTCCAATTATGCACCATGCAGTGCATAAATGTGCATTTTTAGCCACTTCTAAATACAACCAAATCAAATTTCTTACAGTTTATAAGTGGGCATATGTCCCCCACCCCCAGCGTGGGGACATAGAAATGGGGCCAACAGGTTTCATTTCATGTGCCAGGTCTGCTTGCTCAGCAGCAGTTATATCAGTGCTGTGTCGATAATAACTAAGGGCCGGGGATCAATTAGCAATGTCTGCCAGGGGCCCAGTTAGCAGCATGTGAGATATGTGCCTGGTGGAGGGCAAAGATGTAGTCCAAGGGCTGTGTCCAATAAAGGCATCGCACCTCATGAAATCTGGGGCCATGAGTAAGTCATTTAATAAAAATACACAGAGTGTTTTGAAATCACATTATCAGTGGCATCTTGTACAATGCTAATTGCATATGTATTACCAAAAAATCACTAAATATTTGGAAACAAAAGGAATAAACAAACAAACAAAAAGCAAGTAACAACTGTAATCTCATCTACCCAGAGGCAACAATTTATGGATATTCTTCTATGTTCCTGTATGTGTATATATCAGTTTATGGTTCACCATAAATATTATTTTAATATCCTTTTTGTCTCTACTTGCATGCTGTGAATATTTTTCACATCAAGGATAGTTTTCAAAGCTATTTTACTATTTGTATTGCAGACATATAAATATACTGTAACTTATTAAACCAAATACCTATATTTATACATTGAATTAAGGTCTAACTTCTGTGTATTTAAATTATAATCACAGTAAATATTTCTGAAATAAAATGTTTCTAATTTCCTTAGTTAAGTTGCAAAAGTTGGTATGTGGATTGAATGGCATATAGATTTTATGGGTTTTCTTGATATTAAAAGGAGTTGTAGTCAATGACACTACAGAAAGTTGATGCCAACTTAAGCACCTTCAAACAGATATATCTGATTATAAAAAGGTATTGTAAGTTCTGCTAAAATGCTTTTACTGAAGAAGTAAATTTCTTCTAATACTATTGATATATTAATGGACAATTTGAGCAAAACATGAATCTCTCATTTGCTTTTGTGCTGCTTTGTCTTTGAGAAGCACCAGGTGGATACACAAAATGGTGTCAGTTAAACCAAGCCCTGTAGGAAGACACGCAATGTAAGCATGCACACAGCCCACACATTTACCAGCTGCCTCCATTAGCACGTGTTATGGGCATCTCGTCCATGTCTGCTGTGATGACCTTCCATCTGATTTCAATCACCCTTTTCTCATCATTTCATGGTTCCTCACAGGCTGAGACCCTTCCAACATCCACTTGCATAGGCAAACTTCAGGTCTTTTTGAAGGTGAAGTACATGTTTATTTTTTGTAATTATATTTCCTAACCATTTAACATGCATAAAAACATGTTAACATTTTATTAGTTTTTCTATCTCTTTCTGTGTGTATATCACTGACAGTTTTTCAGTATTTTTTCCCAACTCTATTTCTCCCATAAGCTCTTTATTTTTTATGACTTGGCATGGTGGTGCTTTTAAAGAACACACATGGCATATTATAATAGAGGCTTGTGTGTGTGTGTGTGTGTGTGTGTGTGNAGAGAGAGAGAGAGAGAGAGAGAGAGAGAGAGAGAGAGAGAGAACTTTCAGAAAGTTTTCCTAATTCCAAACTTGCATCATTCAAGACTAATGCTAATAAAGAATGATAGTTATTACTTTTTACTCATTAAAGACTCAAACCTATGTGGCAATTACATTAAGCCTTTTTATAATTCATTCAGCCTGGAAGCTGTGAAGTTCTATGATCCTTAACACAGTTTTAATGGGGGAGTTTTGCATTATCTTCCACAATATGTTCATGAAGTATGATTTTATTCAAAATGATTTTATTTTCAAATTTACAAAATTCAAATTATCATAAAATGTGTACTGTGAATTAAACTATGCAGTAACCTTTCCTTTCTTCCTTCTTTCTTTTTAAGTTTTTCCCCTTTTTAAAAAATTTTATAGAAAAGAAATTGTGCTAGCTACAATAAACAATTTATTATTTGGTTATTTTGCTACTTGTGTTTCTTTTATTGTGAATTGCCTAGGCCATAAATAAACTTTTCCCCCCACATTGAATAGACATTTATATAGATATTTATTTTTTATTGATTTTCATGAGCTTTTATATCCATATTATATAGCAACTCTCAGTTGGTTAGATAACTAGTTATTTTTAAAAGAGCAAGTAAATATTCCCCCAGCTTTTTCTAATAATACCATTTATAATGTTTTATATACACAATAATAAACACTGACTGAACTCCTAGCTGAATAAACCCTGAAAACACATGACAAGAGACATACTTAAGCTATTGAAAAGTAAAGGTTAGAAAAAAGAATCTTGAAAGCACCCAGACAAAACAATACCTTACCTTTAGGGGGGAAAAATCCCCCACAATACAAATGACAACAGACTTCTTATTAGAAACCACAGGAGCCAGAAAGAAGTGACACAATAATTGAGAGTACTGAAAGAAAAGGACTTTCACCCAAGAATCATATACCCAGTAAAAATATCCCTCATGACTGAAGGGGAAATTAAGACATTCTTAAGCAAAAGAAAATGCTTTTGTCACCAGTAAACCTACCATAAAAGAATGGCTAAAAGAGGTTCTTATCTAAACAAAATGTGAACAATAAAATGCGAAAACAGAAAAACAATACAGTATGCAAAATTACTGTAAAACAATAATGGTTGAAGAAATATAACTTTGGTGTAGTTTTAAGTGTGTATAGAGAAAATATTTTGCAATGAATATTTGTAAACATAAGAAAGTAGAGGGGCATAAAACAGGTGATGTTTCTGTACTTCACTCAAGCTGATAAAATTATAACAATAGAAGACTGATAAGTTATGTATGAATAATTTAATAATGGGATCCATTAAAATTTCTGTAGGAAAAAAAAACACTGTAGATAAATCAAAATGTAAATCAAATTTTTTTCAATTAACCAGTAGGACTGCATGAATTAAAGTTGAGAAACAAAACACCCAGAGAAAAAATAAGCAACAACAGCAAAACCAAAATGGCAGACATAGCCCTAACACATCAATAATTAAGGTAAATGTAAATGGTCTAAATATACCAATTAAAAGACAGAGGATAGTGAAGTAGATCTGAAAACATGGCCTAATTAACTGTACATTCTTTACATAAACACACTTCAAATATGATATGAGTAGATTGAAAAATGAAAGGATGGAATATGATATACCATGCAAAGATTAATGAAAGGAAAGCAGGAGTGGCTAAATTAATATCAGACAAAATAGATTTTAGAGCAAAGAAAATTATCAGATAGAAAATAACATTATATAATGATATGTGTCAGTCTACAAAAGACAACAACCCGACATATGTAGACACAAAGCAACAGAGCTGCAAAATATGTAACACTACAAGTAATAGAGTGCAAAGAAAAAGTAGATAAATCTATGATTATAATTGGAGATTTCAACTTTTCTTTCTCAACAATTGAAAAAAATCAACTAGACAGAAAATCAGCAAGGGTATAATGAACTCAGCAAAGCCATCAACCAACAGGATCTAAACAACTTTTATCAAACACTCACCTCAACAGCACACTACACATTCATTTCAAGTGTCCACAGAACATATATTATAAACCATGTCATGGTCCATATAATAAACCTCAATAAGTGTGAAAGAATTGATTGCATAGAGTTCCCTGACAAAAATGAAATCAAAGTAGAAGTCCATAACAGAAAAGTAAAAGGAAAGCCTCCAGACACATGGGAACTGAACACCACACTTCTGAGTAACCCATAGGTCAAAGAGAAAGTTGCAAAGACATTTTTCAAATGCATTGAATTGAGTAGAAATTAAAATTCAGCATAGCAAAATTTGTGGGGCCTGCTCTGAATGCATATATTAGGAACAGAAGAAATGTCTCACATCAATAGTCTAAGCTCCTACCTCAGTGTGCATTTTTATTTTAAATTTACAAGCTAAATGATCAGTTTTGTATCAGGTGTTGTGTTTACCACCAAAAAGTTAGCATGTGGCTATGAGCGAATTGCTAGAATAACATTCAGACAGATCTATGTGAAAGGTAATTAAAACTAGAAACTCTGGTATGCATTGTGCTAGGACAGCAAATTATATCCAGCCCAGGCACTGGTGTTTACTCCACTCCTTTACTGAGAGCAGCTCCAGAGCAGGGACACAAATTCAAATCCCTGAAAAGCAAGTCAGGGACGTGGATGGGCGAGTGGAAGAGTGGGACTTTGCAAAGTGGGACACGGGAGAAAAACCCATTGATGAACTGAAGTACCAGCCCCTTTTCATGCCATTCAGATTCTTTTTTGATCTCTCAAATTTTGTGCTAGCCACTCAGCGCAGCTTTGAGGTCCCAATTCAATCTATCAGCAAGCAGTCTGAGCTCTCATCATCAGAAGCCTACACCAAGCTGCTGCAAGGCATAATTATGGAAACAAAACCACACAACAATAAACACACACAGGAACACTTAGCTGACCAAATAGCAGCACCTGAAGCTCCGTGGTGAAGTAGCACCGTTTCCAGCAGCAGGTTAGGGAGCTTTATTTACAAAGTCAATGTGCAGTATTGGGTCACGTCTCAATTTCAGACCAGTATTTTGGATAAAAGACCCATTGCACAGTGATTCATCTGTCTCCTTACATTCACGGCGCAGAACAAGCAGGTTTATGCAATTGCGCCTATACGCGGGATCTTCTTATTAATTGAATAACTTGTTAAAAGAAAGAACCATTTATAACAATGGAAAAATAACCAAAATTGCTATGATTGGTTATTTTCTTTCATTACTCATAAGTCATAGATGAATTGAAGCAGACTTCACAAACTAGTGAGGTTTTTCTCATTGAGTCTTTGTACCCTCTGAGGGAGATTATATCTAATCATACAGAATATACAAATGTATGTTCTCTATATCATTTCAAATCTTTCATACCATAAAGTCATGATGAATAGGACTAGGCCACTGAGAATAGCATACTATCCTTCATTTAGCCTTGCTTATGTCCAAGCACAAAATAACATGGCAAAATAATTCAAGTGGTTCTTTCTTACAATAATTTTATGGAAATTACTCATTACATTTGTTAGAGTAAAATTAATATATCTCTTCTCACCACACACACTTCCTATACCTGAACATTCATAATCCCCATTGGCTTAATTTTTAATGTGAAAAACAAGCAAAAACTAACCTTGCCACCTATATATAACATATAGGTGGCAAGCGTGTGTGTGTGTGTGTGTGTGTGTGTGTGTGTGTGTGTGTGTGTGTGTGTAGGTTGAAGTTCTCCCTGATATCTGAGCATCCTTATAACCAATGTTTGGAACTCTGCATCTGGTAGATTATTTGTCTCCATTTTGTTTAGTTCTTTTTCTGGAGTTTTGTTCTGTTCTTTCATTTGGGACATGTTTCCTTGTGTCCCTATTTTGGCTGCTTCCCTGTGTTTGTTTCTATGTATTAGGTAGGGCTGCTACGTCTCCCGGTCTTAGTAGAGTGGCCTTATGTGGTAGGTTGTGCTGTGGAGCCCAGGGGCACAGTCTTCCTGGTCACCAGAGCCAGGTGCTCCAGGTGTGTCCCTTGTGTAGGTTGTGTGTGCCCTCCTATTGTAGCTGCGACTTGATTGCTGTTTGAACATCAATGGGAGGGATTGACCCTCAGGCTGATTGGCTGTGAGGACTGGCTGTGACTACAGTAGAGGAACTGCTGTGCAGGGGCTGATCCTACAGAGCAGGGTTTGCTTTAGTGGGGCTCTTCCCAGTAGTCTGCCCTTTGAGTGTGTCGTCTGTGGAAGTGGTCGGGTGGTGCTGTAGTGTGGTCTAAAGCTGGCTTCTGGGTGTATCGGTTCTGGGGCCTCTTGGGGGGGACTCTGGTGGGCCAAGTTCAGCCACTCCCTGTGCCCAGCCCGGGGCCACTTGGTGTGAGTTACAAAGTGATCTGCAGATGGTTGGCACTAGTGCTGGGCTTGGAGGCCCCTGGGAGAGGCCAAGCTGTGAACCAAGGCCAGCTGGCCCTACTGCCAGGTTTGGGGCTGCTCAGCAGTATACAGGGCACACCGAGGCCAGATGCTGCTTGTCTGGGGTTTGTGAACCTACAGAGCCTGTACGTGTCAGTGCCAGACATGGAAACACATGCTTCTGGGACTGTACCTTCTGGGACCTTTTCCATTTTATCATCCTGCATCACTTTCTCCTGCAGTAAACTCGTCGATGTTTCACAAATGTTTCTGAAAACCTACTACACTATGTTAAGCACTGTGGAGTAGAAGTAGGGTCACATGGCTATTTTGAAGAAGCATCTTCATTGTTTAGATGGTGAATTGGGATTCAGAGTCACTGAGAGTTTTAAACGTGATCATAGAGATTATTAGTGGCAGCTGGGATTCATAGTCCCAAGTCTAGTCCAGAGCTCATTAAACTCTATCTGGCCTCTTTCAGTCTGAACAAAACCTACTCCTGAACTTTCAGGAAATTATATGATGGTTTGAAGAGATAAACAATTGTTAGTAGTGTCTACAAGATACTGCAGTAAATGATATATGTTATATGAACAACATGACTTAGGGTGAAGATGAGGGCACATCCCTTCAGCTAGAAGGATTGAAGGCACAGTCAGAGAGGAAGCAGAATTTGGGTGGGAAATAAAGAATGTTTGGGATTTCCACAAGTGAATATTTCACCTAAAGACACTCACAGCAAAAGAAAGGGCATGAGCAAGAAGCTGTAAGGATCTGTGTGATGACTGGGGAGTTTGGTTACCCCGCGTGGTAGTGGAGAAGGAAACAGAGCTTCCGGCCTGGGTGACAGTCTAAGTGAAAAGTGAGATGAAGGCCAGCGGTGGCTGTCAGACCATGGGGCAAGTGTGGCCTCAGCATCAAGGATGAGGGAGCTACAGTTGTCTCCAAGTGTTTCCAGGAACTCGGATAGCTATGTAGTAAATGCTTCGTTTGCCTTGGTAGACCTACTTCTCTCCATCTTTCCAGGGTGTCTTCAGATGTCCCCCTGACATCCTCTCAGTCTCCTCAAGGCTTCGCTACATTTTCCCATCTCTGAGCACAGCGGTAAGAACACAAGGATAGGATGTCTCATGAATTACCTTCTCCTCCAGAGAATGAAGGGAAGCTTCTGACGACTCCATCTTTCAGAAAAATTATGTAGTCCCAGGTATATTGCTTTCCTTTGGGAAGAAAAATCCAAATACATTCATCAACTACAATCAGAAATTGAGATCCTTTTTTTTACTAACCAGATTAATGCTTTGCTTCAAAAATGCAAATGGGGTGTTCTTAGGCTTTGAATGTGGGCTTCTTATGTCCCCCGTTTCCTCCTTCTGTGAGGTTCTCTTAGAAAACCAGCATTACCAGGACACAAGCTCCATGTAGGCAGCTACCGTACCTACCTTGTTCACTGCTGTATCCCCAGGGCCAGCAATATGTCTGGCACACAAGGCCAGATGATAGTAAAAATGGCTGTTTTTAGCACAGCCTGTATTGCATTTCATGCTTTTTTTTTTTGTGAAGGTCTAAATCAGATTGCATAATCCATTGTTTAGAAAAAAGATGCATACATTGAATTAGGCAGTCCCAATGATTTCTCCAAGATTAAATAACAAAAACCCCCCACAAAACACAAAAAACAAACCCTATAATTGTCTTCAATTAGAGGTGCTTTCATACAACAATAGCATATTAACATGATTGTTTAGATTATGATATCAGTGGTGCTGAAAGTCACTTAAGTGAGGAAGTAAAACATGGTATTTGATGGCTGTACAGGTCCTTCATTGTTCCAAATGCACTCGGACACCAGGCAGCCATTTAGATTTTGTGACAAGATAATAAGCAGCCACCTGTGAAGCTTAAAATATCTTTTTTTTCCAAATTAAATTTCTTTCTAACAAGTTTCATTATGAATATTTCCTTCACTGTCAAATCACACTAACCATGGGTATCATATGCCAGGTGTGATGAAGAGAATATGGTTAGGATGCAGTTTTACAAGGGAGCCTGAATCCCAAAGACAGGATTTATGCCAATTAATTCAGAAACAGACTGACAAGCCTGAGTCATTTACATCTGGACTGGGGTTACAAATGACTAGGAGAGAGTGGTACAATTAAAAGATCAATCAGAATTAACCTAATTGCATCTATAACCATCAGCAATAAGTTGTTTCTATTAGGCTGAAAAATTTCAGGTAAAACTAATGTTTAATCAAATTAATAAATCATTAATTTAGTTCCCTTAATTCAGGGCCCTCTTAGGATTAACACTGGTTACAGATCTAATTGTTGCAGAGGGTTTATAATAAAATGACAGTAATGGAAACCACAATCCCTCTTTCCTTCCTGGAAATCTAGTCTGTTTCTGATTTTAGTGTTCATGAGGGCCACCTCTGAAAAGCGATGGGTAAACAGGAGATTATTTTCTTTCTACTTGCTGTCTGAAAAGGTCTTTTTCCCCCTCTTCCCTCTGTCCCCACTCCTTTGGGAGGCCGTCTCAGTCTTCCCAACTGACTTATCTGTCCATTGCTTTTTACCACCAAGAGTGTCTGGGAGCGATCTGATGCTCTTCTCATTAACAGTGAACTTGCTTTTCTTCTCTCAAGATACTTTGGGGAGTTTATTTTTAGTGATCTGAAATTTCAAAACAATATGTGTGTGTCCTTTTTAATTCATTTTGCTGGATACTCTGGTTTCAAATCAGAAAATTTATGTTTCATCTCTGCAAAATTATCTTCTATTATTTCTTTTAGCATTTTCTTTTATTTTTTCTTCTCTCTCTGAGATTCTGAACCTTCTGAGTTTGTTTTATTTTTGTATTTTTTGCTTTCTTTGTAGTTTATGAGAATTATTCAATTTTATTTAGAAGTTCCATTATTAATTTTGACAATTTTTATTCTCTAAAAGACCTTTCTTGGTTTTAAATTCTCATAGACTGCTATTCTTTTTTTGTTTTGTTTTTGATGTTGTAATGGGTTTGTAATCTTTCCATAGAGATTATAATTTCTAAAATTATTTCTTTTCTATAAATTATGTCTATTGCTTTTGGAACAAGCTAGTCTATTTATTTTTCTTGTTCTCACTCTTTAAAGTTGCAGCTTCTAGTGCTCTGTGGTTGTCACTTCATACTTTGAAAGGACAGTGACAGTGGTCATATATACATACACATACCCCAAATGCTAAGTAAGGCGAGGTAAGAGCCAGCATCCTCGTGAAAGACCTCAGCTTTGCCTCCAGAGCTAATCCAGCTCCTTCAGAAAACTCATTTGCATTTGGGATATTGCTTCCTTCACAGTAATATCTTTGCTTTATACACTCTATGCTGCTTGGGAGAGAATTTCATTGAGCTGTGGAAAATTAATCCATGCAGAGCCCTTCAATTAATTTGTGCCCTGCTGTCTTCTCAAAACTTTCAGACCCTGCTCACTCTGAAGTCGGAGGCTGGGAGGGGCTCCGCTGGGCAGACTGTCCTTCTAATAAGAGTAATTTTCTACCCATTCTATCTGTTTTTCAGCACCTAGAAATTTGTTGACAGCATTTTGTATACTTTCTTTTCTTTTGCATGCCTACATGTATGTCTATTATTAGTTTTCTTTTATTGGGCTCTTAGTAGTTGGGTAAATACGTATGTCTATTTTACTGTATTGAATTCAAAGTTGGGGGTACGATTTTTTTAATAAATGCCATAGAACTGTTTACAAATCTAAAATTCTCATCTAATGTCTCTACATATTTACTTGCAAATTTTGATATTCTTGTATTCTCTAAACAATATTTTTTTGACAATTTTACATGTGTAGGGTCAAGACCAATTTGTATAAATGACGACATGCCTAGAGTGGATCTATCTGAGCTGACTGTACATTTTACATGAAATTGCTTTTGTTCCATCTACGGGTCCACTCATTTGCTCCAGGCCAACTCTCTCATCACTGGAAAAGAGCACACACTGGCTCTCCTGTGGTTTCTAGGTTTCAGCATGAGCCATGGGGTCCTGAGTGCAGGGTCTCATCGTGTTAAAATCAGTCTCAGAGTGGCCGGGACCTCGGCTGAGGCTTGGCGTCCTCTCTTCCGCAGGTGCAGGGCACTGTCCCTGTGGCCACCGATTTCTTGCTGGCTATTGGCTGGGATGCTCCTAGCATCTATGGCCTGCCCACCATTCCTTGACCTGTGTCCTAGTCCCCCTCACAACATGGGAAGTCACTTTGTCTCCAAAGGCCAGCACAGCAGCATCTCCCTCACTTTAAATCTCTCTGACTCTTGACCTTGAGCTCTAAACTAGCCGACTCTAAAGAGTTCATAAGATTAAGTCAAGCCACCCTGACCTAATTATGTGATTAATAAGAATGAGTTAGATAAGATCCCTTTTGATTGATTTAAAGTCAATGGATTAGGAACCTTAATTAGATCTGTAAAATCCCTTTGCCAAATGAAACAATGTAATCACAGGAGTAACATCACATCATATTCTCAGTTCCTTCTCTCTTTCAAGGGAGAGGATTACACAGGACACATACGCAGGGACCCAGAAACCTTGGGAGCCATCTTGGAATTCTGCATACCACACCAATAGACAAGTCTACGTGACCCAAACCAAGAGAAAAAGAAAATAAAACAGACCCCCAGGAGATGCAGGTATTGGGGTTATTATAGACAGATTTCTAAATAGCAGTCTTTTATGTCTTCAAAAAATTAGATGGTGCTGGCGATTTTCAGTTAAGAACTGGAAATAGAATTGCCAAATTTAGCAAACGAAGATACATAATCCCAAGTTAAATTTCAATGTCAGATAAATAACAAATGCTTTTTTAGTATAAGTATGTCACATGAAATATTTCGGACGCACTCATACTGAGGATTATTGGCTGTTTATCAAAGACCCGGGATTCATTGGGCCCCCTTCGTTTTATTTGGCAACACCAACTGTAAACTATAAAATCAATAAATTTTGTGAAATGTGAAACATAAAATATATAATTAAGAACTCAAGAGATTCAAAGGACAACAGATTAGATACAGTTGACGACAGGATTAGTGAATAGGTAAATAGGTCAAAAGACACATACTAAAGCATTAAGAGGAAAAAAGAGACAGAAAATTAAGGAAGAAAGCATACAAAACATGGAGCATGTGCATTAACGTTTATAATACTCATTATTGTGGAGAACAGAGAGAGGGTGGGAAGAATACCTAGGTAACGCTTCCTAGACGCCAGGTCCTGTGCTACGTACGAGCTCTGTGTATATAACCCGTTTCATCCTATGATAGCCCTGTACCATCATTATGCCCATTTTACAAGTGAGATCTGAAGGGATTAAACAGATTCCACAAAGTCACTCAGGTAGTAATTGGCAGAGCCAGAATTTAATTCAGGCTCTTAACCATGACAGCATATGGCCCACCTAAATCATGAGAAAACCAGAGTTAGAACATTGATATCTGATCACTGTTGTTTTGCTTTTACACATAGGAATTGTAGCAAATGAATCTCGTTTATTACTGTAAAAATAGAAGCAAATACTTTTAATGAAAATGATAAGTGTTGAGGTACTCAGGTGAAGAAGGCACAAGGAAGAGGGGAATCTGGCGAGTAAGAGACGTCTGTGAATGTGGTCCTGCAGGAGGTGATGCATGAGCTGGGCCTCAAAGTGAGTTAGGCCAGAGGTTCCAGAAGCTGCCCAGGCCTTAGAATCGCCCGGAACTGACCCCTGGGCCCCACCCTCAGAGGCTCTGATGCTGAGGTCTGGGCTGGAGACATAGCGTTTGCATTTCAACGAGTGCCAATGTGATGGTGACAACACGGGAACTCAGTACAACCGCAGGGTTCGGTGAAGAAGAGGACCACTCGCCTAAACACTGTTAGTGCTGAGCGTGGCGGAGGGGAGAGAAAGCAGAGGTCGGGTCCAGAGGGCCTGACAGCCACGCTAGTGGTGTGGATGTAGAGCGGACAGTGAGCCGGAGTGTGAGAGGATTCCAGGGAGACCGCCACACTCTACCAGCGTGCAATAGTCACAGCGATGGTAAGGCTTCATGAGAAGAAAATAGCATATTTCTGTCTTAACATTTTTGGGGAAGGGTCAGGAGAAGCTGAAAAACTTATATTCCCAAAGACTCTTGGGCGTATACCTACCCGTGCTTCACGATGGCTTGGTCTTGCCTCTTTCCTCCCTGAAATACAACCAAGTTATGGTGGGTGGCGCTCTATCCACTGACGGTGTTGATTTGGAGCAAATCAAATGTCGACCATTCTTGCAAAAGCCTTAAAAGATCTCGTGCTGCCCTTCTAGGTCTGGAGACACACTTTTGTCATGAAAGTAGTATCTGTATGAGGTTTTATCCAGTTTGAGCACTGGATTGTGACACAGGGTACTAACGGAAGTAGCCTCCTGTGTCTCAGGTAGGAACGTAGCTGTCATCCCACCCCCATCGCCCACAGTCTCTCAGGCCCTCTGCACGCACAGGTGCACGCCCGTGTGCACACTACCCAAGCTGAGTCTCACTCTCTTCCCTCTGACTCTGGATGGTGTAAGAAGATTAGTATGTGTGCCTGCTACTTCCTGTTCCTTTGAATCGTTACAGATTTCTTACTGGGAGAACTTCGAGCAGACATTCAGAGACTGCAGTTTTTTCTCCTCTTTTTCTCTGTGCCTTATCCCCTTCATGTTTCAGAACTGCACTACATTTAGCTACCACTTCATACACACAAATGACTTGTATAATGCTGCATGTGTAGTGTGCGTGTGTGTGTGTGTGTGTGTGTTCAATTGTGGAATTAATTACTGGATTAGTTCAGTAAAACAATTTCACTGAATGTAGAGATAATCCCAAACCATTGTAATCTGGCTTCTGACATTCTATCCCGTATATTTACATCTGCAAAGGGTCCCATTACAGTCTTTGCACTCTTCCAATATTTGGTTGCTAGAAGGGCAGGGTCTGTAGAACATTTGATCGTGCACTATTCATCACTCATAAACCACACACAACTTGAGCCCTGTGAGGAGCTGAGGTTTGAGGCAAACCTTTGTTTAACATTTTGTGTGTCAGCATTTCTCCAACTTGACTTGCCAAGTGGGTTTCGCAGCAGATGACTCTGGAACGTGAACAAGCATTTGCTCTTCTATCTCAGCCATGGAGTGTTGCGCTGAAGACTGCAAGGCTTGGACCACATGGCGGCTTCAGTGCCTTATGCTCCCGCTGCCAAGACCAGGAGCATCACAATATTCCCGTTTGTTCCTGTGGAATACTAAGAACCCTGCGGCCAGCTGACAAGTCTGCACCTACACTATTAACCCTTAGGAAGGCCCAGCCACGTGCAAGCAGCTGTACATGGGTGTGAGAATATGCTGATGCTAAAAAGATGTCACATGTGCTATTTAAAAGGAACTATCCTGGAAACAACTTTTTATGAAAAAAACCCAAAACTTCTTTGAACTAATATTTGGGGCAGAAATATAAGACTTGTCTGTGGAGTGACCAGAACCCTGGGAGAACGCATTCCACTTCCTGTGGTTGCCCCATGGGTGTAAATGACACCAGCTGCTTGACGTGTTGGATCGTATTTGGCTCTCGTGATGACGCACTGAAGTGTTGGCTGGTACCATCTCCATCTCTGCCTTTGCTCTGATCCATCTGCTCATGCGCATGCACACGGCTTCTCATGTTTTGGGGGTGGGGGGAGGCGGCATTCTTACCCATAGTTTTATTCTTCCCTAAAAGTAAAGTTTAACAATGTCTATCATTTCTCACCTCTACCAACAGTTGTTTTTGTCTTTAAACCAGTTTATCATTAGTTCTTCCCTTGGCTACCACAGTAGGCACCTCATTGTCCTTTTTGCTTCCAAGTTGCCCCCCCAACACGTTCTCCATCTTTAAGCTCCCACTGATAAAATTCCAATGGTTTTTATCAAACTTAGACACAGAGTGATATTCGAACTCCTTATCATAATCTATTAAGAGGCTCTGTAAGACATCTCGGGTTGCTAGAATAAAGCAAAAAATGCACATACATATGTATAGTATCTATATACAGTAATATCTTGGTTTGCAAGCATAATTCATTCTGGAAACAAACTACTCATATTGCAAGACATTGCTCGTTTACCACGTTAAAATGTATTAGAAATGTTTGCTCGTCTTGTGGAACACTCACAAATCACATTGCTTGCAATCCAAGGTTTTACTGTATATATATTATTACAAGGTTTTACTGTATACATATATATATTTACTGTATATATATTATTACACAAACATATATTTATATTTGATTTGCACTATTTGCAGTACTTGTGGTCTGTAAAATTGGCAACAACACTGAATTAGAGAATATGGGACTATGGCTCCTGGGGAAAATAGAGGGTTAGGTTTCTGAAAGCCTCTGGTTGGAACATTTTTATCAACCAATTAGTGCAGAATCTTGTCTTATGTGTTTTTCTCTCTAAAGACGTTATATGTATATAATTATATAGATATATAATTGATTCATTAATATTTGAAGTCACAGCCAATAGCACTACAACCCATGCCTGAACGAAGCTTATCTAGCGCACACATTTCTCCTTAAGGCACATCACAGCCGTCTCGCACCGTCTTGGGACCCCTTCCTCGCCATTCCTTCTAATCTTCCCATCTCTGCAATAATTTAAGTAACATAAAATTGCAGTATAAACTTGATAAATTTGGTTAATGAGAAAACTCATGAAAGGAGTAAAATTAAAAAGTCCTGAAGGCATTTTTTTCTATTTCTTTTTCCGCTTCTGATGACTGTTGATAGTTTTTAAACAATATAGTTGATTTTGTGGCAGAAAAATTTTATTCTTTGTCTAATTACAATGTCTGACCAATGAGGGATTATTGATATGTAATAGTTATCACTTGTATTTGTATCGTAGTTTGCCTGTTTTTTTAATCTGAAATCTAAAGATCTTTTGGAGAAAAGACAGAAAATATCTGCCTTCCCAAATTGCACGATTCTCTGTCTATCTCAACCAGGTGTTTAGTTTAGTCAGGGTGAAACCTTATTGAAATCTACTAAAAATGAGAAGGAGGCACTTTTGGGAGAATGCATCTGCCCCCTCCCGCTTGTCCCGTCTCCTGTTGGAAGCATAGTTGACTTAGAGGCACAAGACACACTCATGAAACCCATGAGCCCCTGACGCACAGGGCCATAGATCTCAGGGTCTGCTTTCAGTTCCCTTATGCCACATCCTCGGAAGCCAGAGTCCTGCCCCTGGTGGAATGTGCTTCCTGAAGGAGGCTTGGAGTCCATCTGTTTATTCTGGCATGGTTTTCACTTACGAAGTTTGAAGAATGGGCAGCAATTAGTTTTTAGTTTGTTTTCCAGCCATTAAAGATAAAAATAAGCTTGACTTTCTGTTTGTTTCACATACATAACCATTTTTACCATTTGTGAGAAAAGCTCTCTGTGCTAAGTGTGTCTCAGACATTGTTGGTGTAGGTTGAGTCTTAGACATGTTGGGCTGTTCTGACAAAAATACCATAGCATGGGTTTATTTCTGACAGCCCTGGGGACCGAGACATCCGCGGTGAGCACTGTGGCAGACCTGGTGCCTGGTGAGGGCGCCCTCGCTGTTTTGTAGACAGCTATCTTCTTTCTGTGCCCTCACATGGCAAGGAGTCAAGAGTACAAACAAGCTCTTTTGTGTCTCTTCTTATAAGGATGCTAATCCCACTCATGAGAGCTCTACCCTCATGGTTGAATTAGTTTCCGAAGGCCTCACTTCTTAACACCGTTCTGTTGGCAGTAGCATTTTAACATGAATTTCAGGGGGATGAAATCGTTCAGTCCATAACAGGTTATCAGCATAAGATGAGAGTTTCAAAGCCAGGTTAGAAATGACAGCAGAGATCACTGTTGGGAAAAGGCGACAGGCTGTCCAAACCCCACTTGGGGAGCCCAGTGGAGTCAGGGTCAGGAAGAGGTCGGCATCAGCCACTGATAGGAAGTGACACTGAACACCACACACAGGAGCCTGGAATCCACGGGCCCATTGGAGGGCAAAAGTCCGGGGATTCCGGGAGAATAGAGCTCATGAGAGGAGGTATCTGATTCTTCCTCATTCCACACACATTTTCAAGTTCAGATATTTTTTTTAAGGTTCGAGATGCCCTTTATATTGAAACATTGTAATTAACCAGGAAGAGTCAGTGCTCTGAGACTCAGTTCTTACGCTGGTGTCAGTTTCCTTTTGTACCAGTCACTCACAGTTGCCCACAACACTAAGGCATTTGGAAGGAGTTCCTGTAACAGTCGTTTGGTATTATTAGAAGGTCAAGTCACTAACGGTCGTAAACTTCAGATTCTTAAACAAACCAAAATAAGTTCTGATTAATAAGATTTACCCGTTTTTCTGTTATAAATACAGCAAGGACAATTTCAAGTTACTAAAAGTCAAAATTCCTGAATATTTCATGTTGGCGAATCGAGGAGTGAATGATTCTTTATCCTTAGCAATGGCCAGGATCTCAGAATCACAAGTTCTATCCCACTCAAGAAGAATAGCTTTGACTTATTTCATCTTTAATGCGAATCCACTGCTGCTGCTCACACCGTGGCTTCAGACTGTGTCTTTTCTCTAAATCACTTACACAACTTTAAACATGAAAGGAAATTGAGCAACACGCATGTCCTACACCTTCGTTTTACAACTGAGACATCCCAGGTTCTAGGGAGAGTAAAACCATATGTGTAGACAGTGAGACAAGCAGGGGAATCTAGCATCCTCTCCCTTTGCACCAGGAACCCTCTCCAAATTCATGCCAGGGGTGGGGTGTGGGGGGTGGGGGGGCGTTCGCTTTCCCTCAGCGGGAAAGCAAAAGCGATAACCTAAATGTTTATCTTTAGAATTACTGCAGAAATATGGTGAAGTGCTCTAGTCACTGTTGAAAATATAAGGCATCTGTATCTCTCAGATGTTCCAGAACGTTTTTGCTGTATGCGTGCATACATCCACTGGTTTCCAACCCTCTGTGTATTTATGCATCAGGCGTTACTTGTACTCCAACTATGTGTAAAGCACTGAGCAAAGGAGGGAGAAAAGAACAAATAATTAAATATCATTTTATTCATGTTGACTCTGTCCACTCTTTCGTTCTATTTTGTAATTTGTCTGAAGTGCTTTTAAAGGTAGACGGGTTATAATTCCTAAGTGAAATAAATATAAAACACACACACACACACACACACACACACGCACACACACACATCTTATAACACCCATGTGGCGATTTGCTGTGACACCTAGCTATTATTGCCTTGAAGCTGTTCCTTCCTGCTTCTATCAGTAGAACTAGCTAGCGTTAGCGCGTGCCTCATACAGGCCAAGCACTCCATCAGACATTTCATGTGTACCACCTAATGTAGTCCCCTCAACAGCACCACAAACAAATGTTTTATTATCCATATTTACAGCTTTAGATCACATTCCTAGTAATTGCTGCAGTGAGGATTCAAACCAAAGCAATTTTCTCTAGAGAGTATACGCTTAATTACACCATCCAACTATCTAAATTGATAGCTTATGTAGACTATACCCCAGAACTTTGGCAGAAAACATTTAAAAGTCTGTGAGTTATTCCATGCCACGATGAGAACACATTTCTTCTAGCAAATATTCCTCATTTCTCCTTTGTAGGGTTTTCCAGAGAACTCTGCCCATTAGTAACATAGCCAGGGTTTTATTTAATCCACTAATAAACAACAGTGACAGATTTGGAAACCTTGGAGGGAACTTACACCTTGTGAAACACCTTTCTCTCTTAGACACCGTCCTCTTTGAGAAAATGCCACTGAAGGTTGTGCTCCTTCAGGCTCTGTAACACTTTTTGGAGTCCTGTTTTGGAAGGGCAGTAGCAGCTCGAAAAATGGTACAAGTAAAAACGGCCGTTCTCCTGAGCTTGGCAGAAGGCTGGGGGAGGCATAAGGAGTGGTCCGCTTCCCTGATTTATTCTGAGCTCTGACATAGCAAAGGCTCACATGTATTACGAAGTGGCTGGTTCCAGGGCTGTGACTAAACTCCTGGCAGGCATCTAGCAGGGCTCACTGGATACTTTTGGGTTTGAGTTTCAATTAAATGGTGGAAAGATGTTCATGTATCATTTCGACTTTATGAGTAACACTTGGAGAAAGCAACTTTCATTATGCCTAATAGACATCGTCTGTGAGGTAAATTGGATTTACTCTGTTCATCAAAGTATGGGGGGATTGACATATATTCTTTAAGCCAAAAATATAAACTTCATTGTGTATGAGGAGACGTGTACTGTCAGTTACCCGTGCACTTCTCAGTGTTAAGTAGCTGAGTTGTGAAAGATGAACGACCCGCTATGAACACAAGATAAATGTGACTGCATTTGGACTTTCTGAAAGAATCGAACGCAGGCAACGCGCCCGGTAATCACCCGGCTCCTTGGAAATGGAGCTCACTGTGGAACTGATGGGAGAAGCTGTAAATTTCTTCTCAGGCAACGTAAACCTCAGAAGGATTTGGCTGAGGATAAGGACATCTTCCTACACCACCAACTGCTCTCTAAATACTTAATACACTTACTTACAATATTCACACAATGTGTGAGAAACAGTTTGCTGCCCTTTTAGTTACATTGTGTATTTAACATGAACTCCAAAGTGAAACATATCAAAACTCCATCATCTCCCCACTTGCTGGTTAAAGAGTCAGGGTTGAGGAGACTCATGTGGAATTCTTGACCTCATTTTCATTCTTGTGTTTCATAACTTCTGGCCCTCAGTTCCTCATTTGCATAGAAGTTAGTGTCTGGTAATCAATCAACGTGTTGTACCTTCTGTAATGACCATGTAATTAGCATCTCCCCTGCGTTATTTCTGACCCCCTACAGAGAGCCTAGAGACATTGATCACTTTGAACAGGAGACATATGACTTTGGGAGCACTGCAGGGCAAATTGAAAAATGATTATTCATGCCGGCTCCTAGATTTTCTAGATTTATTGTTTCTGTGTTAGAAAAGAGAAACTTAATTCCCTATTAGTTATTGGAATGTTCACTGATTTTTCAAAGCTCTTTAAAATTAGAAAGATGTTTAGCTGTTCACTAAATCTTACCTGATTATTTTTTTTTCCTGGAGGGAAAGTAGTATGGATTTGGAATCCATTAAATAATACTTAATTTATTCCTTTATCTGTACATAGAATGAAATGTCACTTGTAGTTTTCACCCATATTCATCATATTTTAGAGCAATGTTTTCTCAAATCCCTTAGGTCCCTTCAGATAAGCTACGCTCTAAGAGGTACTCATTAGCGTCTCCAAAACCGGGGATATCATTGGGTAGCTGCTTGAAGGGCACCTCTGAAACACCTAATGTTTTTGAGAGATTGATTTAGATGAAGCCTGAAGACTTATATAAAGTATTAATATGGACTAATTATTTCTTTCTTTAAGATGCAGACATTTACCGTGACCTTTCCTAGCTTCTTCATGGCTAGAAGTATTTCCACAGGTAGCTAGGCAACTGAAATCAGGATTTGTTTCTGCTTCCAAGTTCCATCATCTACCATCCAAAGGGCACTTGTTTTTTTTTTTGTTTTGTTTTGTTTGTTCTTTGTCATATTTTGCTATCAAATTATTAATGCTGTTCTGACTGAATAAAATACGTTATATGTACCAGAACTAGAAAAATAAAATACTAGAGGAATGATGAGTTGCTGGAAAGATAATTGAAATGAGTGGAGTATCTTAATTTATCATATGAAGACATGTATTTCTGGACTTTCAATCTCTATTCATATACACTGGCTGTAACTGCGATGACATATCCTCCCCTAGCTGTAGAAATTATGATTTCTTTCAAGAGAATGTGGTTTTCATGGGACTCTTGTCTTATGACTGAAGGAAGAATAAAAACTATGTATGTATTTAAAATGAGTAAATTAAGCCCCAAACCAGCTCATCCTCCATGCTATACAATTAGTTCTAAATGGTATATACGTCAAAAATGGAGATCATATGTGGTAGGCAGGATTCTGAAGATGTCCCCCAAGACACTCATCCTCCTGTTATTCAAGCACTAATGGAGGTACTGCTGTGAAGAGGTTTTGCCCATGGACTTAAGATTACTGACCAACTATCTTAATTGAAGGAGATTATTGTGGTTTGTTTACATGGGCCCAACATAATCACTCCAGCCCTTAAGAGCAGAAGGCCCAGGCAGAGTACTCAGGCAGAAGAGAAGTGGCAGAGGTCGGAGGACCCACCATGGCTGGCTTTGAAGGGTTTCCACAGCCCGGACATGGGGCCTCTCGAAGGTGAGAATGACCCACGTCAGACAGCCAGCAGTGAAACGGGGGCCCCGTTCCTTCGACTGTATGGCATGAATGGAACCAGTCAAGCCATACTTTCCTTGGACTTGGGACTTCTGTTGTTTAAGATACTAACTTGGGACTTCTGTTGTTTAAGATACCATACTTTCCTTGGACTTGGGACTTCTGTTGTTTAAGATACTAACTTGGAGGTAATTTGTTTTGAAAGCGAAAGGAACATAACCCACATCTTTACCTGCACTTGAGATGCTACAGCAAACCTCACGTTTCTATCTCTTTGGGGAAGTTGTCTCTCTTTGCCTTATTAACGTGGTTCCCGGTTTAGTGATGTGGCTTGTGAGCTGACTTATGGAATGGATAAGAATTTCAAGAAGCTTCCAAATTCCGACTTTTATTTCACTGTCCAGATCAAGACTTCTCAATATTTTTAAGAAATACTCTGTGGCCAGAGAGGCCTTTTAAACTCCACATCTCACCCCGTGCCCTATCGCCCCGTCTCCCGTCGTCTCACCGTCCCCTTTGCCCTTTCAATGGCTCCCTCTTGCTCTTAGGGAAATCGACGTTTAGTGTAAGCCCCTGCCTGGTTCGGCTTTTACCTGTCTCCCTGGCTTACACGCCATCCTCTGTGCTGCCTCCACGTGGCATGTTTTCTTTGTGTCAGCATCCCTTTACCTGCGTGATGTCTGGAAGCATGAAAATGGTTGCTAGGACGGGCTCTGGAGTTATACTGCCCTGCGTTCAAATCCTGGACATGCTGTGTCCTCGCTGTAAGACCTCAGGCAAAGTGCTTCTCTGTGACTCAGGTTCCTCTTCACTATAATGGGGAGAATAATAGCGCCACAGTGTTAGTCAGCGGGGGCGGACATAAAGTGCCCTGGACTACTTAAACAGTAGACACATCACTTGCACGTTTGGGCTTCAACATACAAATTTGGTGGTGGTGGTGGCGGGGGACAATTTAGTCCAAAGCATCTGCTTTAGAGGGTTGTCACTTATAGGGTTCAGTTATTTATGTCACTTTCATTTTGTGTGCATTGTCTTTTTTCACTGACACATGTCATGAATATTTGTGTCCATAAATAAGCGTTTATACAGAGTTTTGATCCCAGACAGAAGCAGTAGGCACAAGTGTAATTTAGATTTTTTTTTTCTTTGCAGGGCCGAGTAACCATGCACCTGTAGCTGCAAACTAAATTTTTTTCTCTTATGGCTATGTTTCTCTTTTATTCAACAACATTTATTATGTCCCTACTGAATTTCAGAAACCAGGGATGCATCCATAAATAAAACATATTTGCTTCTCTGTTCCATTACTAATGATATCTTTAATCGGATTCAGCAGTAAATATAGTAAATTTGGCCAAATAGCCAATTATTGATAAACTAGTCATTGGAACGATTTCAACCAGCAGTTAGGTGAAATTAACTGGAATTTAAGCAAGTCTTTCCTCTGGATGAGTGTTTTGTCTCATTTTAACGCAATTAGTTTTATTAATTTTTTCATTATAGTCTAAGCATATTAGAGAGTTACAAGAAAAATTCATATAAAGCACCTTGCAGTTACCAGAGCGGCTGCTATGAAGGGGGAGAAAACAGGAAGTGGAGGAAACTGCAGGGAGCTGAGCTCTTTGAAGGGCCAGGGATGGTCTGGGAAAGCCCACCGTTAGCCTGTTTCCGGGGCGCGCTGGCAAAAAGCCTGCCTGCAGCCAGCGTCCTAGCGCAGCGACACCCCCCTTTGTCTTCAAAAAACTCCTTTTCCTCTGCAATCCACTGTAGTTCATCTCAGACGAAGATACGTCAAAGCCCTGGACTTAATAATTGGGCTCAATATCAAGTATACCGATTAGTATCATAAACCTTTGTTATTTTGTTCTCATGCTCATGAAAGAGGACAATTAGCCTTCCCGCGCCACATGTGGTGATACCACGCTTAACACCGAATCTCAGTATGTACTTCGTTATCCCTCTTTTGCATTAATTGCTTATTTACTGTAAGACTCTAGCTCATTTTCACAGTCCACAATTTTGCAAATGTTGCTTTATGTGTTCAATTACATCAATTAATTATTTGCATGATCTAACAGCTATAGGCTACCAAAGAAATGATCATTTTAAAAGCTTGAAGCTGCTATTTCTGAAGCAAAACTAGAAAAGATTTAACCTGGAGAATGATTGATTTCTTAGTGATGTCTTCCTGTCATAAACTCAAGGTATTTGAGAAAGACGTGCTGTGGTTTTTCCACAGCATTTCCACTGCCAAACACCAACATTTTAAAAACCTGAAGATACTAAAAGTAGAATTATGTGCCAACAGCAAAACTTCAGAAATGCCCTGTGGTTTCTATTTTAAATCAACTAACTTTTAAAGGGCCCAGTGGACAATGGGACTTCAGAGCTATTTGACTCAGTGGTTCAGACAAGTGGAGAGCGCCTTGTTTCAGTTGCAGGCACACTATGTTTATGAAGAAAGGCTCTTTGAGGAACTGTAAGTGTAGTGAGCATTTGAATGAAGGCTGTGCAAATATGAAATGGCCTCTCCAATTAGGTTTCTGTTTTCTTTTCAGTATTGAATGTTTACATTCCTAAAGCACCCCAGATCAATAGCTTTATTGGCTTTGTTTTCTCCTTTCTCAGCTGTTTCTTGTTCTGCTCTCTGTGTTTCTTCACATTTTATTTATTTATTTCCCTGTTAATGTGGGGGAAAGGTTGCCCTCTTTTTATTAACAGCTTGAATTAGCAGCAGGCACTGAGGCCCAGCGCCAAGCAAGGAAGACACAGACAAGCTTATTTGTCTCAGGACCACATTCGACCTTGAACACAACCTCTGGGTGACACCACACTGGATTCTGAGAATTTGCTGGGGCTTCTTTTACGTGTGTCTCAGCGTTAGTTTAAAACAAGATGAGGACTAGGAAGAGCCAGGCTGCTTCGGCACAGGTCTTTCTTCACTTGCCCTTTCTCTCCAGACTTTCCAGCAGCCCTGGCTTTCTGTGACTTGACTGGCTAGACCAGGGGTCTGCAAACCGCGGCTCGCGAGCCACACACGGCTCTTTGGGTACGTTCTGTCTCAAAAGTTTGCTGACCCCTGGAAGAGCCAATCCTGTCCCTCACGACAGTTTAAAAATTATTCGAGAGCCATAAATATATTTTTACATAATCACCATTATGTGAATAATATCCTTTAAAAATTTTATAAATGAAACTACGATAGTTTTGTTTTCATTTTCAATTTTACTGCAGAGCCACATGCTCATGAGCCGCAGTTTGCTAACCACTGGCAGCTCTTCCGTCTTCAAAGTTTGTCAACCCCTGATCTATAATGTATGTATGTAAGGACTCAGAGATTTTAAAGTGTTGATCATGACACGGAACACAGCATGACTGGATTCAACCCACGATCTCTATACACAAGTCTTCAAACCTCCTCTCCTCCCGTGTAATCTTATCTGCAAAAGACAAACACACTACCATCCACTCGTTATACAGCCGGGAACCCCAGGGTTGTTCCCGACACTCTCCCCCCTGCCCATGTGCTCGCTCGCTGTGCAGTTCTGACCATATCCACCCCTAAATATCCCACACGAATGCCCACCCCTCTTCACCTCCACAGCCATCACCACTTCTTAAGGCTAAGTGTTCACCGTCTTGTCTGCAGAGGGAGACTTTGGAACTGCTTATTCTCCAGCCACTTTGGGGGCTCTTTCAACGGTTCCCATACTGCATTTATCTAAACAAATGTGTAATGATGTCACAGGCTCCAGCCCATACATGAAACATTTCAGTGTATCCTGATCACAGTTAATACAACCCATGAGATCCTAAATGTTTTAGCTCCTTTTACAGCCTTAACGTCCACACTCCTTTGACCCATGTCCCCCCAAACCTGTTTGGTTTTTCATTAAGACCAAGTCCCTAGTATTACAAGGCCTTAACCCATATTCCTAAAACACTCTTCCATTCACCACATGCTCAGGAACACACACAGACACACACACACACACACACACAATCACACACAATCATTTTTTGGCTAAGTTAATTATTCATTCATATTTCAGATTCCAGTTCAATGGTTTCTTTCCTGGGAAACATCCCATAGCCTCTCTGACTAGATTAGTTTCTCTTCTACAAAACACTTACCATAATTTTTAATTTCATATTTATTCTAGGATTTATTGGGCTCTGGGTTGAAATTTCTGTGAAGGCTGGTGCCATATTTGTTTTTGCTCAATATCTGATCCACGCATCTAGTTTATTCTATGGCACATAAATCTACTCAATAAATATTTATGAAATCAATGAATGGGTTTCCTTTAGTGCACAAAAAAGAAGAGTAACTCATTTTCTGTCTAACATTTCTTCAGATATTTGAAGAGAATCACCATGCTTCTCACCCCAACTTGGGCCTCCTTACTTCAGGAATAATGACCATAATTTATTCAATCAACCTTCTTGTGAAATCTTTCTGTGACTCCTTATAACTCTTCTCCCCGAGCATGTTTTCATTGTCTAGGTCATGTTCAGGTAACTCTGAAAATGATATGCCCCAAAATGAACCCAATACTCTAGGTAACAGATCTTTCTTTTTTTACATATGTCACTCAACTTCTCTGTTCATTCAGTTTTGTAGACACTAGAAGCTGAACTATTAAAATAGTCATTTTATTAAAACCATTTCTAATAATTAGAAGACTAGCTGTCCCAATCTCTTTTACCAAAAAACTTATTTAATTTTTCTGACATCCCCAATTTATTTTAGTGTACAGTATAATACTTTTTTTCCATTTTGTTCAATTTCAACTGTTGTGAACTTAGAATCATAAACCCCATCACAGAATGTTTCATTATTGAGACCTTCTATTTTGATCTCTTAGTTTTCGAGATGAGGAAATGGAGTCCCACGGAACCAAAGTTATTTGCCTAAAGCCATAAGAAAGATCAAAGTGAGAACTGAAACACAGCTCTCCAGACTCCTGGGCTAGAATTTCTAAAAAACATACCAATGATGGCTAATGATCAGAATAAATATAGACAGGGTTTTGTTTTTTTTAAGTATCTATTTTGTACCTATTTTTAATTATTTTATTGAGATATAATTGACATATAGCATTGTATTAGTTTTAGCTGTACAACATAATGATTTGATGTATGTATATACTGCAAAATGATTAACGTAATAAGTTTAATTAACATCCATCACCTCACATAGTTACATTTTTTTTCTTGTGATGAGAACTTTTATGATCTACTCTCTTAGCACCTTTCAAATATGCAATATAATATTGTTAACTATAGTCACCATGCTGTGCATCCCATCCCCAGGACTGATTTATCCTCTAACTGGGTGTTTGTACCTTTTGACCAACTTCACCTATTTCACCAACCCCCTTCTCCCATGTCTGGGAACCACTAATCTGTTCTCTATATCTATAACTTTTTTATTTTCTTTTGTTTTTTTGGGTTGTTTTTTTTTTAGATTCCACATATAAATGAGATTACACAGTGTTTCTTTTTCTCCGTTGGACCTATTTCACTTAACATAATGCCCTCAGGGTCCATCTATGTTGTCTCAAATGACACAACTTCCTTCTTTTTAATAGCTGAAAAATATTCCACTGCTTACATATACCACGTCATCCATCCACCTACATTTAAGTTGTTTTCCATACTATTTTCCATAGTGGCTGCACCAATTTACAATCCCACCAACAGTGCACACAGGTTCCTTTTTTTCCACATTTTTGCCAACACTTGATATTTCTTACCTTTTAAATAATATTCTCACAGGTGTGAGGTGATAGCTCATTGTGGTTTTGATTTGCATTGTCCCTAATGATTGGTGATGTTGAGCATCTTTTCATGTACATGTTGGCCATCTGTATGTCCTCTTTGGAAGGATGTCTATTCAGATTCTCTGCCCATTTTATTTTTTTTAAGGATCTGTATTATCATATAGCTAACATACAACATTATTAGTTTCAGGTGTACATCGTAGCTATTCAACAGTACCCATCTGGCACTATACATAGTTATTAACACGTTATTGATTATATTCCCTATGCTAAAGAAGTGATCACCATGATAAATCCAGCAACCATCTGACACTGCACCACGCTATCACAATATTATTGACTATATTTCCTATACTGTATATTACATCTCCAAGACTTATTTGTTTTATATCTGGAACTTTGAACTTCTTACTCTACTTTATCTTCCCCGCTTTTTCAATTAGAGTTGACATTGAATATTAATTTCTATTAGTTTCAGGTGTGCAGCACAGTGGTTGGACATTTATGTAATTTAAGAAGTGAACCCCCTGACTAGTCTAGTACCCAGCTGGCACTGTATGTAGTTTTTACCATATTCATGATTATATTTCCTGTACTTTACATCCCATGACTACTTTGTAACTACCAATTTGTATTTCTTAATCCCTTCTCCTTTTTTACCCTGCCCCCAACACCTTCGCATCTATCACCCCATAGATCTAATACCCATATGACATCATACATATTTATTACAGTACTATTCACTATGCTATACCCTATGGTATACCCTACATCTCCATGACTACTGTGTAACAACCAATTTGTACTTCTTAATCCCTTCCCCTTTTCACCCACCCCCAGCCTCCCTCCCATCTGGCAACCATCAGAATATTCTCTGTCTCTATGAGTTTGTTTCTGTTTCATTTCTTTATTTTGTTCTTTAGATTCCACTTATAAGTGAAGCCATATGACATTTGTTGTTCACTGTCTTACTACACTCGGCACAATACCCTCTAGGTCCATCCATGTTGTCACAAATGGCAAAATATCATTATTTTATATGACTGAGTAATATTCCATTATATATATATATATATATATATATATATATATATATATATATATATATATATATATCTCCTCTTCTTTATCCATTCATCTATCCATGGACACTTAGGTTGCCTTCATATCTCGGCCATTGTAAACAATGCTGCAATGAACATATGGATGAGCATGTCCCCTTGAAGTAGCATTTGGGTTTGTTTGGATAAGTACCCAGAAGTGGGATTACTAGGTTCTTCTTGATTTCTTGTTATAACCTTTGTTTTAAAGTCTGTTTTATCTGGTATAAGTATTGCTAATCCAGCTTTGTGTTGTTGTTTTTTGTTTGTTTCCATTTTCATGAAATAACATTTTTCCACCCTTTTACTTTCAGTCTGTGTGTGTCTTTCTATCTGAAGTGAGCCTCTCGTAAGCAGCATATGTAAGGGCTTGTTTTCTTACCCATTAAACTCCCCTATCTTTTGATTGGAGCATTTAATCCATTCACATTCAAAGTAATTGTTGATAGGTATGTAATTATTGCCATTTTATAATTTATATTTTTTATTTATTTTTCTTTTTTTTTGTCTTAAAGAAGTCCTCTATGATTCCTTGTAATACTGGTTTGGTGGTGATGAACTCCTTCAGCTTTTTCTTGTCTGGGAAGCTCTTTATCTCTCAATTCTAAATGATAGCTTTGCTGAGTAGAGCAGTCTTGGTTGTAGGTCCTTGCTTTTCATCACTTTGAATATTTCCTGCCAATCCCTTCTGGCTTGCAAAGTTTCTGTTGAGAAATCAGCTGACAGTCTTATGGGAGCTCCCTTGTAGGTAACTAACTGCTTTTCTCTTGCTCCTTTTAAGATTCTCTCTTTGTCTTTAACCTTTAGTATTTTAATTATGGTGTCTTGGTGTAGGTCTCTTAGGGTTCATCTTGTTTGGGACTCTCTGAGCTTCCTGGGCTTGTATATCCAAATCCTTCACCAGGTTAGGGAAGAGTTCCATCATTATTTCTTCAAATAGGTTTTCAACTCCTTGCTCTCTCTCTTCTTCTGGTACCCCTATAATGCGAATGTTGGTATGCTTCAGATTGTCATAGAGTCACCTTTCACTCTCCTCAACTTTTTGGATTCTTTTTCTTTTTGCTGTTCTGATTGGGTATTTTCTGCTACCTTATCTTCTAAATCCCTGATTCAATCCTCTGCTTCATCTAGTCTACTGTTGATCCCCTCTAATATATTCTTCATTTCAATTATCTGTTCTTTACTTCTGATGGTTCTTTTTTATGCTTCTGTCTCCATTTTTATATTTCCTATCCCCTAGTTGAAGTTCTCCCTGAGATCACTGAGCATCCTTATAACCAGTGTTTGCAACTCTGCGTCTGGTTGATTATTTGTCTTCATTTTGTTTAGTTCTTTTTCTGGAGCTTTGTTCTGTTCTTTCATTTGGGACATGCTTCTTTGTCTCCCCATTTTGATGCCTCCCTGTGTTTGTTTCTGTGTATTAGGTAGGGCTGCTATGTCTCCAGGTCTTAGTAGAGTGGCCTTATGTAGTAGGTGTGCTATGGGGTTCAGTGGTGCAGTCTTCCTGGTCACTTGAGCCATGCACACCAGGTGTCTCTGTGTGGGTTGTGGTGGCGCTCCTCTTGTAGTTGAGGCTTGGTTGCTGTTTGCATGTCAGTGAGAGGGACTGATCCTCAGGCTGATTCGTTGTGAGGTCTGGCCATGACTACAGTAGAGGAACTGTGGTACAGGGGCTGACCCTACAGAGCAGGGTCTGCCTTAGCAGGGCTCTGCTGCCTGTCCAGTCTGTCCCTTGGGTGTTTTGTCCTTGGAGGCAGATGGGTGGTGCTCCAGCTCATTTTGAAGCTGGCTACTGGGGCCGCCAGCTGCAGGGCCACCTGTGAGCGGTCCCACTGCAGATCGAGTTTAGCCACAGTCTATGCCCCACCTGGGGCTGCCTGGAAGGAGCCAGAAGGAAATCTGCAGATGGCCACCCCCCATGCTGCTGTGCTTGGACGCGCCTCAAGAGGTCGACCCATGAGCCAAGGCTGGCTGCTGACAGTGCCGGGCTTAGGGCTGCTCAGCCACAGGCTCAGGACACACTCAAGCCAGGTGCTGGCTGTCTGGGTTCTGCGAACCTTTGAGAGCCCTAGGAAAATCTGCAGCATGAGCCAAGACAGGCAGTTTGTACAAAAAAGCCATTGGAAGTGGCTTGGGTGTGCTCAAAAGTTAGGTGAGGTGGGGTCTCAGAATCGCTAGTGAGTGGTGAACGAATGGTGTTAGCCAGCTTGATGGAAATTCAGTAATGGCAGCCGCCTGTGTCTGCACACAGGGAAGGCGAGGGCTCAACAAAGAAACAGTGACCTCCGCTAGCTCCTCTGTCCAGGAGAAAGCCGCCTCTCCAGCTCCCATCCCAAGCCAGACAACTCAGTTCCCCACCATTTGTCCCTGTCACCTTTTCAGCTGCTGTCCCAGCACTGGAACTCGGAGCCAGGGGTTCTGTCAGTGAGTAGGTCTGGGTGCAGGTCCTTTAAGAGGAGCGCCTGGGACTCCAGCTGCCCTCCGTCTCATTGTCACAACCTCCGCTGGTTTTCATAACCAGAAATTATGGGGATTTCTGTCCCTGGCACTGGAACCCTGGGCTGGGGAGGGGCTGGGATCCCTTGCTTATGGGGGAGTGCTCTTTGCAGCAGAGATATCCCTCCTGATTTTTAATGATCACACGTGAGTGTGGGACAAATCTGTCCCAAGTCTCTGTCCCTCCTACCAGTGTTGAGGTGGCGTCTCCATATGTCCTTAGTTGTAGGGCTTTGGTTCAGCTAGACTTCAGGTGATTCTCAGTGATGATTGTTTTGTAATTTTGATGTGGTCATGGGAGGAGGTAAGCACTGTGTTTACCTACTGCACCATCTTGACTGGAATTTTGGTTTGTGCCTATTTTATATCCACTATCCAAGTTCTGTTTCAGTTTATCTGAGAAAGAATTTGGCTATCAGCAGGAAGGAAAAAATTCCAAAGTGATTCTTTTAATCTTACAATGTATGGACCTGCTGTATTAAGCAGGTAATATTTCAATACCTGCCAATATAGTAACTATTGAAATGGTGACTGATGATGATGATGATGATAAAGACGCAAAAGAGGAAAGTCATTCAACAGTTATATAAAAGTACACACATTTCTAAGTTTTAAGCAGTTTAAATACACAGGTATATGTGAGCATTTGGGAAAACGGTGCTGCTTCTTTAAATGTGGATTCCTTCGTATTGGGACCTGCTTCCAGGTCCAGTCCGTTGCTGCTGTTTTTTTCATTAAGAGGAGGCGAAGCTCTCCTTCTGTTTCTGATCCTCTGACCGCCGATGGGGAGGATGAGTGCGCCACCCATATGGCCATCTCCAGATGGCCAGCCTGCTTCTCTCAGCTACCCACCTGCCTGTCCAAAGGCGTGCTGTGCTCAGAACCCTGAGCATAACAGGGGACACGCTGGTACCTGCTGCCACCCAGACTCACTCATCCACAGCTTCACCAGAGGACAAGGGAGGGGAGAAGAATGAAAGGCAGGGGTCAAGGAAAGCAAAAGGGAGTTAAAGGAGTGGAGGAGATGGGAGGAAAACAGCAAAGAAAAAAGGCAGTGAGGAAGGGAGGAGAAGGTTATGAGTCAATAAGGAAAGTGTATACACTATGCAATAGGCAATCATTATTTTGCTAAGTTTAAGAAAATTAATATTGCACCTCAAATGTAAAGAGCGACCCTTAAATATAGTCACATAAAGCCAACACACAGTCTTTCCTGGCCTGACATTAGATTCACGCTCCACTGAATGGGGCCCGGAAATGGAGGATGGAGGGTGAAAGGCTGCAAGCGGTTGTCTGTGGCTTCCTGGGGAAGACAGGGAGCATTTTCAGTAGGTGTCCCTTTGTGTCACTGAGTGGTGACCTCTGAGAGTGGCACTGATGGGCAGGCATCTTGTGTTTGAGCCTCAGCTCGAGCAGAAACCCCAGGATGAAGGACAGTTGACAAAGTCACAAAAGGAGTTCTCCCTCTTGCTAACTTCCCTCCCCTGCCCTTAGCCCAGTGTTTCTGCAAATACCATCCTCAGATAACCTGCCTCAAA
This sequence comes from Hipposideros armiger, assembly GCF_001890085.2. Lineage (NCBI taxonomy): Eukaryota > Metazoa > Chordata > Mammalia > Chiroptera > Hipposideridae > Hipposideros > Hipposideros armiger. The sequence goes on from NW_017731591.1 coordinate 1,478,218, forward strand.
ATCACCCTGGCAGTCAGAGATCCTTCACATAAATAATTAATCATGCCTCAAGGATCTACAAGCAATTTCAGATACTAGGAGGTCCATCCTTTCAATGACCAAATATTTACTGAGAGTCAGTATGGGTCAGATACTGAGTTCAGCACTGGGGAGAGATTATTGTGGAATAAAATGTAGTTCGGGCTCTTATTTTTATTGAACTAGTAGTTGCTGAAAACTGACTATGCACTAAGCACTGTAGAAAGCTCTAGGAGTAGTGCATTTTAAAAGAAAATGGCAGAAATTCCTGTCCTTACAGAGCTTGTATTCTTGTCATTGAGAATCATAATAAACAAATAAATAATCTGTATATTACATAAGAAGACAAAATGTGCTGCAGAGAAAATAAAGCAAAGAAGGGAGTGTCAGGAGCAGGAGGTGTTCAGTGTTTAAAAGGTGACAGGTAAAGGCTTTCCTGAGGTGCTCAAGTTGGGGGACACCTTGAAGGTGGTGACCCAGTGAGTCCTGTAGCGATGACAGATGCTGACGGACGTGACGGTGCAGAGATTGGTAGCAGATGAGACCAGAGAGTGACAGGCAGCCAGGGTTTGCGGGTTCGTGTAGGCCATTGTAATGGCTTTGTCTTAATACCTCAAGGCCTCCCTTTCTCATTAGAGTGAAAGTCAGGTGAGGTTATGTGTGGAAGGGCCTGCAGTGGCGTCAAGAGGAAGAAGGTAAACCTGGTAAAAGGCAATTGTAATGATCCAGGTGAGAGAGGATGGAGCACTGAACCAGGGGGATGAAGATGGAGGTGGGAGGGGCGGGGGCGTTCTGGATACAGTTTGATGTCGAGCTTCCAGGGCTTGCTTATCAACAGGACCTGGAACGAGAGAACAAGCGATAAGTCAAGGCTAACTCAAGTAGATGTAGCCTGGATAACTGGACACGTGGACTTCAGTTAACACGGAAGAGTGCAGATGGGGAAGGCTTGTGGGGTGAGGGGCGGAAACAGACCAGGAATTCTGTTTGAACGTGCTGATTTTGAGTTGCTGGTGGGCATTCTCATTAGGCTGTGGGTGGAAGGAGAAATCTGGGCTGTCGTCATCATAAATATTATCTAATTGATTGGATTAGACTGGGTGAGGTCCCGGAGAGCCTGAATGCCATGTCAAGAGACGAGGAGATGGAAGGGCTGTGCAGTGGGACTCTGATGTTGAGAGGTCAGGGAGCTGAGGCAAAGCCATCAAAGGAGGTCGAGAAGGAGCAATTCATCCGTGAAGAGTGAAAACGAGATGGTGTCCTGGGAGGCAAGTCAAAAAGTTACTTCAGGTTGACAGAGTGATAAGTTCAGAGGTTTAGTACCATGAGAATGGAATTAGTCATATAGTTAATCAAATAAATAAAATATTGTTAATAAATAGAATCATTGTCAGATATTAACTATTAATAATTATGCGAATGAATGTAAAATATAAAACCAAGATAAATGCTATAAAAGAAAGGATCTGTTTTATAAAATAAATAATAGCCAATAGAGATAGTAAAAGACATGGGGTCAGGATTGCTTCTCTAAGGAAGTGATCTTAAGATGAAAGGTTTGTACATTTTAAGTACTGATGGTGGGTTTTGGAGTATGACATCCAAAATGTATAGTGGGTAGCATTTGCAATGGCCCAAAGTTGAAGACAACATGATGTGTTGAAGAGTGCGGTACAAACACACACGTACAAACAAGAAAGAAATCAATGTGGCAACTTACTGGGTTGTCGGAAAAGTCATGACATATTTTTTCTATGTTTTTCATTGCAAAAATGTATCATGACTTTTCCGATAACCCAATAGATAAAGGATTTTGCATGTGTGTTTAGGAGATTTCTTGAGAAGCACCCAAGATGAGAAGTAAATGTCATTAGGTCAGTTAGGATGCTTTTGACTGCAGGTAAGAAAATATCTAAGTAAAAATTGACTTATAGAATAGGAATTTAATAATTAATCTCAAACAAAGAAGCTCAGAGAGAGGTCACTCCAGGGATAGTTGTAGTGACTTTCCGATATCAGAGCTCCAGATAACTTCTATGTGACTCTCTTAATCTTTCCTCATCGTCAAAAAATGGCTGCTGTAGCTCACAGCATCAACTTCTACAAAAATGTCTGCAGCAGGAAAGAAAAGGCAGGAACTTCTCTCACATTGATTTCTTCCTACTGATTCATAAACTATTTCTCGGAGGCTTTCAACCACGCTCACTTTAGTGTGATTGGACAGGACAAGGACAAACGGCCATCTCTAGCTGCAATGGGAATTGGGAACATGCTGTTCATGATTTTTACATTCAATTTTGAAGGCAAAACCAGGGGTGTCCTAGGAAATGCTTAACAAGTGACTGCCTTGTACATAGATAAGTGTGTTATAAACTTCATATAAAGGATGCGTAACACTTTATTTACAAATAATTAATAATAATACATACAGTATTCTTTATTGGAAATGCCATAGGCCTAACAGAGTCAAACAGTGTGTCTATTGATTCTTTCCAAACTTTATATCCATAGCCAAACTTTGATGGCAGCTCATCAATGTAGTTCACCACGGATGTTAGTTGATGATTTCACTTGAGATAATGAGAGAGATGAGAGTGAATCAGCAGTGAAGAAGGATGTCACAAGCTCACCTGTTTACCAATAATACGTGTGACATCTTTGCTGAATCTTTGAATACCAGAAGGATTTACGCACTGTTCTGCACTTTTCATAGTATAACAGCTATGATATACACACATTTAAATTTAATCTACATTATTAACATTTTTCCATCGCTCTCTTCAGTCTAGACAATCTACAGAACTATAAATCAGTCTTGATGTATAGCACTCGCTTGTTCCCGTGGCCTAAATACGCCCAACGCCGGTGAGGCCATGCAGCCACATGATGTCCCTGAGTGAGGAGCTGAAAAGAGGAGCGAGGCAGGTGGCACCGCGTGACATGGAATTTGCAATGGACACACGTGATAAGAGTAAATAAACTCAAGAGCCAACATATGAGTACATAGCAGTAAGATACTTGGACCTGGTGAGTGTTGAGCCATTAGTGCTTTGATTTTAATGTAATTAATTGTGAGTTTATATATAACTTGATTTTTCATAATGCCTGTGTTTAATAACTGGTTTGCAAAATTCCTGGAAATTGAACAATTGGCTCTCTTGGGCCTCTTTGGATCAAGCCCACCAGCAAGGCAGTGTCAGCAAGGAAGGAGGAAAGGGGTGGCTGTTGGGTTCACAGACTTGAAACATTGTAATTCAGGGAAGTACAATAGAAGTGTTTTCACGCCCAGCTGTGTATAATAATTAGAGATCTGCTACTTAGAGAGTCTTGTGGTATTTCTAGGTTCATTAAGGAAAAGGGCAAAGTTGGATGCTTTTCTCTTTTTCTTACCAACTTTTGCCACCTTTTTCTTTGCTTCCCTTCCTAGCTGCTAGCATCCACCCCATTATGTTAGAAATAAACCGGGGTGTCCTAGCAGCCATGATAGTCTAATTATATTTGACGGCCAACCTGACAGGTTTTGCTCATTTGTTTGTTTATTGTTCTAGTGCCTATGGCTTAAAAAAATGAGTCACACTGTCAGAACCGTCTTACTCTTCAGGAGTTCCCTCTTGGTCTCATTGAAAAGCTTTCAAAAGTGCATATTTCTAACATGCCTAGTGAACATAATAAAGGGAATGATTTCATTGAGAAGTCTTTATAAGAATGCATGGATCATGTGACACCCAGTGACAGTCAGCTGCCGCTGGACGCTGCGCCACACAGGACAAGCGTGAGAGTCATGAGCATCATATAGGAAATCACATAGGAAGCCTTTTGTGAAAAATGCGAGGTATGGTATTATTTTTAATCATCTGAGGATGAGGTGACAAATATGTCTAGAAAACTTGGGCAAAATAAGATGTAAAATTATGTAAAGTTGATAATGGCACCATCACTAGTGGGTGATTAACAGATTACATTTGACCCTACCTTAATTTATTTTTCCCCAGATCATTCACCTTTGAGAAATATCAACAGCATGTACTCAATTTGGGTACAATAAATAGAAATTGATTAGAATACAGCCCCTAGCTAAAGATCTCTGATTTTCCTGCCTTGTTGTACTTTTCCCAATGATTTGGCTAAGGCCACTGACATATCCTGAAGGGCTCAAAACAAAGCAATAAAAGTAGTGTTGAGATCAATTCCATATCAATATCTTGATATGATAATTTTACAGTCTAATGAAGTACAGCAAGAATCAACATATTAACATACTTGAATTCACTCATTTGCTTCGACGTTCAAATATATCCGAATGAATATTTCCATCCGCTGACTGTGTTGTTCAAGTTCATCCCACGAGCTCAAAAATACTTTTCCCTCTACTACGGAGTTCCAGGATACATGCATAAAATAGACGAAATACCAACTTTTTATTTTTTGTGGATTTTGACACATTTTGAAAACAACAACAACTTGAAATTAATTAACTCAGTGAAAGGGTTAAGGGGGAAAAGTAAAAAAAAAAAAGAAAAGAAAAAAAGCCAGGAAGGGAAGACAGGATTAAAAAGCAATAGAAGTCTGTGAGAAAGGATTTTAGTTGGCTGCAAACTGTGAGTCAGTGTGGTAATGACACTGCAGAGACTGCCTTCCCGGAGACGGACAGATGAGGGCGCCCACGAGCCCCACTCCAGTCCAGACTGGAGAGCTCCCAGTGGGAGTGCGGTCAGTTTGACCAGATGTGTTTTCGTTTCCCATGGCTTTGTATAAGGTAAGCTTCACCTGAGTGCCACCAACTCAAATGTTGAGAGTCTGGGCGCTATTGCATTTGCTCACTCGTCACACACGTGTAGCTCTCTCCTAAGTTCTGCTCCTCACCCCTTGCTCTAATGTGGCTATTGATAATTTGTTATGTTGTTGTTGCCAGTGTGAAAAGTAGAGAAATACATTTTATACGTGTTACATTTTACACGCTTGTCCAGGCATTCCTCATTTTATTGCGCTTCGTAAGTGTTATGTGTTTTACAAACTGAAGGCAAGACCCTCCACCAGCAAATAGGTTACAACTCGCTTTATTGTGATACTCTCTTTATTACAGCCTGTAACTGAGCCCTCAACACCTCTGAGGTCTGCTTGTATATACAGAGTGATTCCAGAACGAAAGCTTTCTAGCTTAATGAGAGTCCATTGTACCGTGGTTAGTTGTAGGCAGGACATAAGTGGAACACCTAAAAATTGAGTATAGTTGGGTAGAGTATATATCTATATTCCATCTCTATCTCTGTCTCTATCTCTAATCTATACCTATATGTACAATCCCCAGAAGGTGGAGACTTGGTAAATCAATATCTATGAGGTATAGTTGGAAAAAAATGAAGAAGTCATATTTATGTCTCAGGAAAGAGAAAAAATAGTGGGTGCTTCTGAACTAGAATAATTACTTAAAAAAATGATTGTCATACTTTAGTAGAATTCATTTTTTTTGTGTGTGACTCTACCAGTGGATAGAAGCTGTGAGGTCACATACTCTGGTTGGTTTTAGAAAAATGTTCAGAAGGTAAGGAGGATAAGGGGTGGCAGATGAGGGTAAAAAAGAAAAAAGAAAAACAAAAAATGTTTCTAACAGATTGAGATATTCAAAGATGGCATATGCTGCTTTATAATCAATTTCCTGTTCCTCGATGTGTTGAAAGGGACTGAAAGATAAATATATCCACAGGTTTATAAAAGGGAGAGAGGCGTCAGATACAAGGTTCCAATAAGTGAGTTACAAGATGTCTTTTAACCTGGAGAATTTATGATTCATTGTTGCATCGTTGCCGTCCTCAGCATTTCATCCAAAAGCCCCTGACTGTATGTGACTTTACTTGAGATGGTGAGGAGAGAATGCCATCGCCTTCGCTTAGGTTCCCATTAGTTTGTAACCTCTCATCTAAAACACAGCACAATGGAAAAAAAGTTTTGTCCAAGTTTGCTGTGCCGCCTACTTGTTAACATGAGTCGCTCAACCTAGGAAAACGAGTAGTGTCTATTTACAAAGCAACACCTACTCCTCGATCTTAATTTCCCTGTGTAGGTTTTCATACCTTTCATTACAGAAAATTCACTTATGAAGTCATAAAATGTAGGTATGGATTTAATACAGCACGGTCTTTACATAAGACTGTTTAATAATGGAGAATGCTGTTTAATCAACGTGTTGAAGGTGAAGCTGTTTCATAACTTGAAAGGTCAACAGGGAAGGGCCATCATCCATCATGATTTAATCAGTCACGTTTTATTAAGAGCTACTCAGAAACAGGGAAGAACATTCACAAAAGGATTAGTTTATAATATGTAAGCTAGCGTTCTAAATCCATCACTAGCCACAGTGTTCATGATATTAATTATACGGAAGTATGTTATTTTCTGAAGGAACAATGAACTCCTTAAACATTAACAACACTAGGATAAGATTAGCCTTAGGAAATGTAAATCAAACAAACATACAGGTATAGGGGGTCCAAAATCCTTTATGAGGGCCTCAACATAATAGGAGTGTGGGGTACAGAACAGGCCTCCCCAAGACGTGCTACTTTGCCATGTGGATTATTTTGAGTTGAAGGCAATCGAGGCCCTGCAGGCTCGTGAGAAACTTTTACCTCCCCCTTAAATAGTTGAAATTCGAGGCCTTGCCCACACTAAGAGTTATCACCAGAGATAACATTTTATGACCTATCTCCAGAGCAGCACAACTCCTAATTACCGAGCATCTGCTCTGGTCGTCCTGCGATGACCTTCCTCCCTGCTGAGGTTCCCTTTCGGCCCCTAAACCTCTCCTGTAGGTGCAGTCTCTGACTCTCTCAGGTGCGTGGGGTTCCTATTATACGTATATAATTAATTTTGGTTATTTTCTTCTGTTAATCTGTCTCATGTAGATTTAATTATTACACCAGTTGAAAGAACCTTGAGGGCAGAGGAAATTTTCTCTCTCCTCACAGGAGAAAATACACCCGCCCCCTCGCCCCCATCACCCCCACACAGGATAGAGATTGTGTTATTCATCTCCAAATGGAATTTCTTAGATTGTAAGTCCATTAGCACACTCCATGACCCTGAGGTGAAGCAATTAAATGTTCCCTTTTTATTACTTGAAGAAAACCTGTGAAGATGCCATTTAAGCCAAAATACGCTTGCCATCATTCTTGCAACCACGACTATGTCTATTCTGTGACTACACATTTCTGTAGGTCACATTAGCCCCTTTATTATTGGTGAGTTGGGATGACGTCATTATTATACAAAATTTCATTGGTTCACATATGATTTTCCTCAAGCAATGGAGCCAGACAAGTGTTAATAGATTACAACCTTCAGCAGGAAAAGGAAAAGCCACCATCCAAGCTACCGCCCTGGCAGTGGGAGCCCTTCCAGAACATTCTACTGAAAGCCAGCAGGCAGGGCTTCCTCCCAGACAGGCTGTGCATCATCTTTTTTCAGCTCGTGGCAAGTGGCACTTCCTTCCAAGTCCATGTTACCTTCAGGCTCACGTCTGAGGTCTCTGTTTCCAACTATGTGTTTGGGCCTCTACTAGACCTCCTTAATTAAAGCTTTTTGAGCATTCTTAAAATATTTTGTGGCAACATTCAGCTACATTAAGCTGCCTGCCTAGGTGATCCAAGGTAACTCCACAGATAATTGTTATTGTTTCTGCTTTGTTTCAGCTGAAAAATTTACTCAGGATTTTCTTTGTCATCCCCTGTTACTTTGCAAAATCTGAGGTCTTTTGGTAACATATATCATCATAGAGAAATGTCTCTACTGTGATAGGAGATCCAGCATTGACTAATACATGGTCTGTGCCGTCATACTGCGAACTACGAGTTTTAACTCAATGTGATGAGTGCTATAGCTATACTAGATAATATGAGATTTCAGAGGTCCCAATATGATGAAATTGATTACTTTCCAGATGGCTTATTCCACAGGAAGGATGTTGTGATTGTCAGAAGCTTGTTATATTGAATTAGAATTCTCATCCATTCATTCGAACAATAAACATTTATTAGGCAGCTTTTGTGAGACAGAAACTTGTGTGGACAACTGGAGCTGAGGTGATGAGCAAAACTGGGCTTGGCCCTAGTGTGATCAAGTTCATATTTTAGGGGCAAAGATAGGCAATCAACAAATACCTAAGGAAATAAATTAATGTGTAAATAAGTAATTTCAGATACTAACGAGTTCCCAGAAGTATAATGGGACAGGGAGTTGACTGTGAGGTTGGAGGGGAGGTTAATACTCTGTAGGGCAGTGAATGATGCTTTCCTGTGGTAGAGTATGGGATTCAACCAATGGAAGGTAAGGGGGAGAGCTTCGCCGGCTGAAGAAATAAGCATGCAAAGCCTTGAGGTAGGAAACAGGATATTTCAGGGACGGAAATGGGGACAGGGAGGCTGATTGGGGAGGCAAGCAGGGGTCAGCCTATATCCTGCTCCTTGGAAATTTGGATTTGATCCTAGGTGAGATAGGAAGGCACTGGATTCCTTCAAGCAGGTGTGGAATATGAGATGTTTTCTGTCCTGAAAAATGTCAGTTTGCCATGTGAAGAACCAATGGCTGGGTTGCCAGTATGGAGCAGGGAGACAAGTCAGGAGACAAGTGCAGGGCAGCAGCCGAGGTGATAGCAGCTTAACGAGGGTAGAGGGGCCGTGAGTGATGGACATGAAGTAGATAGACTGGGATACGGTTTGGTGGGAGGGTGTGTGGAACTTGCTAATGGATCCGATGTGTTGGTGATGAATCAACACCAGTCATAAAAATCCATCAAATAAGCATCAGAATTTCTCTACGTCTCTACTTCATTTTACTCCTTCACTCTTCACTACTGGAAGTTTGCAAGCTGAGGTTCGATGGTGATGTGTGTTTTTCTGCCTTGGCTTGTTGGTATGTTGGAGCTATATTAGTTCTAAACCATCAGACGATCTGTAGATGGGGTGTGTTAAGGCGTCCCTTTATTCATGGAACAGCCTGGACCCTTGGGAGGGAAATGTGTGTCAAATGGCACTCTTTATGTCACCCAGAAGACCCAGTCAAACGCTGCCCATTATACCTGGAGATGCCCTCTGTACACACTGAGGTCTCCTTTCCCAAACATACCCCCTTCCTTACCCACATACACTCTTCAACCTCCCGCCTCCCTCCAGAAAAATAAAATCATCCGTGAGCACTCTAATCCAAAAGGAAAAGGCAATGAAAATATATTGATTTGCGCTAGCTCACCAGATGCAAATGTGCTGTGAGAGGATAAGAATGCTTGGCTAGAGTTCCAGGATTATAAAATAAATGATATGCTAGTCATCGAAGGTTCTCGTCTATGTGAGTGGATGTAGGGAGTATTTGCTTATTATCTCCAGCCCAGGTCGTAAATTATGACTGAAATGGCAAAGACTGAAGTGGACATAAATTCGGGGTTTGCTGCGTGGAGGAGTGTGGAGCTAGGGATATATTTCAAAGCCTTTGGAGGCTACTGATCATCGTGATATGCAGCCCAGTGCTGCAGATAAAGTACAAAGGTGATTTCTAGTTTGAAACTCAACTGCAGTGCTCCTGGCTCACAGTCAGAAGGTTATTTTTCTCCGGTCGAGAGTTTACAGATTACCTTTTATTTCTCTCCAGCTTGAGATCTACTGCTACAATACCTAGTTATCCATATTTCACTTCCTTCTTGGAAAGGATTGTAAAAATTAAGCTATCCATATTTTATTTTGATTTTGATTTCCAATGGATTTATTCCACAATTACCGGCGAACTCTTACCCTGCTTCAGACAGTGTTCTAGAAACCAGCGAGTGATGAGCAAGAGAGAGGCAGACTCTACCTCCAGGGAGTTTATTATCTAGTGAGCGTGCGCTAGGGAGGCAATAAAACAAGCAACTGCATATGTAATAAGTAGATAAAATAAAACAGGAGTAGTAACAGAGGGGAGAAATTTGACCTATTTGCACGAAAGTAAGTTTGCTTAAGTTAAGGTTCATCTGAATTCGCTTAGTCTGTTGAGGGTTTTTAAAGAGAACGGTTATGAATTTAATCTTCAGATACTCCAGTTATCATTGTCCCCACAGTGGCTGTTTGCTTTCAGGCAACTGTGTTTAGCCCAAGGAAGAAGGGACACAGGGTTTGCGTGGTGAGTCCAGACCTCACACGACGTCGGCTAAGGAGATATCAATATAGGACCTACTGTGAGTTGCTTAGTCATGTCATCTGAGCAAGTAAACAGGTCTGTTTTCTTCCATTGTTACCCTCTTATAGATTCAGCACTCTGTTTGCAGTCTGCTGTCGAGGCTGCTCTGTTTATGTTCCACACGAAAGGCATTTGTTTTCTTTTAACGGCGGTGGTAAACAGCATCTTCTATTGTGGCAATGCAGCAGAGCGCCATTTTCTTGCGCTCCTGCTCCCGTAGCGGCCTCCTGCCCACGCAGAGTTTCTTGCAAAGCTGACTTATGTGATTACCGCAGGAAGCCAGCTCCAGTAATGTCACAGGGTACTCTATTAAACTAAGACAATCTGACGCACGTGGGAGGGGACTGTGACTGGAAACTGGACCCTGGTTGCATTTTAAGCATCTTTCTGGTGATATTACAGAGTTGTTTGGGGTAAGTCCCATTTCTCCCCTGCAGCTCCCTTCCCAAAGAGAGAGAGGCAGGAAGGATGGATTGGTTTGCAAACATCAAGATGGAAATTCATTTTGCTGAAATATGGCCTATGCTGACAATAAATTACCTTTTATAATCCTTCGAACATTTCAGCCCATTTTACAACGTGTGTGTAGTGTCGTTCACGGGTGAGCCTGCACCTTCTCCTTAATGTTCCAATTCCTATTCTAGGGAACATTTGCAGCTCCTTTGTGTTTTAATCATCAATTATCCTACTCAATTGTTTTCAGTAGTCTGCCAAGGAAACCCGGTGTGTGTCTTGCCGGTTTAATTATTGAAGAGTTTCTGAAAGCACCAGGATTTCATTAGTGATCGATATAGGCTGGGCCAGCCTTCATCCACTTCGCGTCCGTTATTAAAGCCTGAGGTTCAGATGCTACTTGCAGACAGAGAGCTGATGAGGCTGGTTGAACCGATGCCTAATGAGACCAGTAGACGCTGCCTCTGATCTCTGCCTGCCTCTCGGCTCTGAAATATTTAAATGGCTCCAGCGACAGAGCCTCTCGCTAGGCACAGCCACTGTCCATCTAATGACTGTGTCAAGCTGAGCTGAGGCATACAATAACACAAGGGTGAATTATATGGGACATGAAATGTACAGTGTGACAGGTGATTGTGCTTATCCGCCATTACTATTCTGAGTGCCAATCCTACTGCTTTGACCCATCTCATAAAACAAAGGTCAGAAGCAGCAGCAAAATTCAGTCAGAAAACCATTCAGGAGTGTGAAATTTGGGAGATTCAACAATAATTGACCTGAAATTGCAGCAAAAAACCTCCAAAACCATTATAATAATTACAAGGGATCTGGGAGACAAACTCTTTTACCAATGCTACCCACTAGCCTTCCCATCAATCTGGATTGGAGGTTTAGGGGGTATGGCCCTCTGGAGTTGAGTCAAGGATGGGGCAGTTTGGCTTTTGCTGGTTGTAGAACTCAGGGAGCTGATGACCACCTTGAGGGAGAGCTGCTTTGCTTAGGTTAATGTATCTCTAGGGAAGCCCTATTTTCATACATAAGCTGAGTGTTTGCTTTTTATACATAAAACACTTGAATCTGGCTAATAAATTCAGCTTTTGCTCCAGATTCCTAGATGTGGGATATGCTATGATAGGCACAAACCGTGGGGCCTGGTGGAGGGGTGCACGGCCCAGGTGTCAAGGATGGTCTCTTAGGAACATGTAGGAGTTAACCAGGTCAGTGGGATGATGGAGGACTGATTGCCAAAGCAAGCAGGGCAGAGGAAAAGTTCAAGGTCAAGTATGGGAACAGAAGAGGGGGTGGGGTGATTATGTTAAGGGCCTACGCGATTTCAGGGTTGCTAGAGAAAGGACCAAAGGCAGGGCATTGTGGGAGCCTGAGACAGAGGCCAAGGCCAGTGTAATGGGCTGTATTATGTCCTGCCAAATTCATATATTGAAGCCCTCACCCCCAGGACCTCAGAGGATGACCTTATTTGGAAGATAGGGTCTTTGGCTACAGAGGTGACCAAGTTAAAATGATGTCATTAGGGTGGGCCCAAGTCCAGTGTGACTGATGTCCTTATGAAAAGGGAACATTTGGACAGAGACAGACATTCAGAGAGACGCTGATGTGAAGGCACACAGGAAAACTGGCCTGCCAGGCCAGGAGAGCGGCCTGCAGCAGACGCTTCCCTCAGGGCTCAGGAGGAACCAGCTCTTCTTACACCTGGGTTCTGGACTTCAGTCTTCAGATGCTGAGCCAGTAAGTGTCTATTGTCTGAGCCATCTAGTCTGTGGCACTTGGTATGGAAGCCCTAGCAAACGAATTCACAGATTTTAGACGTCGTCTGTGTCTGCGACAGAGCTTATTCTTTGTCCTTTGCATGATAGGGAGGCTCTGAAGAAAGGCATGATAAGATCGGACTTGGAGTGTGTGTGTGTGTTACCAGACCATCGGCCTGTGGAGGACGGATTCAAGGACACTGAACACTCAGGGGAGGGGCCTCAGTTAGGAAGCTGGGATGTTAGCCCAGATGAGTCATTACCATCAGCACGGGGCTGAGATGCTGGGGAAGTGGTTGTCGACAGGGATAATGAAGTGCAAACGGGGGGACACAGGAGCCAGACCCCCAGCATGTGTGTCCTGCCTCTGCCACTTGCTCCAGTGCGACCTTGGGCAAGGCAGCTGACCACTCTGACCTGCCTCACTTCTTTGAAGTTAGACTTTTTCCACTGCAGTCAACAAAGTTTCTAAAACATAAACTCGATTTTCCAATTTTATTCTTCCTGCTAAAATCATCTTTCATTTTTCATGTGCCCTTAAGGAGATCACAGTTGGACAGGCTTTTCTTTCTTTCCATTTTATTTTAAACACATCCAAGGCTCAAAACCTCAGCACATTTTACTTTTATGCCTGACAGTGAGTTTCCAATCATGATAGATTCTACTCTAAAAGTGTCTTTCTCCCCCCACCCCCCGCACTTTACTGAGGTATAATTGACAAAAGTGCGTATATATTTAGGTGTCTGATGTGATGTTTGATACACGTATCCATTGTGAAATGACTGTCACAGTTAAGTCAGTTAACATGTCTTTCTTGAGCTCCTCCCCTTTTATTGCCATTGGCGTGATCCATCTGTAGTCCGCACTCCTGATACCCACTGATTGGTTTCCTCTCTACAACAGCGTCCCTGCCTTTCCAGTGTGCATTGCATTAAGTGCAGAACCTCCTTTGTGGCATTCTAGGTTGTTCGTGGTTGCAAAAGACCGTCTACTTGTCTCGCACTCCTCCCCTTTGCATCCCATCTGCACCAGTCAGATGGGTTCTCTCACCACGGCCTGGACCTGCCTTGCCCTCTGCTAATTCATGCTCTCCTCCCCGATTCCTTTCTGTTAAAACTCCACCCCTAGAATTAGCCTTCCCCAAACTAAAGCATTCTCTTTGTTGAGATGCTTTTTCAGTTGTGTGTACCAAAAAATGTACTCAAAGTGAATGAAGGGAATAGATGTATTGCATTAAATAAACGGGAAGTCTAGGAGTTATTTTCAGTTTTCACTGTGTGGTAGGGAAAATGCCTGTCCCCCACTTCTCCAGGCAGCAGCTCCAAGCTGCACTTTAAAATACTCTAAAAACAGTGAATCTGTAACATCTTTATCGGTTCTACAAAAGAAAGGAAGGAAGGAAGGAATGAAGGAGGGAGGAACACAGACAGCAATTGGCCCTAATGTGTCAGATGATCACCTAGAACAAGCGCTTTGTCCAGGGATTTGGGGAATCTGATTGGATGGCCTGGATAACCTTGTGGGTGGTATGTTTTTGATTGACAGCCCAGCTGGGAACACATGAATTGAAGAAGAGGAATTGAAAAACAATAGGTAGAGGAAACACAAAAAGCAACAGATGCCCACAATAATACTCTACCAAGTGCACTAAATTGAAACTTTGGATTCGCATTGTAATTTAACTTGGCCCATGGTTCCTCAGTAACCTTACCTTTTGTTATCAGCCTTAGAGTGCTTGTCTCACCCTCTTTTGTCAACTCCTTGTTTTTTCCTCCCATCTTTTATCTTTAGCAACTATCACAGTCCTGGAACTGTGGGTGCACAATATACATTTGCTGGGCTGAATTATAAATAAGTCACTGGAGAATTATTTGAGAAGATGAAACACATGATGCTGGACCTGGCCGGTGTCACCCTTGACCTTGCCCCTGATCGCCTGGTTATGATCTCTCCCAGTCCAGGAGAGGCTGGTTGGACATCCAGTGCTGCTCAGTCAGTGGCAGCGGCAGACACTGCGGTCTGAGCACGGCCATAGAAGCTGTCCGCTTGCAAATCCACCTTTCAGCCGGCTTGTATCCCCTCTGCAGTGTGGCTTCACTGAGTCAGAGGAATTGCCACCTTTTTGTGACTTGCTTTGCACAGCACAAGACACTGGACATGACCATGCATGAGTCCTGGAGCTCCCAGAGGCCGTACAGATTCTGTGAGTTCTCAGGACACGGCCCTGACACTGCCATGCCGAGGAGTGAAGGGCCATGGAGAGAGACCCAGCTGGACCCGGAGCCTCCGGTGAGGCCAGGCCCAGGCAGCCCACCTGCTGAATGGACCTCATCGGTGAGCACAGGTGAGGCCCGCGAAGAGCCACTCGGCCAACACATAGAATCAGGAGAAATGGAAACTAGTCACTGTTCACTAGTTTTTAACAGGACATAGAACTGCTGCAGAGCAGGGCCAAGCTGATGCTCCCCTGTGAGCACCAGGGACCTTCTCTAACATGTTGCAGTTACTCACACTGGTGCGCTGTGGACATCCATCCAAGTGAGAACAAGCAAAGGCCGTTTGCTCAGAGCTCTGGAAAGCAAGGGAGCAGCCACCACTTGTGTTTGGCAGAGACTCAGAGGCTGGCAGAGCAGCGGGGAAGCGTCATAGAGGGACAGAGGTGGCCTCACATGGGTGCTGATGAGGCCTGGCCCTGGGGGAGCTGCAGAAGGGCCCCCCCAGAGGCGGGGTCCCATGTGATGGGTTAACGGTATGTACTGGGCTTTCTCTGCTTGGTCCTACGTTGGAAGTGGCGTCAAACATCAGGGAAACTGCTCATTGTTAAAAATCCGTGGCCCTTTTGAGCCAATTGTTAGAGGGGCAAATGTTAGGCTGCCTGGACGAGCTGACAGAGACCGTAGGTCGGGCCACAGAACCAGTCTGAGCTGGGTGTAGCAAGTTCTGGGTCAGAGTTCAATTTGTGTTGATGGTCTAATCATTGTTCATGTGAATATTCAGTTTCTCAACATTTTACTTTTTTATGAAGACAATTTCCACATTGTTCCAGCGTGAGGTCCAGGCTGGGTTTCACTAAGATAGACTGAACTGTGGGGAGAAGACAGGCTTTGCAGGAGGTGAAGCTGTGGGCCAGCCCGTTGGGGTTTGGATCCGGGAGGGTGAGGGGTCCTGGTATTTTGTGGGCAAAGCAGTGAAGGCATGTCCTCCCTGCTGGGAGTTCTGAGGGTCAGCAGAGCAAGAGAACATGCAGTGCTGCACACGTGATAAAAGTGTGACAGCTCCCAGCAGTGTCACCAAGTCACCCCTTTCTGAAAGCCGGTGCCTGGAGTGAGATTAAAACACTCACTTGTTAACCTCCATTATCATAAAGCAGTTTATTAATTTCTTAAGAAAGAAAGGAGTTCAGTGAGGGACTGGAAGTTATAACAAGTAAGTTTTTATGAGTTCAACAGAGTAGAAAAATGAAACACTTCTCCTAATTCTCTTAGCGCCTGCAGATGTGAACCCCCATCGACCAGTGAGGGCAGAATGGACGGGGCGTGGGTCTCCCTCTGAAGGAAACAGTCGACCGGCACGCTCGGGGCTCTAAGCTCAGTGCACATATGTCCCTAGGATGCGATGGAAAACGTGCCACATGTGGTGACAAGCACTAGCCCATGGGGATGAAAGACCAGAAGGTTCTCTATGAAAAGATGGAGACTGTCACAGAGCATGTGCTGGTCAAGGTGAGGCTTGAAGGGAAGATGACACCCATGCTCTTAAACGAACTGAGCTGGGGGCAAGTTCACGAGCAAGAAGGGGCCTCTGGTTCCCTAAAGCAGAGAAGCAAAGCTGCAGGATAAAGAGGATTTGTCTGGAGTGTAGGATTTGATTGAAGAACCCCAACCCTCCCCAAAAAAGTGAGGAAGAGAGCTGACTGAAGAAAAAGGAAATCATTTGCCCAGAGGGCGGAAGGCCTGCATGCGTGGATAAGGAGTCAGACACTGGCTCCACAGGAAGAGGCTCACGGGACGCTGGGGAGCACAGTGACCCCTTCAGAGCACTGCTCCAAAGCGACTGGCTCAGCAGTGGCTTCTCAATGGGAAGCCTGTGTTAGGATCCAAAGACACAGACGGCCCACCACTGGCAGGGTCTTATTGGGGCATCAGGAAGAAAGCGAGAGGACATAAGAAATGGCCTCAGATTCATAGGTATCTTACAAGATGGGGCTGGGAACTGGAAACAGGAGAGGAAAAAAGTAAAATTAAAATATTGAAAGGTTGCCTGTTGCTAATGCTACAAAAAGAGCCCCAAAGTTATCACTCTGTGCAATTTCAATTCCTGCTCTCCCCTGTGAAACCATAAAGGACATGTGGAAATAAATTTTGAAAGAACATATGACCTTGTGATTGACTTATCATCATACCTGGAAATTAGCACTAAGAATTCTTTTTCTTTTCTCACGGTTGCTATTTCTTTAAAGAGCTTCCTCTAGCCCCAACACTCTCTCAGTTTCTGAATGTATTTATGAGATGCTGATAATGATTTGGGCCACCCTCATGTGGGTTTAGGGAAGAAAAAAACTGAGTTCATTTCTGCAAAGCACATTGAGAATTTCAGAGGTTTTCTTTTCTTTCAAGAAAAATATAAGCTTCTAAAATACTCATAACAGCCAAGGTTGGGCAACTGAAATTGCCTTCTGCTCTGTGGAGACTGCATAATATAAGCTGGAGGAAAAAAAAATGATCCTGAAACATGAGGTTTCATATCAACAATGGAAAAACAAATCTAGAACATAAATTGTAGTTTTCTTGCAGAATATATAACAGCTCACTTTCAGTCCTCTGTCTCTTGCTGAACAGGCCAAAGGAAAATGCTTCTCGATTCAGCATTTTGTTTGATCCCTTACTACACAGTGATTGATCATAGCAATTTCTTTCACATAAACAGAATCTTCCAGATAAGCTTGTTGGAGACACTCAGAGCTATGAATACACTGCAGACCCAAAACTAATATTTTGCTTGCGGTCTTTAAACGTGGTGCCAATAGGGCTCCAACTACTTGTATCATAAAAGCAAACCTCTCTTAAGCATCCTGATTTCATCAGGCTCTGGGGCCAGGGCATTGCCTAAACATGCTTCTTCTGTAGTCAGGCATCTGTCTTTTCATTAGAGCCCAACACACAAGCAACGAAATGTATGGTGTAACACGGGCAGCGTCTTTAATCAGTAGGAAACCATCCAGCAACTACTCAGCTATCTCGTTTTGGAGGGCAGAAGGCTGTATCCAGAAGGAAGAGAAATGGGGGAGAGCATTTCCTGGGATCCCAAGCATTTCCTCATATTGATGATGGCCGTTTCTGCCAAGCGAGCCGCCGGAATCGTAATTTGAGAGGAGTGTCATTTTCTGCAGATACAAACCCTGCGTAATCTTCCCATTTAAATGACAAGCTCCTGCAGACTGACGGTTCCACAGCCCGCGATTTTTCACTTCTCCACCGCCTGAGAGTGAACAGTAGCTAAACGACAATCAATAGACTGATTTTATTAGACCTGCCTGTTCACCTTGTTTGAACTAATTTTTAGTTCATTAATTATGGTTTAATATGCCATCAAAGGAAGAGGTGATCGTGGTTTTCCAACAAAAGGAAAGAGGTCATCAAATGAGGAGAAGGTGGTTTAATTAGGATGGCAGCAGGAAATCGATAAATCCACCCCCCCACACACACACCATGGCGTGATGGTGGAGAAATAGTGGAAATACAGCATAGGAGGAAAATGCCTGTTTACGTTGTAAAAACCTTTTCACATATTCGACCCCCTTTACCCTCTTCTGCCTCCCCCTAACCCCTCTTACCCTCTGGTAACCACTAAACTGTTGTCTGTGTCTTTGAGTTTTTGTTTGTTTGTGTTGTTCATTTGTTGCTTTCAGTTTCATATCCCACATATGAGTGAAATCATATGGTTCTTGACTTGTTCTGTCTGATTTATTTCACTTAGCGTGATAATCTCAAGATCCATCCATGTTGTCGCAAATGGCAGTATTTCATCTTTTCTTATGGTTGAGTAATATCCCACTGTATATACGTAGCATACCTTTATCCAGTCATCCATCAAAGGACACTGTGGTTGTTTCCATGTCTTGGCCACTGTAATTACTGTTGCAATGAACATTGGCGTACATATTATATCTTTATGGATAAATGTTTTCAGAGTCTTTGGGTAGATGCCCAGAAGAGGGATTGCCGGATCCTATGGTAATTCTATTTTTAATTTTTTGAGGAAGCTCCATGCTGTTTTCCATAGTGGCTGCACCAATTTACATTCCCACCAGCAGTGTATGAGGGTTCCCTTTTCTCCACAGTGTCTCCAACACTTAGCATTTGTCTTTTTGATGACAGCCATTCTAACAGGTGTTTGGTGGTATCTCATTGTGGTTTTAATTTGCATTTCCCTAATAGCTAGTGAAGTTGAGCATTTTTTCATGTATCTGTTGGCTGTTTGCATGCCTTCTTGGGAGAAGTGTCTGTTCAAGTCTTCTGCCCATTTTTTAATTATATTGTTTGTTTTTGTTGTTGAGTTGTATACGTTCTTTATATATTTTGGATATATGAGAGTAAAGGGGGTCAAATATATGGTGACGGAAGGAGACCTGACTCTGAGTGGTGAAAACACAATGCAACACAATACAACAGGTGATGTATTTACATACAGAATTGAACATTTGAAACCTATATAATTTTTACTAACCAGTATCACCCCAATTACTTTTAATAAAGATAAAAAAAACAGAAGAAAAACAAAAACAAAAAGACTAACTATCCTAAGGATTCTTAAGTACACACACACACACACACACACACACATACACACACATGAAAATGGTAGCTCTGTGAGATGATAGGTATGGTAATTAAGTTGATTGTGGTGATTTCACAATATATATCAAAACATCAACCTGTATACCTTAAATATATAACATATAAAGGAATAATAGTTAGAAAAAATGTATATATTCTTTCTATTTATCATTATATGTAAACAATTTAAAAACATGGATATTTTGAATAGACATTTCACCAAAGGGATGTGTGTTAACAGATGGCAAATAAACACATCAAGAAATGCTCAATATCACTAATCATTAGGGAAATAAAAATTAAAGCACCATATACCAATTAAATGGCTAAAAAAAAAGAAAGAAAACACTAAAAAGTAAAACTGAAAATATTAAGTTCAGTCATGGATGCAGAGTAAATGTATCTCTAATTCTGATCATTTTTTTGGAAGGAGGTGGGAATCGAAAATGGTACAATGGGAAATATTTTCGTAATTTCTAATAAGGTCAAAGATATAATTACTTTTAGATCCAGCAATCTCATTAACAGTTATTTACCCCAAATAAATGCAAATTAAAAAACAAAAACAAAAACACAACAACCTTTTGAGCTCAACTGATGGGTTTCTTTAGCTTGTTACACTTCAGGTTTTATTTTGCACCTAGATTTATACCACTATGATCATATAAATACCTATATATATGCATTCTAAGAATATATTTTTGTGCTTTTGATATGGAGAAATCCATTTTCAGAGGCATGGGGAAAATAGACATTAGCCCTTAATTTAGATGTTGGAAGTCATGCCTAATAAGATGCCACCTTTTCTGTTTATAATCTGTAAGTAGGTTTGGAAAGAAAGGTTTTAGAGTTTTAGACTATTAGGTGTTTTGAATAAAGACAGGTTTTTCTTATGAGTAGACATTAATAAAATCTTGGTGCCCATGAGTTGACTGACATTCTCAGGAAGAAATGATGTAAATCAGAATGTGGATGACTGGCATCTCCTTGACTGAATGTTGCTTTTAGTCCCAAATCCTCCAGTATAGACAGTAGTAATAGGTAGGTAGTGGCCTTGGCAGATGAACTTACTATTAGGTGACATCTGGTCCACGCCAAAAGGTCTTTGATATTTAAACTCTGCTTTTCTGCAAGATTCAAGCCCCTCTACCTCACCCCATGTGCTAGGCTCCCGAGGCAGGAAGGGTCACTATTGGTGAAACAGCCACAACACAATCACTGGACCAGTAAGACATGATAGTAGTTTTCATGTATCACTCTTGTGAACCAAAAGTATAAACAAATGTTATGAGCTCTTTGAACCCAAGGACGTTTGGACAGGACCAGATATCACGGACCACTTGGTGAGAACCAAATGCCTCTAGGGATGTTTTGGACAGGATGAAACACCCTGCCAGGTTCTAAACCATATGTGTGAGACACCCATGTTTCCTCCCCTTTTTATTTTTATTTTTGGACAAGAGCAGTTGTACTTGTTTCTCTCCTTCTCTTCTTCATCTCCTTCACTCAGCAAATATTTGCATAAAGGTTGCTATATTCCAGGCACTGGTCTGGGCACTGGGAGTGAATTAGGGGGTAGGCTAATATAAATCTCTGACCTCTAGGGGCTGTATTCTAGTGGGAAGAGAATGGGTAGGGACTGGAATAAATAGTGCAGGTTAGGAAATGAGTGTTATTCAGGGGAAAAGGACAATTTTGGAAGTACTAGGTCAAGATGGAGGAGTACAGATACCAGTTTTAAATGAGATAAGCCTCCCAGAGAAAGTAACATGTGAGCTGCACGGTATTGTACAAATAAAACTGTAAGTTACTGTTTTTATATTTCAATCAGCTGTATTATTTCAGATTATTTTACGTTGAGTAAACTGGATTAAACTCTGTAGTACTTTGGCATGCTTGAGATAATAAAACCATAAAACAAAAAACATAATATCGGCTGCTCTGGTAATGACTAGTGTACGTCTTCATTTAACCTTCATGGCAGCTCTTGCCTTGGGCACTGTTATCGCTCCCTGAGGAAAGTAAGACCCACAACAGTCAGTTCGTCCTGGATCACACGCTGAGGAGGTGGTGATGTCGGCATTTACAACCAGGAGTCTGCTTCCCAGCTCCATGCCTGAACGCGAAATCCTTTATACCGGGGAAAATTGTGCTGTTAGTCCTGGCCCAGACTCAGCGTTCTCAGTAATGATTTTTCACTGTGTAAGGTGATTGAGAGGGTGGAAGACACTCATTAACTGTCCAACAAAAATGTTGCTGGTCAAATTGGTGAAATGTAGGAGTTACGGATGAGGAATAAAGAAGGTATGAGATACCCTCTTCCCATGAAGACTGGGTTACGCAGGATTAGATGCTCCTTGCCACTCCGAAGAGAGAAGGCATGACGTACAGTCAGTATGAACGGGACTTGAAGCGTACACATCAAAGGCAGGAAACATCCCCTTGAATTTTCAAGGTTGCAAAAAGATATAGTTTAACGTGTTATACATAATTTTTATTAGCAATAACTATTTCAAAATTTATTAGCAATAACTATTTCAGCTAATGTTAAGGTGAGGGGATGATGTCTCTTAAACTTGGCTGCAGGCTATTCTCAGAGACCCATGATGCTTTGATGGCTCATTTTCAGAGGCTTATGTTTTAGTCCTTCCTGATGAAATAGTAATCTCTTTTTAGAAAGAGATTTATCTGGTAAAAAGGAAAAGCAAACCCTTGTTCAACGTTACATAGGTTTTTCTTTAAGATCGGCCGAGAAGTTGCATAAAAATGTGACAGACCACGGAGGCTTGGGTAGCACCTCAGGATCCGTGGAGGTTTTTTCTCCTTGAACTTGACCTGTTCCTGCTCAGCACACTCTAAGTAAAGGTTGTTAATAGCATCTCCAAATGTATTTTAATGCTTCAAATATTGAGAAGTCTCTTAATCTTCTACTTACAAAATTTCTGAAGGCAGGAAATAATTGGAGAATTTAACACTCAACAATAGTAAACTCTAATTTGACTACGCATCCTTTTCTGGTATTGGGGTAATTTCAAAGTTAAATATTAGTAGTTCTAAAAAAATAAAAAAGAGGTGTCTTGAGCCATGGTTATTCTCTATGAAGGATGTCAGTGTCCCTCAAAGAGCGATACAGAAACAGCTTCTTCAATTTAACTTTGCTTTGCTTTTAGTAAAGTTTTTTTTTCCTTTTAAATCAAAATTTGAATATTTTCCCTGAAATGGTATACTAATCATTCAGTCTCTCATCTTTCCTTCTCTTTCCCTCAAAAGTCCTCAGGCCTTCTTTCATCCTCTCCTATTATCCTGTCTGAGGAGAAATTGCCCATTGTCACCATCAAGGCCAACACGCTGGTGTCTGCCCTACCAGCTTTTGCTGGGGGTTTCCTCTGGGACATCACTCCCTCAGGCAGCCATTTGCTTTCACTTGCATCTTTCATCTGTCATTCTGTAATGACTCACATCAGCTTACCTGTCCCCAAAACACCATCCTTCTGAGGCACTTTTAAACCTTCTTGCTCCCTGTGTGCTTCTACTCTCCTTTGTGTCTTTCCTCCCTCGCTCTGTCCCACCTCCTTTCTTCCCTTCTCTTCACTTCATTGCCAAGCTGATCAACTTTCTTCCCGCCCTGGCCTGTGAGAAGACCACAGCCCAGATGGTAGAGAGATGAGGGCTCCCCTTCTAGTGTGAAGCCTTGGGTGAGGAACCTGAACTCTTTGGCCTTCATATACTATACCGTATCTCTCTACTTTCTAGTGAGGTTTTCACAAAATAGAATATGGTAGAAGCACATAGCGTAGCATTTGGCAGATAGCAAACTCTCAATAAATAATGATTGACATGTTTTCTCCAGAGTCCACCCCACTCCTTACCTCTAAGATAGGTTTTGAAGGTGGTCTGGTGTGGACAGGAGAGGGTAGGGTAAGTAAACATCAGCAAATAACAATTTAGTATACATAACGGGCCTAACAAAGCATTAGGTTCAGAGGGCCAGGCCGTGGAAAAGACTCAGAAACTCAATTTTTCTTCTTGAAGAGGCATAATGCTGTAGAAACACAAGTGAGAGAGACACAGTGATGAGACAGAACTAAACCAAACTAGGATGAGAAACGTGATCCTTCTCGGCTGTACTGTTGTGATACACAGCCTGGAAAGATGGCCACTGTCCATTTCCTCCTCATATGCTAGTGCGTGCTTCAAAAGATGCCGTCTTCTTGCCCGCCTCTTGGATCTAGACTGGGCTGCGATTCTCTTGAACCAGCACGAAGCAAAGCAGCAGAAGTGACAGCTGCAGGCCTCACCTGTAAAAGGGTCCAGGCTTCAGCAAATTCCCTAAGGGCAGCCGGACGCCACGTTGTGAGTGAGCCACATGCAAAGGCTAACTGGGAAAGAAAAGATGTCTGGCCAACCCCGAGTGGTGCCCGCCACCCTGGCCGAGGCAGCAGTCCTGTGAAAGAGGAATCATCTCGGACACTCCAGGCTCAGAAGACATAAAGTGGAACAAAAGGCCTGTCCCTCTGAGCCAGCACTGAGTGCCCCATTCTAAGATATAATACGGTGTTGTGGATTTAATCCATGACGTGTTGAAGTGCATTTTTGCACAGCGTTGAATAATAGAGTGAGATGCTAATGTTTTTAGGAAGTCACCTCAGCTTGCTGTTCCAAGTCTGATCTGTAAAAGAAGCGATTAAACTGACCTGTGGCAAAGGCCCCTCCCTCCCGGCCCAGTTCTGACCATTTCTGATCTGTGCACCTGCAAGTATGCAAGTATTCTTACCGATGAAGGTGAGAATGTGAGTTTAAAAAGTCTCGCCTCTGCCAGTCTTGTTTCCGTTGTAACTCTCTCCCTCTCTCACTGGTGTTTCTACTTTAATTGAAGATGATATAGCACATGAACTAGATTAAATGGGACACTCTATAAAGCGTGATCCTGGAGCATGATGAGAACACCAGCCATGGTAGCTTTTCCTGTTAATGGAAGAATCGGGAGAGTCCAGAGCCTGACCCCAGAGCTATTCACTCTGACCTTCCCTTACCAACCGTGGAACTACAGTTTATAAATTTGAAAGATAATTTTGTAGATGTTTTTGAATATGGTGAAACCTCTGTGTTTCCCACCTTGAAAACCTGATAATTAATAATCTTCACACTTCCTCGAAAAACTTAATAAAAAGTAATGTACTGAGGCATCACATCCTTATTCCCTTTTTAAATTGCCTTTACTGGAAAATTAGAGTGAGGTATCGTGAGTAATTAAAATTAAACTCTGCCTGAAAACATGTTAATAAAAATTGTGACTTAGGATTAAAGTATTGTTAAGCAGCATTTTTTGGACTATACAGAAAAAGGAGGACAGAAGAGAATTAAATAAAAAAAAATGTCTGGCAATAAACTGAACAAAAAGTAAAGGGACATATGGCTCTGTAGCCTGTCACAGGTTTGCAAAACTCATTCCTTTTTGTAGATACAGCTTGTTATATGGTGAGTCCCAACCAATTATTCTTTATAGCTAGAGTAATTTAATTTAAGATCATGTGAATTCAAAAGGAAGACGATAATGTTTCTGACTGCAAGGTGACCTCGGCCCACATTTCTCTGCCACCTCAAACTAGTCAGAGTCATAACTTGGATGTAAAAAGCTAACCACAAAACCAGAGAAACTCCTTATCGGCCCCAAGGTTAAGCATCAAAGGCAGAACTCTGGTTAAAATGGTATTTGGACTTTTAGATATTATGCATCCTGGAACACTTTGTAGAGTAAGAAAAGGATCTAAACATGAGAGCTAAAGATTGTGACTTGCATCAACAAATCAACAAATAAAATCAACTCATGTTTATTAATTTATTCAGCAGAGATTTATATTTCTGCAGATCTTACACGAGGCAGTCTGTTAAGAACCGTGGAGATATAGGGGGGAAGAAATGGCCTTAGTCTTAAAACTCAAGAAGCTAAGAATTTTAAAAGGGAGCTAAAACATATTCCGATATCTGTGGTAGTAGGTAAAATGTAAAAAAAAAAAAAAAATTCTGGAAGAGTGATGCACAGAACATGAGGCATCGCCCTGTGAGGTCACTTTCCCCTTTTTGCGTCCACTCTTTTCACAGACAGTAGGCTCACTGAACATCAGAAAGTCACAAAACCCAGAAAGAAAACAAACTTTCTGATCTGTGTCTGGTGTCTCATCCGTCCGAGGAAGGAGACGCTGTCAGTGCTGGTTTAGGAGGCAGACCCCAGTCTAAAGGATCCGTTTCTGCGTTTCCCACACACTTGGTGTGTCACTAAGTGACAGAAATAAGAAAAATAAGTGCATAAAATAAAATAAACGGTGGTCTCTGTACTTTAATTTCCCCACAAATGAAACATAGCTAAACATTATTGGTCCCTCCATATTTCTAAGAAATGTTTGGTGTAAAGTATAAGCCTTGAAATTCTAAATAAAAATCTGCGAGGATAGATGTTCTAATGAGTTCCTTCAAGGAAAGGTGTTCTATAAATATGATGTATTTCCATTATTAATAGCAATAAACTGTGAGACCCTGAGAGGGTGAGGCCTCTAAGCGAGTCTGCTCTCCTATAATCCTGTAAACATGGGCCTGGTCATCACTTTTGCTAGAACACAAACATTTAAAACACCAGCACATTTAGAAGTTAAATGAGTGATAATTGCCAAAGGTGATGTGAGAGACTGATTGTAAATTGCTCCTAACATATCACTCTTAGGTTGAGTTTAGTCCCTTATGTTGCATGTTTTGCTTCCTAGTACTTTATGCGAAGTATTCATTATTCCACCTCCCTCCAAAATAGCCTGTACCCTCAGGTATTAAACTCACATAAGTCTAGATTTTAGGTTGAATGTATTTGTTAGCTTTCTAAGCATTTGAAATTTTCTAACTTATATTTTGAGCGTGTATAACTCTCAGGTAACCAATATATTTAATTATCTGAAACATCCCGAATTATTATGTGTGTGTATTTATCACTTTATATAAAGAGCATGTGTGAGAGAGAAAGCAGGGGAGGGTTCCAGGTGTTTACTCGAGTATTTGATTAGGCCCAAATAATATTATGACTGGAAGAAACCCAACTGAGTATCTAGTGCAAGGTTGGCAATTCATGGGTTCTGTAAAGGCCGGGGAGTGACTCGTTCATGCAGGACGTGTGGGCTCTCTGGTCCCCGGTCACCACTCAGTTCTTCCATTGCAGCACACAGCCAGCCAGCCAGTGCAAATGGAATGAGTGTGACAGGCTCCAGAAAATTTCATTTACACAAACAGGCCGCCTACCCAGTAGGGCCCCAGAGCTATAGTTCGCCAACCTCTGACCTAGCGCGACTGACCTATTTCTTATGGGAGGAAATTAAGGCACAGAAAATGGAAATGCTGTTAGTAGCCATTATTGGGTTTTCATGGGAAGACACAGCTCTTTCTGCTTACAGGTTTTTATTTTGCTCGGTTTATGAATCCACGCTTTGCGGGGCTTGTAGAAATGGTCTTTCTGAAGAGCGAGACAGGCTATGGCCCCTTTGTAAATCCCTCCAGCAGCTCCCTGTGGGCATGCATGTGCGATTGAATTCTCTGCTGTAGCATGTGGGGTGTGCACGGGTGAGGCTTCTGCACTCCTGCCCCCCTTCCACACCCTCCTTCATCTTCCAGGCACACTCCCCCGCCCCCACGTGCGGCGACCTGCATGGTGACAGGGACTGGCTCTGTTTTGTGCACGTCCCATGTCCCACGCCTCGCACAGTACACAGTGCCTGCCACACCGTAGACCCTGAATGGGTAGCTGTGGCATAAATGGATAAATGGCAGCCCACATCTGAAAAGAGCCTTGGGGCAAACGGACAGGGTGTCTCTTGGCTTGGAGACCCACGGAAGTGCTCCAGGTCTCACCTTGTGTCTGAGACAAACGGAAGGGCCCGTCTCGGAAACTCCCCTCCAGTAACTCACCTTCAGCCCGTCTCCCTCGTAACCATGCCTGTGTTCACCTCCGGGTCCTCGGAGGCCCCATCCATAACTGCTCACTGTGCAAACGATTCCACATGCTGGCGTCCACCAGGCAGGTGCTGTTATCACTCAGCGTGGTTTTCCTCAGGCAGTCATCACTTCCGCTGCTTCCTCTTTGACTTCTGATAGGAACTGGAGTCTGCAAATGTGTGATTTGGCCTGAATTAGCCCAGGCTGGGGTTGTACCTTGTGTCCTTGAGGGCGTTATGCTGAGTCACACGGGGACGTTGTGCCACCTGAATCACTGAACCACCAGGAAGGCTAACATATATGCGTATTTCAGTGTGAGGTATGGAGCTGATATCAGCTCCCCAAGGCAGTGTGGCCTCCTCACTGAAAACGCCATTTGTCACCCCAGTGACCACACCAGCATCACCTCTTCAGGGAACATCTCAATGTGTGGCCAAAAACATACTGTGATCTCGCGACATGCATAGGTTTTACTGGGACAGGCACTATTTATGTCTCTATAATTGTCCCTCTAACAACCAATATGAGGACTGTGCTTTCTTATAGTTTCAAATGCGTGACTTTTCAACCATCTCCACTCTAGCTATTAAATTAACTAATTATATATGTTTGCCAGTCAACTACTTTCTAAATCATGAGTTTAGTATAGAGCATGTTGAGGAAAAAAGAATTTCCTCTTCCCTCTTATGTAAATGATGGGGGTGGGGTGCAAATTAAACTGACAAAAGTCAGATTAGCAAGAGAAAAGACAAAACTGGCTCTTCTGCACACTTCTGAGGGAGAATGTGGACAGTAAAACTCAAAGAAGGGGTTAAAATCTGGGGCATATGTACCAGCTTAAGTCGGGGAGAGGGTTAGGATTTCAAGGGAAAATAAATCATAGGAAATGCCTGAGAAATATATGGGGTAATCTAACGGAAGTAAAGGCTTGTTTGAATAATGTTTGTCTTTGCAGTTTCTCCTTCCTGGTGATGGGAGTCACTCCCCACCCCAACCCCCAACCTAAATCCTTCCTTAAAGGGTGTTTACTTACTGCAGTTGAATTCTTCTAGAAGGCTCTGCTCCTAAGCAGATAAGGGGAGTGTGGAGAAAGCCCTTGCCTCCAGCTGTTGACTGTCAGGTGCCTTCAGCTCAAAATAATCCTCAGTAGCATATTCTGAACACCTTCAAGAACAACTGCACCCCAAAAAGTAGAAAGTCAAGCAAAGGACCAGATAGTTCCGGGAGGTGACATTTCTGAGTAAAGTATACAAATAAACAGGAGAAACGTCTGAAGCCTCTGAGCTCACATGAGCAGCTACGCACTTGATTGTCACGTAAGCTGAGCTCTCATGCGGGAAGTCAGAGCCAGGTGTGCTCTGATTGAATGTCTCCGCCCAGAAGACCGAGAATTTCATATTAACGTTTAGTCTCTAAATGAATCAATTAACTGCTCAGTACAACCTGTGCTTTTGTTGTATAGAATTTGGTAAAGTTATTACCCAATTTAGCAGAGCTGAATTCTTCCAAAAGGAAAGGCCCTCTGTGTGGCCGCATCCATACAGAATTAGGACCTGATACACAGGGGCGAAAGGTGTCTTAGGAAGCTCACCAGCTGATCCCTTACTTTACGTGTAGAAAAACAGAGGCCCAGAGTGGTTAACTGTTGGCCCAAGATCACCGGCTGGTGAGGCCTTAACTAGGTCTTGAGTCCTGGGCTCAGTCCCATCGAGACACTTGAAAAGGGCGGAGTGCAGTGACCCACAGGCTCCTGCATTGCAGTATGTTCATTAGTTTAATTCAGTAAAGCCCTGAATGCCGGGAAGACACACAATGATTCAGAGCTAGTTAAATGCAGGGAGAAATTAGAACATGTGGCTTAAGACAGAATTCTAGTAATTTCCAGTGGACATCTCCTCTTTATGTCCTCAAAGTGCCCTGTGCTTCCCTCTGTCAGAGCTTACTGTCACTCTCTACTCATTATGTTGTGGGTGACTTGTGCCCACCCTTCCCCCACAATGTATATACTGAAGTGCTGGTGTCGGTATCTCAGAATGTGACCGTTTTTAGAAAGAAGGTCCTTACAGAGGTAAACAAGGTAAAGGGAAGTCACCGGGGAGCATGGAATCCGGTATGATTGGTGTCCTTATAAAGCGGGGACATTTAGACACAGACACACACAAATGGCAGGCGACAGGAAGCGACAGAGAGAAAATGCCGTCTACAGGCCACCGAGAAGGGCCTGGAGCACATCCTCCCTCGAGACTCAGAAGGAACCAGCTCAGCCCAGGCCTTGACCTTGAACTTCTATCCTCCAGAACTGTGAGAAAATAACGCCTGTTGTTTAAGCTGCACAGCGTCTGGTACTTTGTCAAGGCAGTTCTAGAAAACCAAGACACAGCATTTACTTAATTTCCCCCCCTGTCAACCCCGTGGCCACCCCGCTCCCCACCAACGGGGATTGTGCAGACTCACTTTACCCCCACGGAAATGTCCACTGCGCCTGGCCTGTCACGGCCACTCGGTTAATGCTGTAATGGGGTGAGCTTACAATAGCTAGAGTCCTCAATCCTCTGTTAACTCACTGATGTCCACAACAGCTCAGTGACTTGAGTGGTGTACATATTATTACTCTTACTTAACAGATGATTCCCAAAGAAGGTAATGGCTCTGTCACGTTGGCTTACAAAGCCGTGCAAAGGAGAGAGATGGGACCCACGCAAGAGCTTTGCACCCACTGCAACCCGGCGTTAAAGCCCCCAGTTCCTTTCCATGGAAACCTAAGCTGCCTTTAATCCACCACATGCAACTTGAGGGGACTTTTCAACTAAAACTATTTCCACCAGAAACAATAAAAGAACTAAAACCTGATCACTCAGCTTAACAAAACAGAAAATGCCTCATTTAAAACAGAATTTAAAATAATGAATTCAATTTTGAAAAAAAAAATTGACAACTTTGACTTTGACTATTATGTTTTCTGACAAACGAGTTCAAATGGTGAGTCTTTGTGAGGTTTCACAGAGCTTTATATGGGCCCCCGGAAGAGACCTCCCTTTAGTAATTTAGGGTTGTTTTCCAGGAGCCGTATGTCACGGTGCTGACTGATAATAATAACAAGTGAGTAATCATTTAGCCGCTTTATATATTGTTTTGTTACACATAAAACCCTGTATTTCTTGAGTGCTGGCTACATGACAGGCGCTGTGCTTTACACATCAGTCAGCACTCTGGCAGAAAAGAGATGGCTTAATTAAAAGGGTTTAACCAAAGAGAATTGAAGGGACATTTTTACAGCGTGGGAAGGGTGAGGGAACCATCAGAGGTTCTGGAGGGGCCAAAGTCGAGCAACAATGAGAAGCCATTCTGACCCCAGGCCTGAGGGGCGGGGGGTAGCACTGTGGTCCAGGTGAAGACTGGAAGAGGGGTACCTCACGGTAAGGTGGGGGCTCTCCTGCCCACACCCTTCCAGGTCCTGCCAACCCTTCCTGGGAGCCTGAGGCCAGGGAGCCGGGCTGATGCCCAGATAGGGGTGAGAGGGGGGTGGGGCAGTAGCCGAGGAGAACAGTCAGAATATGTCACGTGCACTACCCGATGCAAACACCCCAAACCCCTTGGTATGCTGAGCTCAGCAGAGTTACAAACATGCTCATATTTTATAAGCAGGAGTGCGGAGCGAGTAACATCCCAACCTTCTTCTGGGTCTAACCGAGGAGGAAAAGGGGGGAAATGGTTTTGTCCTCAAACACAAGTTTTCTTTGAAATGAATGAAGAGGGGAGAGGCCATTAGTGAAGCTGTCTAGATAAGTTTTATGTCAGGGGCCCTGGGTTTGGGTCAGAGCCTGGCCAGGTCCGGTATGGGAGGGGGCAGGGCCGGTGAGCGAGAGGGTGCAGAAGTGCAGACCAGAGGTGAGGAGATGGGCCCTGCTTGTGCAGAAGCCCAGAGAGGAGGACTGAGGGAGGCAGCATGTCGAACACTCTGACTGCCTCCTGAGGAGCTCTGTGGGGCTTGTACACACTTGACTTCACTGAGCTCAATACCCAAATCATCCTTGAGAAAGATGCTAATTCTCTTAGTGCTGTTGCTGTGCTTTCCCCCTGATTTTACAGACTAAGAAACAAGCTTGAAGAAGTTAAGTGGTTTGTCCAAGGTTTCAGTTAGCGAGTGGTGGAGATGGAATTGGAAGGCTGGCCCCTCGAGGACCTGTCTTGTGAACCGAGAATATTCCTTGTTTGAGAGTTCTGGGGGTCCTCTGTGACGTGGAAGGCCCCACACTAATGCTCCTGCATGAGGACCGAGCTGCAGGTTTGTTTTCTTCAGGCATTTCTTGAATCAAGTCACCATTACTAATCCCTGAATGCTAGCTATCCATGCATTCTAGG
Organism: Hipposideros armiger; assembly: GCF_001890085.2. Classification (NCBI taxonomy): domain Eukaryota; kingdom Metazoa; phylum Chordata; class Mammalia; order Chiroptera; family Hipposideridae; genus Hipposideros; species Hipposideros armiger. The sequence continues at coordinate 1,509,827 of NW_017731591.1, forward strand.
TGCTTTTTTGTTTGTTCCCTTTGGACCAGACTCTCTGTGCCCCAAGTAAGAAAGCCCATATGCCTGGGTGATGCCCGGTGCCCTTCAGTGCCCGTCAGCTCCTTGGTTCATCTGGGCATTATCCGCCAACCAAAACTGATTAACAACTTCCCTGTGTAATCATTTTCCAGTACATGCAACTGTTGCCTCTGGAGATTAATTGCCATACTTTTCTCTCCAGCTAACAGTAGGCTGACATTTTACATCTTGGATTTATAGATTTCCTGGTATGTTATCGGGCTGTTTTCTTTGGATGGATTCCCCAAGCATTTGAAATTGGATTTCTCCAAGGACAAGTCTATGTAAGCAGAGGCACTTATCACATCACTTCGCTTCGGTCTCGTCTCAGGGAACTTTGTTTATTACAGTCTGGAAAACTCCTGGGATGTTTCTCTGACTTTTAATATGTCTGAACGTTCCCGCTGCGATCATGGCCGCCATGACCCACATGTTCACTAGGTGTTATGGTCCCCTTCCACATAGGTGCATGTAGGTTGTGCATAACATGTTAGAGAAAGGTAGTGACAAGGACCCCCGCCCACCCATCTAGGTCACGGACATGTTATCAGCTTCCTATTCCCACCAAACCATCAGCGCCTTATACATACTAGGTGCTTAAATGAAATTCAATACCATGGTTGTTGACCTGGAAGGACATTCAACTAGTTATTTATTTAAATTTCAACGCATATATGCAGTTAAAGTGCAGTACCGGCAGTGAGAAGACACGTTTCGTGGCCTGAATTATTTGAGAAGTATCTTAGTTAAAATCTTTTAGTTTCAAATGATAGAAGCTTTTCAAACTTGGTTAAGCTAAGAAAGGAAATTAAATCGACTCAAAGGGAAAGACTACAGAGAGGGCTTTGCTTTTCTCAACGTGAGCATTATTATTCTTTTCTGTCTGCAGGACTCTGTTTTTCCATGTCGATGGCTGTCACACAGCGCCTGATTTTACTTATACTTCATTCAAGTCACCTGCATAGACTTTACCTTAACTTGCTCCTCTTCCGAATTCCCAGCAAAAAGAATCCGATTGGCCCACCTTGGTCACAAATCCATACCTGACCCCCAACTGCCACCATGGGTCCTGGATCCCATCGTGAATTCATGGCTGCTAGGGCAGCTGGGGAGAAGTGCTTCCCTGAAAGATATGGAGCTACCTGGCCAGCCCCAAAATGGCTCTGTAGTACGGAGGATGTCCACTTGGATAGATTCAGGAAAGTTCCCTCATTTCTCCTCCTCTTCCATGTCTGACTACAAAAAACCTAATATTTAACTCGAACCCTAGGCTGTTAAACTCTCAAGGGAGCCAAAGTGGCAACATTCTTTTAACAGCAGCTTGACTTCACCTGCAAAGGTTGATCTCAGCCACACGGGCACGGGGAAGTGTTAGGTTCTAAGTCCAGGGGGCCTGAGCTATGTGATGATACAGGTAGCAACGTTTCTTAGCTGACCCTCAGAGGGACAGTCAGCTCTACCATGTCAGCGTAACACAGGGACCATTCTCAGAGGTGAAATGTGGAGGAGATTGTTCTTTTTCCCTACAGGAAGATGGGGCAGAGTATGGCGAGACATTTCTCTATTTGAGCAGCAAGATACTTTTAGTGACTCTTCTCAGTGAGAGACATTGTCGCTTTTTCTCTACGGCAGAGTCATCACAGTTAAGGTATCATGCTAAGTCCTCAACCTTCTTCTAGCAAATATAGGAGGCAACAAAATAGAGGTCAGAGGGGCCAAAAACTCCACTTAGGAAACAGTTAGAAAAATCGACCTCTTAATGGGCACGCTATGTAGTTTTTTTTTTTCCTACTTTTCTTCCTCAAAATCAAATCTGAATAATAAAGCAATCACATCTAGTTAATAGTTGTTCCTTGAGGGGAACAACAGCATAAAGCCACTGAGGGGAAAATGCCATATGACAAGCTTTCCTTGGTTTACAAGGACTCGAGGTTAAGTAATTTCTTCTTCCATTATGGTTTTAAAATATTTACTTCAGAAGTTGTCAAGTCCGCCCAGCATGGTCCTTGTTACAAGTAAATAGGTTCCTCCTGTGGAGCGCTGGCAATCAGCTTTCCTGGGGATGAGGTGCTGCTAACCCAAGGCCTGTCTTTGTCCCAGTTGAATTTATCTATTTGTGTATCTGTGCACTTAGGCAGACAATGTAATACATCTATTTACCGTCACCACCAGTGTATCCGTCTAAAGCGATATCCAAAGACATGTGTTCTCATAAAGTGAGAGGCACATTAGTCTGGTTTGCTGCAGCAGTCACAGGCTTTATCTTGTGAGTTATCTGCAGATAAGGGGCATGATTGTTGTCAGACACCTCAGAGAGTCATTACTGTGAGGCTGCAAGGAGGCTGACTCACAACTGTGTAAAACTCCCCTCAGGTTCCACATCAGTGCTCAGAGCAACAAATGGGACAAGGAGGGGTCCTGGGCCTCTATTAATTGTAAAATAAACTGTTTGCCATCAGACCATGAGCTCTTTGAGGTCAGTGATTGGGAATTTATTGATCATTACACTCATGATTAATTATAAAAACGCAGTATGTTTGTGAACAAATAGATACATGGATGGATGGATGGATGGATGGATGGATGGATGGATGGATGGATGGATGGATGGATACATGGATGGATGGAGTTATGGATGGATGGAGGCATGGATGAATGGATGGATGGATGGATGCATGGATACATGGATGCATAAATGGATGACTGGGTGGATGAGCTAGACCACTTCCTTGCAAAGATTTCTGAACAATATAGTGTACCAGCTTTTACCAATGCATGACTTTTAAGTAACCTCCCGTCTGGCCCCTGCCTACCTCTCTGACTGCACCTTGTAACGTCCCCTGCTTGCCCACCAAGTCTAGTAACACTGGGCTTTCTTCTGTCAGGGCCACTGCACAGGCTATTCCTTCAAAATAAATAGATCAAATTGAGTTTCCTGCCTCAGAATTTCACTAAGAGCTGTTGCCATTTGGGGAAATCACTAATAGTCACAACAGTCGTGCTGTATAAACAACCTATACAACTACTTGTATCAGCCTGCCTTTGTGGTTACAAAATTCTGGTAATTCTTAGGGAATGGGATAAACAAGTGGCTATTGTATTTTACCTGCCTGGGTAGTCATACTAAAGCAATTACACAGCGAAAAAGATATTATTTCATCAACTGATTTCCTTTGTTTCTCTATTATATCAATTTAGAGAATTATATAACTTTTCCATTTTCCCAGATTATGTGTAGAGATAGACAATAATGTCTGTTAACTTCATTTTAGGATAATAAAGGAGGCATTATGAAATATTTTAAAGGGCTAAAGGTCCTTTAAAATTGTGAATCACTATTTTACTAACAGATTATTATTTATGGATAATGACTCTGAAACTATTAGAAACTAAGAAATTTGTCCAAAGCTACAGAGACTATTGATGGAATTACACACACAGGTGCTCTCAAATTGTTAAACATTTTGGCATGACAAACACGGGGGGAGGAACACAGATGCATAAAACGGCCTCCATTCTGTCTAATAGGAGAAAAAAAATGTTCATACATAAATAATAAAGACAGAATAAAAAGTAATTGATTTAGCAAACAGAAATTTCTAGAGTGTCATTTCTGATAAGTATACACTAATCAAAACTTTGCTTTGCTGGGAGACTTGCTATATTTGGGATACACGGGGAAGTGAAAAGAGATTCTCTGAGGACCTATTTCTTGATCAGTAAAATGGGGGGAAAATATGCACCTAACAGGTTGTGAGACTCAAACGAGGTAAGTGATGTGATCCATCGTTTCCAAACACTCACAGTCTTATAAATTACCTGAGGATCTTATTAAAATGTTGATTCTGAGTCAGTAGGTCTCAATGGGGCATGAGATTCTGCATTTTTAACAAAATCTCTAGTAATTGCTCATGATAAGTGTTGGAGACCTCTTTGAGTGCAAGGATGTAAGTCCCCTGCACATCAGAAGGGGCCGTCAGGTGGCACCTGCCTGCTCCCTTCTCCCCTTTTCTCTTTCCCTCTTCTCTAGCTCTTATTGAACCTCTAGGAAGCATTGGTTTTTGTTTGATTGAGGATTCAATTGCTTTCTGTACTTTTAAATCACTACCATTTCACTTATTTCTGAGTTTTTGGAAGGAAGGAAATGATACGGGGTAGACTGTTTGGAATAACAAGAATTAATACTCAATTGAAATAAATTTTTGAATATGCTTCTTTCTTCTGCCCACACAGCAAACTTTATGTTCTTAATATCCCTTTGCCCAGGTTCGAAGAGCCCCACCACGTTAGTATAGCGAGTAGTGTTCAAGGGGAGGGGACCGTCGTCATTTTATTCCACAGTAGCATCCTATTTACTAGATAAATATAGACCCATTTACTGAAAAGAGCAACACATTTCTAACTCATTGTGCAAAACAGCTTTGCCATTCCTCAACCATGAGCTAAAAGTGCTCTGCTTCTTTTGTTTTTGTTTTTTTGTAATGAGAAGAAATGATAAAAGGTACACGGAGGAGTTCTATTAGCTTCGAAATCACACAGATGCTTCTTCAGTGGATCTTATAAGAATGATAAAAAATCTTTTAAAGAAATCCAATTCTAAGATATCTTGTATTTTTCAGCTTCACCAACAGATGACACTAGTGATTTCTGTATTTTTGGTTTTTCTTTAATAGCATATTAAGGAAAACCTTCCAGGCTGCAGTTTGGGGAATAAAAGCCCAACCTAAAGAAACTATTAACTCTGAAATGTTAACATACTGCAATTCTTGTTTCATACAGTTGTATTGTGTTTTTGTTGTTATTGTTCTACAATTTGCAAAAACATAATCAAAGATTGTTCTTGTGACAAGCGACTGAACATCTCAATTCTTTTCACCCAACCCACAATGTTGGCTGTAGTCTCCAAAGAGAAAATGTCTCAGGTACTTTCATGAAAGGGATGTACAGATACGTATTTCATATTGTGAAACTTGGATGTCTGTTTCTTCATTTATAAAATAAAATAGTCTGAACGTGTTCTCAGGCATGTTTCCTAAGAACATCTGTGTATATGTCTTTATACGGACATGTGTTGCATTTCTCCTGGATAAATACTTAAGTGTGAAATTGGTGAATCACACATGCAATGTATGTTCAAGAGACTACTCAACTGTTGTTCAAAGTTATCACACCATTTACAGCTCCACCAGCTCTGCAGTGGAGCCCAAAGGAACATTCTGGGAAGATGAAAATGTTCCTTGTCTTCATGTTGGATACATAGGTGTACATATCTGCCCAGTTACTCTACTCTACATCGTCACAATAATTGCCTGGTTTTTAAAGAATTTTTATTAATATATAGCTAACATACAATATTATATTGGTTTTGGGTGTCCACCATAGTTATTCAACATGTATATACCTAAAGAAGGGACCACCATGATAAGTCCAGCAACCGTCTGACACCATCCCATGCTATCACAATACTATTGACTATATTCCCCACGCTGAATATTACATCCCCATGACTCATTGGTTTTATACCTGGAAAATTTAAGCTTTTATTCCCCTTTACCTTTCCCCTTTTTAAAAATTTTTAATTACAGTTGACATTCAATATTATTTTATATTAATTTTAGATGCACAGCATAGTGGTTAGCCATTTATATGATTTAAGGAATAATCCCCCTGACTAGTCTAGTACTCACCTGACACCATACATAGTTATTACAATATTATTGACTGTATTCCTTATGCTGTACCCTACACCCCCATGACTACTGTGTAACAGTCAATTTGTACTTCCTAATTCTTTCCCCTATCCTCCCCAACCCCCTTCCTATCTGGCAACCATCAAAATGTCCTCTACCTATGAGCTTGTGGCTGTTTTGTTTGTTTATTTTGTTGTTTAAATTCCACTCGTAAGTGACATCTCATTGCAGGCATGTGGAGAGACCACACTGTGAACCGAGGACGTGTGCCATCAGTACCAGGCCTGGGGTAGCTCTGCAAAAAGCCAGGACACTCCGAGGCCTGCTGACACCTGCTGGCTCCCTTAAGGTTCAGCCACTGAAAAAGCATCCTGAGTTGGGCAAGGCAGGGTCTCAGGGAGCCACTAGAGTAGGAAGAGTTGCAGTGACCAGGTTAATGTAAATTCTGGTTTGGTGCCAGTGCCGAGCCTGGAGCGACTCAGCAAAAGCCTCAGAGCACACCGAGGCCAGTTGCTGTCCACTGGTGGCCTGCAGACTCTGATAGTTTTCCAGGAAAGACTGCAATGTGGGCAGGGCTGGCTGCTCATTGAGAAAGTGACTCAGGTGTTGGGCAAATTGGGAGGGGCAGGGTCTTAGAGTTAGCAGGGCGGAACAACTGGAGCTCACAGACCAATCAGATTCAGATTTGGCCTGTGGGGTGGGCTTAATACAGGGAAGATGGTGCCTACCTGCCTGCCAGCTGCACAGAAAGAACCTACACAGGGAAAATGGCGACTGTCCTCCAGCCCTTGCGGTGAGGCCACACACCTCAGGCTGCCCCCCATATGACTCTGACACCCCCTGAGTCACCAACACTCTGCTGGAGCCCAAGGTGAGTGCCTGTGAGCGAGTCTGTGTACGGGCAGTTTAAGAGGACACCTGGGTTTCCTGCCGCATCCGTCCCACTCAGATGGTTGGAATCCCCACTGTTTTTCACAGTCAGATGTTGAGTGGGCTCCCCTTCCCCACACCAGTACTCAGGGCTGGGGAGGCTGGTGTGGGCTGGAGTCACTATTTCCTCCGGAAGGAACCTCTGCAGCTGAGGTATCCCGCCTGATTCTCATCCACCACACAGAGGTTTAGGGCCTGTTCCATGTCTCTGTCCCTCCTACCAGTCTCAGCGTGGCTTCTTTATATTTTCAGTTCTAAGACTTCTGTTCAGCTAGACTTCAGTTGGTTCTCCAGATTGATTGTTCTATAATTTAGTTGTGATTTTAATGTGTTCATAAAAGGAGCAGGCCCAGTGTTTTTCTACTGGGCCATTTAGATCTCTCTACAACTGCCTGTGGAGTCCTCCCCCAACCCCATTCTACAGGCGTAAAATGTTGTCGTTTGAATTTCCTTGATGGCTGCTGGTACTGATCCATGTGTTTGTTTTCATGTGCATAGGAGTTATAGGAGGTCATTAAATGTTTTAGGTATAAGTCCTTTGTCAGACATGTTACAAACATTTTCTTGACTTTAAATTTCTTGTTGGTGTCCTTTGAGATCAGAAGGTTTTTAGTTTCTTGAAGGCCAGTTTATTATTATTATTATTATTATTATTATTATTATTATTATCATTATTATTTGCTTCAAGCTTTTTTTTGCATACTATCTATGAAAGCTCTGCTTACCTGTGATCATAACGATGTTCTTCTATGATTCCCTTGGAATTTTTAACAATTTTAGTTTGTACTTTTAGAGCTACTCTTTATTTCAAATTACTTTTGGTGTATTAATGTGAGATGTGGGCTGTGGTGGGTTGAATTTTAGCACCTGAAAGATATGTCTTAATCCTAAGTGCCAGTCCCAGTGAATGTGACCTGATTTGGAAATAAGGTCTTTGCAGATAATTAAGAATCTTGACCTGAGAACATTCTGGAGTCAGGGTGGGACCAAAGTCCAATGCCTAGGAGAAAGGAGAGGAAGCTTTCAGACACAGACACACAGAGGGGAAGGACATGTGAAGGCACAGACAGAGCTTGTAGTTACTCTGCCACAAACCGCAGCGTGAGAATTGCCAGCAGGTGTAGCTACTAGAAAGAACTGAGTGGGCTGTGCCTCAGAGCCTCCAGCTGAACTGACCTTGCCCACACCTGGACTTCAGACTCAGGCCTCCAAAACACTGAGAAGAAATTTCTGCCCTTTTAAGTCACCCATTTATGGTAGACCAATTTTGTAGAGAGTGAAAATTTTAAAAAGAGGAAATCTTTTGAATCATGAATATGATCTAACTGCCTATGTATTTAGTTTTGTTTTTCTTTACAAGCTCTCAACTTTATTTTCCAATTTTTGCTACAGATTTATTCCTATCTTTTGTTAAATTGATTTCTAATTATTTTAAATTTTGTACTATGATAAGTAATATGTTTAAAAATCCATTTTTCAATTTTTTTGGTGGTAGAATATAGAAATAGTCCATTTTTATATGTTGACCTTGTATTTATGACAAGCAAAATTTACTTCTTAGTTCCAGCAAGGAATTTTTTTGTACATATCTCATGATTTTATAATGTGACCTATCATGCAACCTCTGAATAAAGACAGTTTTAACATTTCTTTTTCTATCTTTATGCCTTTTATTATTCTTGCTTTACTGCACTGAATATGATCTCCAAGACAATATGGAAAAAAATTTGGGGAGAGCAGATATTCTTTACTGGTTTCCCGATTTCAATGAGAAAGCATCCTATCTTTTGTCATTCTGTGTGATGTCAGCTATAGGTTCTTCAAAGATGTGCTTTATTAGGTTAAAGAATTTACTTTCATTCATAATTCACTAAGAGTTTTCATCATATATAGGTGTTGGATTTGTAAGTGCTTTTTCTGAATCTGTTAATATGATTGTAAATTTTTTATCTTTTATCCTTGAGATTTAGTGAATTCTATTGATTTTTGAAAGTGAACCAATTTTGTATTTCTGAAATAAAAAGCCCACTTTGGTCAAGATGTATTTTTTATTTTATATTTTGATGGATTTAGTTTCTTAATATTCTACTGGATATTTTTTATGTCTATGATCATGTGGAATACTCAACAGTCATAATTTTTTTCTGAAATGGCTTCATTAGCTTTTGCTATCTGACATCTGCTGGCTGCAGGGCATTAGTTGGGAATGTTTTCTTTTCTGGTTTCTAAAGGAGTTTATATAATATTGGTTTAAAGTCTTCATTTAATATTTATATAATTCACCAATAAAAGCATCTAAGTTTGCTCTATTCCTCATGAGAAGCTTTTCTTTTTTGGAAAAAAAAATCTGAATTCAATTGCTTTAACAAATATATGGCTATTCAGATTTTCTAATCCTTCATCAGTCAGTTTTGGTACATTGTGTTTTTATTAAATGTTCCATTTTGTCTAACTTTTTTATTTCTTGGAATAAATTTTTCACAAGCCTCTCTAACGTTCTTATCAATATTTGTAGGTTCTGTAGAGATAAACCCATGCTCATTTCTGATATTGGAATTTGCATTTCCTCTTTTGTTTACTCCTGATAGAATGTTATCAATATTATGAATCTTTTTAAAATACCAACTTTTGCTTCTTAATTCCGCTACTGCTTTTTTCTACTCCATTGAATTTTTTTTTTTTTGCTATTCTCATTTTTCTTTATTTCCTCCTATATATTTTTGTTTATTTGCTTAAATTTACAGCTTTTATTTGAAAAAAATTTAGGTCATAAGGTGTTTTTTTTTCTTTTCTTTTGTAGTATTAGCATTAAAAGTTCTAAATTTCATTCTAATCACCTTTAGTTGTAAAATTTCACTGTAAGCGTCATTAGCAGTGTTTTTGACATTTGGTATTTATATATGTTATACATAATTTTCAAAGTATTTGAAAGTATTTTCTTATTTCCCTTGTAGTCTCTTTATTAACCTATGGATCATTTAGAACATGCAATTAAATTTTAGATACATGGAAGATTTCCTCATTATGTTAATTTAATTGTATTGTATTGAAATAATGTATTCTATGAGATTTCAAACTTTCAACATTTATTGAGACATTTTATGGTCAAGTGTATGATCTATCTTGGTGTTTCCCTATACACTAGAACAGTTGTTGGGTGTAGAGTTCTATAAATGTGAAGTAAATTAAGTGAGCTGTATTGAGATTTTCTGTACAAATATTATCTTGTCTGCTTGTCCAATTACTGAGGGAGGGATGTTAACAATCTCTGACTTTAATTGTATATTTGTCTATTCTTCCGAGAGTGTTTGAATCATATGTTTTAATGCTCTATTATTAGGTATATACATATTTATAATTGTTACCCCTTCCTGGTAAATTGCTCCTCTTACAATGTATTGGTCCTCATTATCTCTGGGGATATTTATGGTCATGAAATACATATTGTCTGATATTATCAGAGTCATGTCACCTTTTTCTATGCTTACTCTTTGCATGCTGTATATTTTTTCCATTCATTTCCAATCTGTCCATGTGTTGTATTTAAAATTTATATCTTGTAGAAGACATAATCTGCTTTATTTTTATCCAGCCTACCAAAGTTCTGCCTATTAATTGGGACTGTCCACTATATTTACCCTTACTGTAATTACCCATCGCCTTGGTTTAAGGGTAGTATCTTACCCTTCGTTTGCCATTTGTTCCTTCAGTGTTTTGTTTCTCTTTCACGCTTCTCACTTTCATTTAAATATTATTTTTTAAGGATTCCATTTTATTTTCTTTATTGACTTGCAGGTATTCCTCCTTTTATTTTTAATTGGTTCTCTGTAGTGAACAACATACATCCTTAACTTGTCAAAGTCTATCAGTGTCCACATTATGTGATAAGCCTTGGGAGGCCTTGCCCTGCCTCTGGGTAGCCCAGTCCTGAGCCAAGGACCCATCCCGTGATCTTAGGAGACCCCCATTCTGCTCAGCTCTCTTCCCCTATCTTTCTGTCCTGCAGAGTCTAACCACATTAGCTGCCTGAACCCTGGTTTGTCCCTTCAGCTCAGTCAGACTCGCGGGCTATGCTTGGGCTACAGCTCTCTGAAATGTCATGAAATTATACTCAGGCAGAGAACTGGGTTATCATAACGCTCACCCTGTGCATCTCTCCTCTCTCTGTCATCATGGTCTTGTGCTGCCTGCTGTCTGTCCACTCCCTGAAGCAGTTGCTTCACGTATTTTGTCAAAACATAAAGGTTTATATGGTGGAAAGGCTACTTTAGTACCAATTATGAAATGATCAAAGTGGAAGTCTAATCTGAATGTGCTTTCTTGAGATGAAAGAAGGAAATTAACAAGTATAGCAAGAGTAAATAAACTTGGAGGATGGAGAGAAACTACCATATATTTACAAAGGTCAACAATTGAAGGGATTTGGGGGCACGTGAGGGGATGCCACAGAAAGTAACATGATAGATCAGCAGGCATGTCCTTGTGTCTTGTTTTTAATAGGTATCTATAACTTAAGATGGAATTAGAATCATTATCTCTTGAGTTATTTGAATCACAGCTCTGCCTCATATGAGTTGCATGAATATTTATCTTTTAATAGCAATTACTCCATCTATGTATTTGAGATATTAAATAATAACACACATCTCATGTACATACAGGACTCATTGTCTTCAGTGTTAAACGAGGTATTTGACTCAGCTGAAAGATGGGATATACTGAGTTACCATCACCATCGGCAGCACCATTGTCATTATTACTCCCTCATCATTAAGATGCCCTTATGTACTTTATTATTATTAGATGATTAGCAATCTACAAATACATTTTTATAAGCTTTGAAGTAAATCCATGTAGAAGAACTAGGTCATATTGTGCATGGAGCCAATATATACATTTAGATCCAGCATAAATCAGTTCCTATGCCCTGCAATCCAACTCTGTAATCCCATAGCTGGACAATTATACTTATGTAAATAACTATAGCTTTCACCCGTGCACCAACATTATTCAGATGTATTTTAAGGCAACAATGTAAATGTGAGTCATCATTTCGTTATGATTTCTTTTACTTAATACTTAAGGTCGCTTTCAGAAACACATTAAAGTCTAACTTGGACTTGCAGATCAGTTAAATGAAGATAGGGTGATTGAAGGGCTTTTTTTTTTTTCCACCTCAAGTCATCTGACTTTGAAATAGTTCTCTCTAAAGTGTAGGAGAATTCTTAGCTGGATGTGCCAATTAAAAAATAATTATACATTATCAGCAGATAATGAAATTCTATTTTCAGAGTTTAGGTGAATAATTCATTGTTGGACGCAGCAAACCAAATAGTGACAAGTTAAAACTTTACTCAAAAAGGAACAACAAAGGAGACAGGGCATATTCTTAACTATCACTAGGGCAGAGGTTCTCAACCTTCCTAATGCCGCGACCCCTTAATATAGTTCCTCATGTTGTGGTGACCCCCAACTATAAAATTATTTTCGTTGCTACTCTATAACTGTAAATTTGCTACTGTTATGAATCGTAATGTAAGTATATTTTTATTTTCCAATGGTCTTAGGCGACCCCTGTGAAAGGGTCGTTTGACCCCCAAAGGGGTCACGACCCACAGGTTCAGAACCGCTGGTCTAGGGGGAGATGGAAAGAACTGACATCATAGGGTTATAGGGTCCCAGAGAAGTATTATAAAGAATTCTGGTTGCTTATATATGAGATTGAGATGGAAATAGTTGAAAAACAGCTGTTTGATCTTGTCAGATCCTTTAGAGGACCTACGGTTCACAGTAGTATAACCTGAGCAATATTTGCAAGGAATTGCTAAGTAATAAAATTCACCCTACAGTGCCAACCAGGAATGAAAGTTCATCATGTCAGCGTGATTCCCCTCAGATGGTCTTTAGATAAAGATTCTGGGCTTTTAACTTCACTTAATGAAAAAAACCTTGGTAATCAGTCTTGTAGTGTAATGGAACTTTTATCTCACCATGTAAGTAAATTATGGATAAAGTTATATGCTCAGGAGGTGACCTACATAGTATAGTCAAAAGGCAAAATTTAAAATAGTGTTCAACCTTGAGCCAAATTTGTGCACCTTTTCTGAAAAAAAAAATAGGTGGGTAGACTTGGTAACATACTGAATGCAAACATGTTAGAAGAAGTTATATTTATTCCAAGACACCCCTTGGGATTCTTATCTTTCTTAGAGAGCAAGTCTGGAATGGCTTAAAATACCTTAATCTATACCTTTGGTTGACACCATGGCCTCAGGAGCTAGCAAGATAATGGTTCACATATCAGTTTAGCCATTTACGGCCTTTGTGGCCTTGGGTGATCTACCTAAGGTTTTTGGTCCTCTATTATCTCCTATGTAAACTATGACTAGTATTTGCCTGGCAGAGTTAATTTGATGAATCCTTAAATAATTAAAATGAAATGCTCAAAGGTAGCTATTTTTGTTGTAGATGATATTCATTTTAGATGTGTGGATGTAAGCAAATTATTAATCCTCTCTGTGTCCCAGAAATCCCAACTTTAAAGGGAGGCTATGTGACTTGTCAAAAAAAAAAAATAGAGAAAATCACACAACTTCGTGTAACAAGCATCCATATTCTACCAAAAGTAACAAGTGCTAATATGTTGTATCTTTCCAGTAAAAATTATATTTCAATACCCTTTTCCTACTGAGTGAAATATTGAAAGGGTTTGTTTTCCTTCTTTTCTGCAATCCTGCTGCACTGAACTTTAAATGCGGCAATACCAGATATTGGTAACGAGCATGTACCCTCGGAGTGCCTGTGTTTTCTGGTTCTGCTGAGCACTGTTCGATCCTGGCTAAATTTCTTGACCTCCCCACAGTACTTTCTATGGTTTCCTCCACAGGTAAAATGCTGATAATAACCATACTTTCCTTCATAAAAGAAAAAAATGTAGGAAAAGTGGAAGCACACAGCTTACCATACAGTAAATGCTTGTTTCATTCCAAGACAAATGTCTGGGCTATTTTCTTAAATCATGTGATAGGGCGGGGTTTGAAAATGCAGATAATCTACTCCTCCCTATGCAAGCTCAGTGCCTTGAATTTCAGTTCCAGGAGGGCGAGATTTTTGCCCAGATTGTTGGTTCTGTGTATATTTGTATATATCCAGCACCAAATAGTAAGGGCTCGATACATATTTATTGAGTGTGAAATGAACAGGAAAGGATGGCTTCAGACAAGCCAATGGTTATGTTTCAACAACATAGATTTCAGTTATTTCACTGTTTGGCTGACTTTCCTCTTGACCTCAGCCCCACCCACACCGATTTACGCGTAGATTATACAGCTAACATTTTGTTGTTGTTGTTGCATTTAGCATGTAAGTGCCATTCTAAGCCCTTTGCCTTGTTAGCTCATTTATTCCTCATCCAGATTCCACCAGGAGGGTGTTATTAGCCCATTTTAAAGATGGACGCTAAGGCACAGATTGTTAAGTCATTTTCCCAGGAACGCATAGCCAAGAGACATGCTCACACTTTATCTCAATCCCAGGCTCTAAACTCTTGCTCTGACTACCGCCTATGTCAGCCTCTCTCTGTTTTTATTAAAATTATAATAAGATGCATTAACAACTGATTATGCTTGTGGGAAAAAGCAATTGGTGGTGAATTCATTTCTCCTAAAATTTGACCTCAAGAAAACCTGCAGACCTTGAGAGGAGACAGAGGGGGTGCAGCCTTCTCTCGCAGGGTGAGAGAATGGGAGCGTCACGTGAAGAGAGCCTTGATTTATTTGGAACCCGGTGTTTATAAAAGCGCTATGTGTGATGCGGGTGACCTCTAACTGACCTTGGAGCTCAGTGCTGCTGGAGAGCCAAAAACAAGGCAGATCAGCCAGGGCCTGATTTCTTTCCCCTAAACGTCTCTCCTAAGAAAGAACTACCCATGGACCTGGGCCGTCTCAACATCCTTAGCCAGATTGGCACCTTATTGGTTCGTCTGCACACAGTTATCACTGGTCTTAAATGCATGTCTCTTTCCTCCAGCTCAAGAAATTCTCAAGAGGGTTGTTTTTTGCCCCCATCGCTTTTCTAGCCTAGTGCTTAACATAGCTCAGCACTTCAGGGACATTCACAAGCCCCGTTTAACTGGCGGGTGAGCGATGCCTGTGGCTTCACGCAGCTGCTCTGTCTGCCTCCCCACCAGCCCTTAGCAGCTCCATGCTGCGGGGTGGCTGGCGCTCCGAGCCAGGCGCGCTGTCCTCTATCTGACCTTGGTTAGAGCTGCAGTGTGAACTGCAAGACCTCGGCCCGCTAAAGGAGGCTGTTCTTTCTTCTCAGGGATACACATTAGCACATCATGGCCCTTCGTGGAGGTACCCTTCACGGAGAGGCCACCAGCCTGAGAACTGCTGACCTGTGAGAGACACACACAATGAAGGCTTGCATGTGCTTTGATCTGCTGCGGGCGTCTGATTGAGTTTTCACTTTTTAGAAAACTTCTATCAGATTGAACCCTCACTTAGAAAAGAGCAGTAAGAGAGGCCAGTGGTTTAGAGAGTTACATGTTATTTCAGAGAAATAAAGTGATGATAGGGCCACACGTACTAAATTCATTCAATTTTGAATTTAAATTACTTGGAAATACCAATCTCTTTTTCATTGTATCACACACACCACCACCCACCACCACACACACACACCACCACACACACCACGCCACACCACATCACACACACACCACCATCCACCACCACCCACCACCAAACACACACCACCACACACCACACACACACCACCACACACACACCACACACACCACACACACACCACACACACACCACCACACACACCCACACACACCACCACCCAACACCACACATACCACCACCCACCACCACACACACACCACCACCCACCACCACACACACACCACCACCCACCACCA